>NC_041729.1:160370968-160674499 GCF_004115215.2 Ornithorhynchus anatinus
CGGGCCCCGCCCCTCCTATCCCAGCCCTCCTATCCTAGTCCTTCCCCGCCCGGGCCCCGCCCATCCCATACCTGCCCTTCCCAGCCCGATCCCAGCCCTCCTATCCTAGTCCTTCCCCGTCCGGGCCCCGCCCATCCATCCCTGTCCTTCCCCGCCCGGGCCCCGCCCCTCCCCTCCCCACCCTCCAGGCCCGCCCCTCCATCCCAGTCCTTCCCTTCCCGGGCCCCGCCCCTCCCCTCCCAGCCCTCCAGGCCCGCCCCTCATCCCAATCCTTCCCTTCCCGGGCCCCGCCCATCCCTACCTGCCTTTCCCCCTGCCTACCTGCCCGGGCCCCTCCTCTGCTATCCTGGTCCTTCCCTGTCTGGGCCCCGCCCATCCTTAGAGAAGCAGCGTGGGTCAGTGGCAAAGAGCCCGGGCTTGGGAGTCAGAGGTCATGGGTTCGAATCCCGGCTCTGAGGCTCGTCAGCTGTGTGACCGTGGGCAAGTCATTTCACTTCCTCTGTGCCTCAGTTACCTCATCTGTAAAATGGGGATTAACTGTGAGCCTCACGTGGGACAACCTGATTACTTTGTATCTAACCCAGCGCTTAGAACAGTGCTCGGAATATAGTAAGCGCTTAACAAATACCAACATCATTATTATTATTACCTGCCCTATCCGGCCCGGGCCTCGGCCCCCATCCCGCCCCTCCTATCCCTGTCCTTCACCTCCCCTCTTCCTCCTTTCCTCCCAGTCTGTCCCCCAACCTCCTCCTCCCTCTTTCCCCCTTCCAATGGGCCTGCAACCCTAACCTTCTCCTCCTCTACGATCCTTTCCCTTCCTCTTCTCCCTTTGCCCTCCCTTCCTTTTCCCTCTCTTTTCCCCTTCCTTCTCTTCCCCTTTCTATTACTCCCCTCCGCTCCCCTTCCCTCGGAACCCCAGAGGAGCGAGGAAGGCTCAGCCTCCTGGGAAAGACCAGGAGGTCTCTGGGGTGAGGGAGGAAAGGGACCGGTCCGGAGGTGCCCTTCCTCCCCCTCAGCGGTGCCAGCCCAGCGAGGATCAGCCGTATGTGGGTTGGCATCCAGGACTCACTTGGATGTCTGTCTTCCCCCTTCTAGATTGTAAACCCGGTGTGGGCAGGGATTGTCTCTCTTTATTGCTGAATTGTACTTTCCAAGCGCTTAATGCGGTAAGTGCTCAATAGATACAATTGAATGAATGACTATATAATGTATATGTAATGTTTATGTATAATACATGTATGTGTAGATCTCAGATTTTCACCATATATGTGCCCAGTACTCATGAGTGACACGTTGGCTACACCATGGATGTGGAAACTATTTTTTTTTTTAATGGTATTTCTGAAGCACTTACTATGTGCCGGACACCAGCCGATCAGCTTGGACACAGTCCGTATCTCACGTGGGGCGCACGGCCTTAATCCCCGTTTTACAGAGGAGGTAGCTGAGGCACAGAGAAGTGAAATGACTTGCCCGAGGTCAAACAGAAGATAAGCGGTACGGCGGGATTGGGATCCAGGTCCTTCCGGCTCCTAGGACTGTGCTCTATCCAGTAGGCCACCCTGCTTCTCTTCCAAGACCTATTTTGGAGCTGTGTAAAGATCCAACTCTACTGACAAACTATTTCCAAAGAAAATACTTGCTGCCAATTGGAATTTGGAAAGCAAGGTAAATCCCATAAAGTGCCTTAGGGATCCAGATGAGGAGTGAGGGCAGTCTTGTTATCAGTAGGGGAATTCACGCTGACAACTGTAAGCTCCTTGTGGGCAGGGGCCATGTCTACAAACTCTGTTGTGTCATATATGCTTAGTACCAGCACTTCATTCATTGCTCTGGACACAGTTAGTACTGAATAAATACCATTGACTGGTTACCAACAGAGCCCCCAGATATGGGAAGCGCCGTGGCTCAGTGGAAAGAGCCGGGGCTCGAAAGTCAGAGGTCATGGGTTTGAATCCCGACTCTGCCACTTGTCAGCTGTGTGACTGTGGGCAAGTCACTTCACTTTGCTGTGCCTCAGTTCCCTCATCTGTAAAATGGGGATTAAGACTGTGAGCCTCACGTGGGACAAGCTGAGTACCCTGTATCACCCCCAGCGCTTACTGCTCTGCACATAGTAAGCGCTTAAGAAAGGCCAATATTATTATTATTATATTAAGACGGTTCCAGAACCTGTAGCAGCTGCTGTGTGTGAGCTTGGATACCTCACTCGATGATGGATAAAACATTCATTCATTCAGTCGTATTTATTGAGCATTTACTGTGTTCAGAGCACTGTACTATCCGCTTGGGAGGGTGCACTACAACAATAAACAGACACATTCCCTGACCGCAGTGAGCTTACAGTTTAGAGAGAACTTACATCTATTCTGACCCCCAAGATTATAGAAGAGTACGGTGAGATTCAGTATGACATAGTGGATAGAGCAAAGGCCTGGGAGGCAGAAGGACATGGATTCTAATTCCGGTTGTGTAGCACTTGTCTGCTCTGTGACCTTGGGAAAGTCACTTCACTTCTCTAGACCTCAGTTACCTCATCTGCAAAATGGGGATTGAGGCTGTGAGCACCCCATGGGACAGGGACAGTGTCCAAACCCATTTGCTTATTACAGTGTCTGGCACATAGTAAGCACTTAACAAAATGCTATAATCATTATTATTATTATTGTTACCTCCGCTAACAGTCTTATTCATGAGCCTGGGCCTCAGAGGAGGGTGACAGGATTTCTGAAATCCCCCAACTATCAGCCTTTCTTCATCACCTATGCAAGTGCCTAGTACAGTGGTCTGCACCCAGGAAATGCTCAGTAAATAAGGTTGACTGACTACATTGGATTGACCGACTGTATTTTTGACCCTTTTCTTCCCAGCCACTCCAAACGGTCTATGGGAGTTACACACCTCCTTCCTTTCCCCAAAGAACTCAAAAGTAAAGAGTAAAACCACGCAAAAGCCTAAGAGTCATATGGGGGAAGCAGCGTGGCTTAGTGGAAAGATCACGGACTTCGGAGTCAGAGGACATGGGTTCTAATCCCGGCTCTGTCACTTATCTGCTGTGTGACCTTGGGCAAGGTTATTAACTTCTCTGTGCCTCCCCCTCATCTGTAAAATGGGGATTAAAACTGTGAACCCCAAGTGGGACAACCTGATAACCTTGTATCTACCCCAGTGCTTAGAACAGTGCTTGGTACATACTAAGCATTTAGCGAATATCATAATAATAATACATATATCTTACATACCCCACTATTTAAGCCCTACTTTATAAACATATCTCCCTTTCCCTCTTCCTTTTGAGGGCAGGGCTCATGTCTACTTTCTCTCTTGCACTCTCCCCAGCGCTCAGTATAGTGCTCTGCACACAGTAAGCACTCAATAAATGTTTTCAATCGATTGATTCCATAGTATAAACTGTCCTGGTATTTTTTTTTTCAAATCTCATGTTTGAGTTATGCAGACTGAAGGAAATACAGCAGTATACATGCTCTAGGATTTAACAGACAATGAAGATATCTTGTGATGAAATTACCCTTGTAAATGGAAGAATACTGTGTTTCAATCAATAAATATCAATAAAAGTGGTATTTATTGAGCACTTTTGGTATGCAGAGCATTGTGTTAAGCGCTTGGGAGAGTACACTATGACAGAATTGGTAGACACGTTCCCTGCAAAAGGTGAAGTGTTTTGTGTTGCTCAGAAGAAATCTGCCGTTCAAGCTAATAATTTGATAAGCATTCATTTCAGTTTAAGCATTTACTTGGAGCCCACTAAAAACCAACAGTCCAATAGTCCAATCCAGTGGCCTGATTTCAGTTGTGGCAACCGAATGACTGAAGCAACAGTGTAAGTACAAATGAAATAGAGGTAGGGGAATTTTATTAAGCAAATATCACCCCTCCCCGCAAAATACCCCCAATTCTGTCCAAATTCGGCATAACCACGCCACCTCCAAAAATCATCTGGCTCTAGCCATCAGAAATACAGAGATAAACTGCAATGATTGATAGGGAAGTATTGCAATATCAACTGTTTACCATCACTTGCTTTTGTTTTTCAATATGGTAGTTGATGAAAATGAGGTTGGGGGAATTAACAGACTCTGCATTTAGGGGAAATAGCTCATATTTAAGTTCTGTAATGTCATCCACTCCTCTTGGAAATGGAACTGAACTGATGACTCTGACTTCTCTTGTTGTGGGCAGGGAATGCGTCTGTCAGATTGCTCTATTGTACTCTCCCAAGTACTTGGTACAGTGCTCTTAAGTACGATTGATTGATTGATTGGTATATATAGTGTTCCTTTGTATTTGAAGCTCATTCTCTAGACTGTAAACTCATTGTGGGCAGGGAATGTGGCTGATTTTACATCCCAAGCGCTCAGTACAGTGCTCTGCACCTAGTAAGCGCTCAATAAATACTATGAATGAATGAATGAATGAATGTTATATTGTTACATTGTATTCATTCAGTCAGTCAGTCGGTGGTATTTCCTGAGAGCTCACCGTGTGCAGATCAGTGTACTAAGCGCTTGGGAGAGTACAATACAACAATATATAGATACATTCCCTGCCCACAACGAGCTTGCACTCTAGAGGGAGTGAGAAAGACATTAATCTAAAGAAATAAATCAATAAATTACAGATAGGGTCATAAGTTCTGTGGGGCTGGGAGGCGGGGGAGAAAAAAGGGAAAAAAGGGAGCAAGTCAAAGTGTACTCTCCCAAGCTTTTAGTACAGTGTTTCTGGCACACAGTAAGGGCTAATAAGTACGATTGCTTGATTTGTGTATAGATGTACATATTATTCTATTTATTTTATTAATGATGTGTATATATAATTCTATTTTTTATATTAATGCTACTGATGCCTACTTGTTTTGTTTTGTTGTCTGTCTCCCCACTTCTAGACTGTGAGCCCATTGATGGGCAGGGATTGTGTCTGTTGCCGAAAGTGATTTGCCCAAGGTCACACAGCAGACACTTCCTTCATTTGATCATATTTATTAAGCACTCACTGTGTGCAGAACACTGCACTAAGCACTTGGGAAAGTACAATACAACAATAAAGTGACAACCCTGCCCACATTGAGCTCACACTCACAGTCTAGAAGTGGGGCGACAGACAACAAAACAAAACAAAACAAGTAGGCATCAGTAGCATCAATATAAAAAAATAGAATTATATATACACATCATTAATAAAATAAATAGAATAATAAATATGTACATCTATGCGCAAATCAAGCAATCATACTGATTAGCCCTTACTGTGTGCCAGAAACACTGTACTAAAAGCTTGGGAGAGTACACTCTGACTTGCTCCCTTCTTTCCCTTTTTGAGTGCTCTGCACACAGTAAGGGCACAATAAATACATTTGAATGAATGAATTAATGAATGAATTGATTGGTATATGTGATGTTTCTTCATCTTCGAAGTTCATCCTCTAGACTATAAGCTGAATGTGGGCAGGGGATGTATCTCTTACATTGTCAATTGTACTCTCCCAAGCGCTTAGTACAGAGCTCTTGCACACAGTAAGTGCTCAATAAGTACAATTGATTGATTAATTGATTGGTATATGTGCTGTTTCTCTGTATTCGAAGCTCATCCTCAGGACTGTAAACTCATTGTGGGCAGGGAATGTGTCTATTACGGTATTCTATTGCACTCTCCCAAGCGCTTAGTGCAGTGCTCTCTCCTTACTGTTCCCTGTAAGACTGTTTTTAAGAAGGGAAGTAAAGTGTGATTTCATCAATGGAAACCCCAGGAAGAATCTTAGGTAAGAAAATGTAATTACCTAATTGGAAATGCGGTCGGGAGAGCAAGGTAAATAACCCTCTCCCAATTCTTTAAAAAAAGACAAGCAGACTAGATGACCTGCTGTGGAATTTCAATGATCAAATTTTTTAATTTTAGGTGATAATGACTTCCCTCGCACAATATCTCTCCTCATAATAATAATGTTTGTTAAGTGCTTACTGTGTTCTAAGCACTGGGGTAGATGCAAATTGATCAGGTTGGACACAGTCCCTGTGCCACATAGGGTTCATAGTCTTAATCCCCATTTTACAGATGAGGTAACTGAGGCAAAAAGAGAAATTAAGTGACATGCCCAAGGTCACACGGCAGACAAATGGCAAAGCCAGGATTAGAACCAAGGTCCTTCTGAGTCCCAGGCCCATGGTCTATCCACTAGGATATGCTGCTGCTTCCCTTCGCTTCCCTAATTCATTCAATCGTATTTATTGAACGCTTACTGTGTGCCGAGCACTGTACTAAGCGCTTGGAATGTACAATTCAGCCACAGACAGAGACAATCCCTGCCCAACAATGGGCTCACAGTCTAAGTTGGGGCAAGCCTTCCTTTATTTTTAACAGAGCAAGAAAAAATGCTATAATTAAACCGACATTATATATTCTATATTTCTCTGTATACCTCCCCCTCTGGCACGTCTTGTCCTCTGAACAGTTCAGCCCTCCTTGTCCTATAAGATCTGCAGAGATTAAAGCCCTTTTAACTTCCTAAAACATAAGCCCATTGTAAAAAGACCAATATTTTGGGTCACGTGTTTCCATTATTGTTCTCCGACCTCATTTGTTTTGCATCCAAGATATAAAATTACACTGAAAAAAATCAACATCAATGCTCAGTTTCTGCTTCAGACAGAGTTTAGAGGCTGGCTTCAGAAATTAAGCAGTCATTAGCGAATTTATTTTTGGCTATGATTCATCTCTTCATAATAAACAGAAGACACATGGTGGAGAAATAGCATCCCTCCTATCGATACGTGGCGGAACCTTCCGTAGCCAATTTCCAAACCCAGCAGTACATGACATAAGCATATTTCTAATGGATGATGTATCTTTCTGGAACCGTGAAGACCATTTAAAATTTCTCTCCAGCCCAAATATCTGCCAACGTCTCTTGGTATAAACCCGCTTCGCTTCCAAGTTTCGGTGTGTGATGACTCTCATTTTTGCTTCGTTTTCCGGCGTTCTGGCCATTTTTGCCCTCCATCCAAGCTCTTCCAGCTGTGCTATTTTCTCTGAGGTGATGTTGATTGCTACAGATTAACCAAGGCACGGTGCTGACAGAGTGGGGGAGGTCGGAGTTCAATCCGAGGAAGGATTTAGGGCCCTCAATCTGCCCTTTCTTCATCCTCGTTCCTCTCCTACTACATCCCAGTCGGTACTCATGCTTCCCTCACGCCAACCCACGCCTCACCCTCATCTCTCTCACCTCCCTCCCTTTGCTCTCCCCCTTCATCCTGCCTGGAACTCCCTCCCCCTTCACATCTCTTGGAAGACAAGTGGTCTTGCACCCTTTATTCCTCCCCTCCCTTAGCCCCTTAGCACCTATGTCCATACCCGTCATTTATTTATTTACAGTCATGCCTGTCGACCCCTCTAGACCGCAAGCTCCTGGTGGGCAGGGAACGTGTCAACCGACTCTGTTGTAGCCTACTCTCCCAAGCGCTTAGTACGGTGCTCCGCACACAATAAACATTCAATAAATACGATCGATTGATTGATCGATCCGCACAACACTGCTATCTCCATTTTCCAAGCCCTTCTAAAATCTCAATCGTTCATTCAATCGTATTTCTTGAGTGCTTACAGTGTGCGGAGCACTGTACTAAGTGCTTGGGAAGTACAATTCAACAACAAATAGGGACGATCCCCGCCCACAACGGGCTCACAGTCTAGAAGAGGGGGAGACAGACAACGAAACAAATAAAGAGGCATCAGTAGCATCATTATAAATAAATAGAATTATAGATATATAGACATTATTAATAAAAATAAATAGAATTATAAATATGTACATATATACACAAGTGCTGTGGGGCGGACAGGAGGGTAGAGCAAAGGGAGGGAGTTGGGGCGATGGGGAGGGGAGGGAGAGCAGAGGAAAAACAGGGGCTTAGTCTGGGAGCTTTCTAATCCCATCTCCTCCAGGAAGCCTTCTCTCATTTCCCCACTTAGTACATCATCTATACATTTTAGTCCTCACCCCCTGAGCATTTACAAACTCACTCCACCCCAAACCCATTTAGGTTCAAAGCAGCGTAGTTCAGTGGAAACAGCACGGGTTTAGGAGTCAGAGGTCATGGGTTCTAGTCCCGGCTCTGCCACTTGTCAGCTGTGTGACTTTGGGCAAGTCACTTCACTTCTCAATGCCTCAGTTACCTCATCTGTAAAATGGGGATTAAGTCTGTGAGCCTCACGTGGGACAACCTGATTACCCTGTATCCACTCCAGCGCTTAGAACAGTGCTCGGCACATAGTAAGCGCTTAACAAATACCAACATTATTATTATTAATACTGGGTTGCTTCCCTTATATCTAATTTAATTCAATGTCTCTTTTAGCCCACTAGATTGTAAACTCCTTGAGGCAGAGATTGTGTCTATTAACTATACTTTCCAGAGAGCTTAGTACAGAACTCTGCATAAGGCAAGTGCTCAATAAATACTACTGAAACCGACTGATTTTTTTTAATGGTATTTGTTAAGCGCTTAGTATGTGCCAAACACTGTTCTTAGTGCTGGGGTAGATACAAGTTACTCAGGTAGGACACTGTCCCAGGTTCAAATGGGGCTCACAATCTCAGCCAGAAGGAGAACAGGGATTGAATCTCCATTTTTAAGATGAGGCAACTGAGACACAGAGAAGTTAAACCACAAGGTTGCACAGAAAGCAAATGACAGAGCCAGGATTAGAACCCAGGTCCTCTGAGTCCCAGGCCCCAGGCTCTTTCCACTAGGACATGCCACTGCTCATTGATTGATTAATGTTGTTTCTGATTGATACAGGAAGAGAGTGAAGTTCACTGATACTCAGTAGACAAACTGCTTGAAATGGTTGTAGCATTTTTGAAAATCAGCATGGAGTAATTCATTCAATAGTATTTATTGAGCGCTTACTATGTGCAGAGCACTGTACTAAGCGCTTGGGATGAACAAGTCGGCAACAGATAGAGACAGTCCCTGCCGTTTGACGGGCTTACAGTCTAATCGGGGGAGACGGACAGACAAGAACAATGGCACTAAACAGCGTCAAGGGGAAGAACATCTCGTAAAAACAATGGCAACTAAATAGAATCAAGGCGATGTACAATTCATTAACAAAATAAATAGGGTAACGAAAATATATACAGTTGAGCGGACGGGTACAGTGCTGTGGGGATGGGAAGGGAGAGGTGGAGGAGCAGAGGGAAAAGGGGAAAATGAGGCTTTAGCTGCGGAGAGGTAAAGGGGGGATGGCAGAGGGAGTAGAGGGGGAAGAGGAGCTCAGTCTGGGAAGGCCTCTTGGAGGAGGTGATTTTTAAGTAAGGTTTTGAAGAGGGAAAGAGAATCAGTTTGGCGGAGCTGAGGAGGGAGGGCGTTCCAGGACCGCGGGAGGACGTGGCCCAGGGGTCGACGGCGGGATAGGCGAGACCGAGGGACGGCGAGGAGGTGGGCGGCAGAAGAGCGGAGCGTGCGGGGTGGGCGGTAGAAAGAGAGAAGGGAGGAGAGGTAGGAAGGGGCAAGGTGATGGAGAGCCTTGAAGCCTAGAGTGAGGAGTTTTTGTTTGGAGCGGAGGTCGATAGGCAACCACTGGAGTTGTTTAAGAAGGGGAGTGACATGCCCAGATCGTTTCTGCAGGAAGATGAGCCGGGCAGCGGAGTGAAGAATAGACCGGAGCGGGGCGAGAGAGGAGGAAGGGAGGTCAGAGAGAAGGCTGACACAGTAGTCTAGCCGGGATATAACGAGAGCCCGTAATAGTAAGGTAGCCGTTTGGGTGGAGAGGAAAGGGCGGATCTTGGCGATATTGTAGAGGTGAAACCGGCAGGTCTTGGTAACGGATAGGATGTGTGGGGTGAACGAGAGGGACGAGTCAAGGATGACACCGAGATTGCGGGCCTGCGGGACGGGAAGGATGGTCGTGCCATCCACGGTGATGGAGAAGTCTGGGAGCGGACCGGGCTTGGGAGGGAAGATGAGGAGCTCAGTCTTGCTCATGTTGAGTTTTAGGTGGCGGGCAGACATCCAGGTGGAGACGTCCCGGAGGCAGGAGGAGATGCGAGCCTGAAGGGAGGGGGAGAGGACAGGGGCGGAGATGTAGATCTGCGTGTCATCTGCGTAGAGATGGTAGTCAAAGCCGTGAGAGCGAATGAGTTCACCGAGGGAGTGAGTGTAAATGGAGAACAGAAGAGGGCCAAGAACTGACCCTTGAGGAACTCCAACAGTTAAAGGATGGGAGGGGGAGGAGGCTCCAGCGTAGGAGACCGAGAATGATCGGCCAGAGAGGTAAGAGGAGAACCAGGAGAGGACAGAGTCCGTGAAGCCAAGGTGAGATAAGGTACGGAGGAGGAGGGGATGGTCGACAGTGTCAAAGGCAGCAGAGAGGTCAAGGAGGATCAGAATGGAGTAGGAGCCATTGGATGGATGCAGCAAGGGCCTGGGAGCCTAAAGGTTCTAATTCTGATTCTGCCACTGGTCTGATTTGTGACCTTGGGCAAGTCACTTCACTTCTCTGTGCCTCAATTACCTCAACTGTAAAATGGGGATTGAGACTGTGAGCCCCATGCAGGACAGGGACTGTGTCCAGCCCGATTTTTTTATAATAATAATAATGTTGGTATTTGTTAAGCGCTTACTATGTGCAGAGCACTGTTCTGAGCGCTGGGGTAGACACAGGGGAACGAGGTTGTCCCTCGTGGGGCTCACGGTCTTAATCCCCATTTTACAGATGAGGGAACTGAGGCACAGAGAAGTTTAGTGACTTGCCCACAGTCACACAGCTGACAAGTTCTTGGCACATAGTAAGCACTTAACAAATACCACAATTATCAATATTAATTAGTGTAGCAATCCATTTGACCAAGTGATGTCATTCCTACACATTCTTTGTTGAAGATCTCCATAAGATCAATCTTCCAGTCCAGCAGATCTTCCCAAGAATGTGAATGTATTGGAATGTGAAATTGACCTGTTTCCTCTTTTGAACCGCCTCTCCCTTAGTAGGACTGTGAAGCTGAATTTTTCTAGATTTTATTTTTAAACTCTTCAGGTGGTATATCCCCACAAGAAAGCAGGAAACATAATTCAGGCAAAGCAGCATTTAGTAAAGAGATTCTATTTTCTGGCCATCATTAGTATACGAGCTTCCTGCAGACAACGATTGCGTGTTTTATCTCTACTGCGGATTGTACTATTATGGAATCTTATCCATTGGCCTATTGGAGCTGAACGTGGGATGGGGGTGGGGCTTCAATAAGATTGGTTTCAGTGTTTCAAGATAAAGAAGGAGAAAAACAGGTTCCATGAGGGCATGGTGAATTTCCTGTCTGGATGATGTCTGTTTAATGTTATATTGTAATGATGGTAATAATAATAATTATGGTATTTGTTAATCACTTACTCTGGGGTGGATACAAATTGGATAATTGGGTAATTTGAGTCCACGTCCACAATCTCAATTCCCATTTTACAGATGAGGTAACTGAGGTCCGGAGAAGTAAAGTGACTACCCCAAGGTCTCACAGCAGACAAGTGGTGGAGCCAGGATGACAACCCAGGTCCTTCTGACTCCCAGGCTCATGCTCTCTCCACTAGGCAATGCTGCTTCTCTCCCAAGTGCTTAGTACAGTGCTCTGCACATAGTAAATGCTCAATAAATAGGACTGATTAATTGATTGATTCTTTTGGAATACTGTGGGTAGTACTTGATTTTAGCCAATAAGGGCTAAAAGCCCAAAAGTAGAAAGAGCGCAGACCTGGGAGTGAGAGGACATGGGTTCTAATTCTGGATCTACCACTTACCTGCTGTTGTGACCTTGGGCAAGTCAGTTCAGTTGGGCCTCTGTTCTCTCATCTGCCAAATGGGGATTCAATACCTGTTCACTCCTACTCGGGACTTTGAGCCCCATGTGGGACCTGGTTCTCTTGACACTACCCTACTGCTTAGTACAGTGCTTGGCACAGAATATTCATTCATTCATTCATTCAATCGTATTTATTGGGCGCTTACTGTGTGCAGAGTACTATACTAAGTGCCTGGGAAAGTACAACACAACAATAAACAGTGGTATTCCCTGTCCACAGGGAGCTTACATTCTAGAGGAGGGGAGACAAATCAATACAAATTTAAAAGATGACAGATATGGACATAAAAGTTGTGGGGCTAGGAAAGTAGGGAAGAGCAAAGGGAGCAAGTCAGGACAACACAGAAGGAAGTGGGAAATGAGGAAAAATGAGGCTTAGTTTGGGAGGGCCTTTAGGAGGAGATGTGCCTTCAGTAAGACTTTGAAGAGGGGAGAGTAATTGTCTGTAGGATTTGAAGCAGCATGGTGTAGTGGATAGAGCACGGGCCTGAGAGTCAGAAGGTCATGGGTTCTAATCCCGGCACCGCCACTTGTCTGCTATTTGAGCTTGGGCAAACCAGTACTTCTCTGGGCCTCGGTTACCTCATCTGTAAAATGGGGATTAAGACTATGAGACCCATGTGGGACAGGGACTGTGTATAACCTGATTAGCTTGTAACTACCTCAGGGCCTAGTGGAGCATTGGGCACATAGTAAGTGCTTAACAAATACCCTAAAAAGAAAAAAAAAACAAAGAAAACTTTACCATCTCCTTGTCTATCCTAGGATCCTGCAACCTTGGTGTACAACTTGAATTTTTGCTATCGTTCCGCTCCCATTCAGCCCACTGCCAAACCCTGTGAGTTCTTCCTGAACGGCAACTCTCCGCTCCTCCTGCCCTCGCCAAATTGCTCCCAGCTCAGTATGAGCTCTATACTTCTTTGGCTAGACCACTGCACCATCCAGCCTCCTCCCAGCCTCCAGCCTCTCCCGTCTCTAGATCGCACATTGCCTCCTGGCTCATCTTCCTGAAGCATCGCTCAACCCACAGTTCTCAAAGCGTGGCCTAGTGGCTCATCTTCCTGCAGAAACGATCTGGGCATGTCACTCCCCTTCTTAAACAACTCCAGTGGTTGCCTATCGACCTCCGCTCCAAACAAAAACTCCTCACTCTAGGCTTCAAGGCTCTCCATCACCTTGCCCCTTCCTACCTCTCCTCCCTTCTCTCTTTCTACCACCCACCCCGCATGCTCCGCTCCTCTGCCGCCCACCTCCTCACCGTCCCTCGGTCTCGCCTATCCCGCCGTCGACCCCTGGGCCACGTCCTCCCGCGGTCCCGGAACGCCCTCCCTCCTCACCTCCGCCAAACTGATTCTCTTCCCCTCTTCAAAACCCTACTTAAAACTCACCTCCTCCAAGAGGCCTTCCCAGACTGAGCTCCTCTTCTCCCTTTACTCCCTCTGCCACCCCCCTTTACTCTCTCCGCAGCTAAACCCTCTTTTTCCCCTTTTCCCTCTGCTCCTCCACCTCTCCCTTCCCATCCCCACAGCACTGTACTCGTCCGCTCAACTCTATATATTTCCATTACCCTATTTATTTTGTTAATGAATTGTACATCGCCTCGATTCTATTTAGTTGCCATTGTTTTTACGAGATGTTCTTCCCCTTGACTCTATTTATTGCCATTGTTCTTGTCTGTCCGTCTCCCCCGATCAGACTGTAAGCCCGTCAAACGGCAGGGACTGTCTCTATCTGTTGCCGACTTGTTCATCCCAAGCGCTTAGTACAGTGCTCTGCACATAGTAAGCGCTCAATAAATACTATTGAATGAATGAATGAATGAATGAATGGAAAGAGCCCAGGCCTGGGAGTCAGAAAGATCTGGTTTCTAAACCCAGCTCCACCACCTCTAGTCTGCTGTGTAACCTTAGGCAAGTCACTTCCCTTTTATGGGCCTCAGTAACCTCATCTATAAAATGGGGATGAAGTTTGGAAGCCCCATGTGAGAAAGGAACTGTGTCCAACCTAATTACCTTGTATTTACCCCAGCGTCTGGCACATAGTAAGCGCTAACAAATACTACAATTATTATTACTATTATTATCCACCAGCTTCTTTGTCTCTTCACATCAAACAAAAAGTCTCTCCACCATCTGACCCCACCTTTCTTTCTCATCTGCTCTTCTGTCATCTTCACTGCTCCCAAGCCCACTGGCTAGCTGTATCTCATTTTCCACTTTCCTATCACCATCCCCAGCTTTTTCTCTGGCTTGATATTCCCTCCTTCTCCATATCAGATGGACCCCAGGCTCTCTCCACATTCCAATCCTTCCTAAAATTCCATCCTCTCCAACAAGATTTTTCTCCTTAATGTCCCAGCCTCCTGAGCTCTAATAATAATAAATAGTTATGGTATTTGTTAAGCACTTAATATGTGCCAAGCACTGTTCTAAGCACTGGGGTAGATACAAGCTAATCAGGTTGTCCCACGTGGGGCTCGTAGTCTTGATCCCCATTTTACAGAGGAGGGAACAGGCACAGAGAAATTAAGTGGCTTGTCCAAGGTCACACTACAGACGAGTGGCGGAGCCGGGATCAGAACCCCTTATTCTCTGACTCCCAAGCCCGGGCTCTTTCCACTAAGCCAAGCTGCTCTATCATCTCTTCAGCCAACTTTGGCACTGAGGAATTTATTTAACATCTTGCTTAACACTCATGTAATAGTAACTGTGGTATTTGTTAAGCGCTTACTGTGTGCCAGCAAATTGTGTTGGACACAGTCCCTCTCCCACATGGGGTTCACAGTCTCAATCCCCATTTTACAAGAGGGGTAACTGAGGCACAAAGTGAAGTGACTTGCCCAAGGTCTCACAGCAGAGAAGTGGCCGTGCTGGGATTAGAACCCATGACCCTCTGATTCCCGGCCCTTGCTCTATCCACTACACCATGCTGCTTGACAACACTAATGGTAAATGTTTTTGATTTTGTCTCCCCTGTTTAGAATGCAAGCTCCTTAAAGGCAGGGATAGGTCATGTTTTTACTCCATACTTCCTGAACACCTAGTATAGTACAATGCTCCAGGTTAGGGCTCAATAAATGTTGCTCCTAAGCAATCAATCAGTGGTGTTTATTGAGAGCTAACTATGTGCAGAGCACTGTACTAAGCTCTTGGGAAGAGTACAGTACAGCAGAATTAGCCTGTCCATAATAACTTCATAGTTTAGAAGATCACTCCTAATCATAATAATTGTGGTATTTGAGAAGCAGCATAGTCTAGTAGATAGAGCTTGGGCTTGAGAGTCAGAGGACCTGGGTTCTAATCCTGCCTCTGCACCATACCTGCTGTCATACCATACACAACCTCAGTTTCCTCAAATAATAACAACAATAATAATAATTGTGCCATTTAATTCCAACACAATTAGAACTTGAGTTCTAATCCCAGCTCCATCACTTGTCTGTGGCATAACTTGGGCAGTCACTTAATTTCTCTGGGTTTCAGTTCCTTCATCTGTAAAATGGGGATTGAGACTGTGAGCCCCACTGGGACAGGGACTGTGTCCAACCCGATTTGCTTGCATTCACGCCAGAGTTTAGTTCTGTGCCTGGCATATAGTAAGCGCTTAACAAATACCACAGTTATTATTATTATATTATTAAGCACTTACTATGTTTCAAGCACTTTCCTAAGCACTGGGGCAGGTACTAGATAATTGGGCCCCCAGTGGGGCTCACGGTTTAAGTAAGAGGGAGAACAGATATTGAAGACCAATTTTGCAAGCGAAGATTAAGAGAAGCAGTGAGACCTAGTAGATAGAGCCCAGGCCAGGGAGTCAGAAGGATCTGGGTTCTAATCCAAGCTCCATCATTATTATTATTATCAGATTTAGGAAACTGAGGCAAAGAGAAGTGAAGTGACTTGCCCAAGGTCAGACAGCAGATATGTAGCAGGTCCTCCAATTCTCAGGCCCGTGCTCTTTCCACACTCCTCCTCCTCCTACTGACCTCTTTAGCCAAAACAGGATTTTTCCTTTAGAAATCTATAGTTCATTCTGCATTCGGTTTATCTGATTTAGCATGGAGGCCTTGAGAAAAAGATCAACACGTAGCCCTGGGCACTCTCTTCTAGAGTTAGGTGATAATTATCATATTTATTAAACCTTTACTATTTACGAAATTCTGGTGTAAATACAAGTCACTCTTACAATCAGGCCTTAGTGGATAGAGCACAGGTCTGGGAGTAAGGAGGCCGGGGGTTCTAATCCCGACTCTGCCACTTGTCTGCTGTGTGACCTTGGATAAGTCACTTCACTTTTCTGGGCCTCAGTTACCTCATCTGCAAAATGGGGATTGAGACTGTGAGCCCCACGTGGGCCAAGGACTGTGTTCAACCCGATTTGCTTCTATCCACCCCAGCACTTAGTACACTAAGCGCTTACTATGTAGTAAGCACTTAACAAATACCATCATTATTATTATCATTAATATTATGATCAATCCATGGTATTTACTGAGAGCTTACTTTGTGCAGATTTCCGTACTAGATGCTTGGGAGAGTATGGAGAAGTGGCGTGGCTCAGTGGAAAGAGCCCGAGCTTGGGAGTCAGAGGTCATGGGTTCGGATCCTGGCTCTGCTGCTTGTCAGCTGTGTGACTTTGGGCAAGTCACTTCACTTCTCTGTGCCTCAGTTCCCTCATCTGTAAAATGGGGATGAAGACTGTGAACCCCACGTGGAACAACCTGATCTCCTTGTATCCCCCCAGCGCTTAGAACAGTGCTCGGCACATAGTAAGCGCTTAACAAATACCTCCATTATTATTACAGTATAGCAGAATTGGTAGACATAGTCCCTGGCCACAGTGAGTTTACAGTCTAGAGGACTCTCAATGGGCCCACAACATAACTTTTTCCCATTTGACTGAGAAACTTGACTCCAGAGACCCAGATAAGCTTAAGTGACTCACCCAAGGTCACTAGCACACAGCAGGCCAGTGGAAGAGCTGGGGTCAGGACCCAGGTCTCCTGACTCCCAGTTCTTTCCACTAGGTCTGTGCCACTGCATAGATTTGCATGAAGGAAGCATATTAAAAAAAAAAAATCTTTCTCACCACCATACTGAGACAGAGACTGGGATCTTAAACAATTAAAGTTTGGAATCCGAATCAAACATTTTTTGTGGAAACGTCGTTCAAGGATGGAAAAATTCCAGCTTTTTCATAACTGCTTTGGTAAGCAGCAAACTTCCAAGGGAGTCAATGTCTACTTTGAGTCCCTCTCACAAAGAATATCACATTCTATTGAAGTGGAAAACTTATCAGTTTGTCCTTAGCTTAGTGCTGTGTAGCCAGGGGCATTATCTGTGCTTGTTACTTGGTGAGTGAACAAAACATGATGATAATGAGGGTTATTGGTTGCATAACACATCTCACAGTACAGAAGAACATTTTGGTGATTATATTTTTGTTTTAAACCCAGCCGCTGTTTCTTTACGAAACAGGTTCTTCTGTTATTTTCGTAAGGAAACAGCTCAGGTAAAAACATACCAAAAAAAGTCATCAAGATTTTTGACTAGACAAATAATAATAATGATGATGGTACTCTTTAAGCACTTGCTATGTGTCAAGCACTGTTCTAAATGCTGGGGAAAATACAAGCTAATCAGGTTGGATGCAGTCCCTGTCCCACATGGGACTCACAGTCTTAATCCTCATTTTACAGATGAGCTGAGGCCCAGAGACCATAAGTGACTTGCTCGAGGTCACACAGCAGTCAGGTGACAGAGCAGGGAATTGAATGCACCAAATTCACCTAAAATTGATGGGGAAAAGAGTCCCGAGGCCTAGGGCCCATGGAGAGCCAAAGGCATGAAAAAGAAAGAAGTCTTGTTTGCTGTCATTCCGCTAACCAAGACAACTGGCTTAGATATGTCCTAAAGTATTATATATCTTATCAGGTGTGTACCTCGTGGAAAGAACACAGGACTAGGAGTCAAAAGAGCTGGATTCTAATCCCAGTTCTGCCTCTACCCTGGTCTGCTACCTTATACCACTCATTTAACCTTCTGGGCCTCAGTTTCCTCATCTGTAAGCTAAGAGGTACTGTTCTTTCCTAAATGCTTAGTGCACACAGTGAGCGCTCAATAAATACTATTGAATGAATGAATGAATGAATGAATGAACACCCACTCTTCTTACCTCAGATTGTGAGCACATTTGGGACAGGGTCTATGCTTGACCTGATTATCTTGCATCTAGCCCAGCGTTTAGCATGTTGGTTACTACATAGTAAGTGCTTAATATGAAAACAATCATTTTACTATTACTGTGGCCTAAATTATCCAGTGTTTTGGGCTTCCCCAACTCACTTTCTCTGATAGTATCTGAGCAATTGAGAACAGAGAGTACAATCTTGGGTTTACAAAAGCTAGAGAAATTTGCCTGGAGACCTAACTCTTGGTATCCGTAAAGAGCTGCCTCCTATAATGGCTACAATTTCTGCCTTATTCAGGGACTGTTCAAGGGAAGCTTCTAGATTACACATCCCAGAAGAAAAGAGAAGCAGCATCTCCTAGAGCACTGGCCTGGGAGTCAGAAGGACCTGGGTTCTAATCCCGGGCCTGCCACTTGTCAGCTGTGTGACGTTGGACAAGTCGGTTCACTTCGCTGGGCCTCAGTTACCTCATTTGTAAAATGGGGTTAAAGTAACAAGTGGGACATGGGCTGTGTTCAACCTGATTACTACTCTAGGCCTTAGAACAGTACCTGGCGCATAGTAAGCATTTAGCAAATATCATACAATTTTTTTTTAAAAAAAAGATATATTCCCTTTTGTATTTGTAATTTCCTGACTGAAACACAGACACACAATATAGAATTTAGGTTGAATTCAGATAAAATAGGTATATAGCAGAGAGTCATGGGTGTGAGGAAGGGCAAAAACTCATGGTGTTTTGCTATTGTTAGCTTGGTTTTTTTATCGAGTTCCTTTGGGAGGCTGAAGCAGGAAGACTCTAGGTCTGGATATAATATCTGGTCGGAAACACTGTGTCAGGGAAGGCAAGGGGTAAATTAAGGATGTGTTGAGAGGGAGAGACAGACGCTTGTGAAAACATTCACCCACTTAAAGTTACAGAGTGCCAAAAATAGGTGGAGAGGTGAGAGAGAAGATGAAGAGAATAAAGATGGAAACAAATAAGTAAATGATAAATGAAAGTTTAATGAATTAAAGCTCGTCGTGGGCAGGGATCGGGTCTACCTGCTCGGTTATATTCTACTCTCCCAAATGCTAAGTGCAGTGCTTTGCACACAGTATACACTCCATAAAAATGATTGATTGAAATAAAAGTTAAAAGATGTTCTCTTAAAGTTGTCATCGATGAATTTGCTTCCATCTTTATTCCTTGTTCAGCTCTCTCCATACGATATACAAAGAGTGCAGGGTGGTGTAGTGGAAAGAGCACGGGCTTGGGAGACGGAGGGCCTGGGTTCTAATTCTACCTCCTCTGCTTGCCTGTGATGTGACCTTGGGCAAGTTACTTCACTTCTCTGGGCCTCAGTCTCTTCAATCTCCCCAACTGAAAAATGGAAACTCAATACCTCTTCTCCTTGCTGCTTAGACTGTCAATTTCGTGTGAGGCAACGACTATGCCCTAACTGAATAACTCGTTAGTCAATCGTCTTTACTGAGCACTTATTTATTCACTCACTTATATTTATTGAGTGCTTACTGTTTGCAGAGCACTGTACTAAGCACTTGGGAGAGTATACAGTATAACAATAAACAGACACATTCCCTGCCTACTACGAGCTTAAAGCCTAGAGGGGAGAAAGACATTAATATTGATGTATCTATCATAAATAATACGTATCTAATATTATGTAACTTGTATCTGCTTGTACCCCCTCTCAGAATTGCATCTGGAGAGTTTCCAGGATTCTACCAGTCTTGGCTACGGGGGGAGAGCCAAGCAGAGGCCTATCTATTCCTTTCCTAGCTTGGCCAGTGGCTAGCGAGTGGAAGGCAATCTGCTACAAGTCAAAACTCACCCATGTTGGGCAGCAGCGCGGGAGAGAGTCGAGGGAGGAGACTCGCGTTTACTGCATGGAAGGAGGCAATGGTAAACTTACTCTGGATTTTTACCGAGAAAATTCTATGGATCCACTACCAGAACGATTGCAGATGGAGAGCGGGGCCTTCTGGGAGAGATGAATCCGTGCAATCTCTATGGGTCGGAAACAACTCGACAGCATAAGACAAGACAAATCTGCTTGTATCTTGTATCTAGAACAGTGCTTGCCATACTGTCAGACTTTAACAATTGCCGTACTTACATACAAACAATTTAAGGTGCTTTTTTCAAAACACTTTGTGCTGAGGTCTGGGATAATTAAAGCTCATGAGATTGGAAACAGCCTCTGTCCCAGGTGGGGGCTAACAATCTCTCAGTGCATATAGGCATCCTTTACAGAACTGGCTTCAGACGTTTGCTCACCCTTCATGATGTTCATTCATTCATTCAATTATATTTATTGAGCGCTTACTACATGCAGATCACTGTACTAAGCCCTTGGAATGTACAATTTGGCAACAGATAGAGACAGTCCCTGCCCAACAACGGGCTTACAGTCTAAAAGGGGGAGACAGACAACAAAACAAAGCAAGTAGTCTGGTATCAATATCATCAAGATAAATAGAATAATAGATATATACACATCATTAACAAAATGGAGTAATAAATAATTTATACAAATATGCACAAGTGCTGTGGGTAGGGGAAGGGGGAAGAGCAGAGGGAGGGAGTAGAGGGAATGGGGACGGGAGGAGGAACAGAGGGAAAGGGAGGGCTCAGTCTGGGAAGGCCTCCTGGAGGAGGTGAGCTCTCAGAAGGGCTTTGAAGAGGGGAAGAGAGTTAGTTTGGTGGATGTGAAGAGGGAGGGCATTCCAGGTCAGTGGTAGGTCGTGGGCCAGGGGTCGACGGCGGGACAGGCCCGAACGAGAGGCCGAGAGGTGGTTAGCGGCAGAGGAGCGGAGTCTGTGGGGTTGGCTGTAGAAGGAGAGAAGGGAGGTGAGGTAGGAGGAGGCTAGGTAATGGAGAGCTTTGAAGCCAAGAGTGAGGAGTTTTTGTTTCATGCAAAGTGTGATAGGTGACCACTGGAGGTTTTTGAGGAGGGGAGTGACATGCCCAGAGCGTTTCTGTAGAAAGATGATCCGGGCAGCGGAATGAAGAATAGACTGGAGCGGGGAGAGATGGGAGGAAGGGAGATCAGAGCGGAGGCTGACACAATAATCCAGCCGGCATATTATGAGAGCTTGTACCAGCACGATAGCAGTTTGGATGGAGAGGAAAGGGCGGGTCTTGGCGATATTTTGAAGGTGAGACCAGCAGGTTTTGGTGACAGATTGGATGTGTGGGGTGAATGAGAGAGCAGAGTCAAGGATGACACCAAGGTTGCGGGCCTGAAACGGGAAGGATGGTAGTGCCGTCCACAGTGACGGGGAAGTCAGGGAGAGGACAGGGTTTGGGAGGGAAGATAAGGAGCTCAGTCTTGGACATGTTGAATTTTAGGAGGTGGGCAGACATCCAGGAGGAGATTTGAGCCTGGATGGAGGGGGAGAGAACAAGGGAGGAGATGTAGATTTGGGTGTCATCTGCGTAGAGATGATAGTTGAAGCCATGGGAGCGAACGAGTTCACCAAGGGAGTGAGTATAGATGGGGTACAGAAGGGGATCAAGAACTGACCCTTGAGGAACCCCTACAGTTAGGGGATGGGAGGGGGAGGCGGAGCCCACGAAGGAGACTGAGAATGAATGTCCAGAGAGATGAGGAGAACCAGGAGAGGACGGAGTCTGTGAAGCCAAGGTGAGATAAAGTGTGGAGGAGAAGGAGATGGTCGACACTGTCAGAGGCAGCTGAGAGGTCGAGGAGGATTAGGATAGAGTAGGAACCATTGGATTTGGCAAGATGAAGGTCATGAGTGACCTTTGAGAGGGCAGTTTCGGTGGAGTGGAGGGGACGGAAGCCAGATTGGAGGGGATCCAGGAGAGAGTTGGAGTTGAGGAATTCAAGGCAATGAGTACAGACTCGTTCTAGGAGTTTGGAAAGGAAGGGTAGGAGGGAGATAGGATGGTAACTGGAAGGGGAAGTGGGGTCGAGAGAGGGTTTTTTTAGGATGGGGGAGACATGGGCATGTTTGAAGGCAGAGGGGAAGAAGTCATTGGAGAGTGCGTGGTTAAAGATGGAAGTTAAGGAGAGACAGTTTTTATAAGGTGAGTGGGAATGGGGTCCAAAACACAGGTGGAGGGGTTGGCACTTGCGAGGAGGGAGGAAATCTCTTCTGAGGTTAGTGCCTGGAAGTAGAGGGGATCACAGTCTCAGTGCCCATTTTCCAGAAGCACTAACTGATGCCCAGAGAAGTGGGTTCTAATGCCGGCTCCCCGCTCCACCACCTGTCTGCTCTGTGACCCTGGGCAAGTCACTTCATTTCTATAGGCTTCAGTTCCCTCATCTGTAAAGTGGAGATTAAGACTGTTAGGTCCATGTCGGACAGGAACTGTGTCCAAGCTAATTTGCTTGTACCTCTCCCAGCATTTAGTATAGTGCCCACCACATAGTAAGTGCTTAACAAGCATTTAGTACAGTGCTTTGCACACAGTAAGTGTTCAATAAATGCGGTTGAATGAATGTATGAACAAATGAATGAACAAATATCTTAAAAAGCGATATTTAATCCCCATTTTATGGATAAGGACAAGGAGGCACAGAAAAGTGAAGTGATTTGCCCAGGGTCACACAGCAGGCAGTTAGCCTGCTGGTATGATGCTGGTATGATTAGAATCCAGGTCCTCTCACTCTCAAACTCTAGTTCTTTCTTCTAGGCATGGCTGCTTCCCCTGAAATATGGAATGCCTTTTAGTCCAGTTCAAAGTCAGCATGAATGTTGTTATGTTTGGAGAAGATGGACAGATCTTTTTCGATTTTAAAAAATGTCAATAGTTTACCACTTCATTATTTTTAGCACTTAATTTTCCTTCTGCAACATGAAGGTCAAGCTGGAAAAATTTAGTTGAAAAGACGAATAAACTTCTTTAGAGGATTTCTGAGCAATCATCAAAGGACTCTGAGAAAGGAGATGTAATTATTTTCAGAAAAGTTTTTAATTTGGTGGGGCTGGTTATGAGTCACATTACCAATTGGGCTTTCCAGGGGCATATTTTGTGGGTTGGTTTTTAATAATAATAAAACAACAATAATAATAATAATGGTATTTTAAGTGCTTACTATGTGCCAAGCACTGTACTAAGCGCTGGAGTGGATACAAGCAAATTGGGTTGGACACGGTCCCTGTCCCACATGGGGCTCACACTCTTAATCCCCATTTTACAGATGAGGAAACTGAAGCACAGAAAAGTGAAGTGCCTTGCCTAAATCACACAGCACAGAGGTGTTGGAGCCAGGATTACAACCCAGGGCCTTCTGATTCCCAGGTCCATGCTCTATCCACTAGACCACGCCGCTTCTTGTTTTTTCCATTTAAACACCTTTTGTGTTTATCCCCCTCAATCCAAATCATGTTGAAGTCACTCTAGGTGACACGGTTCCCTGGGAGGCATTTTTACTATAGAGAAGCAGCATGGCCTTGTGGAAAGAGCCTGGGCCTTGGAGTCAAATCACCTGGGTTCTAATCCCAGCTCCGCCATCTGCCTGTTCTGTGTCCTTGGGCAAGTCACTTTGCTTCTCAGTGTGTGCCTCTGTTTCCTCATCAGCATAATGGAGATTATTCTATGTTCCCCTTCCTATTCAGAATAATAATTATGGTATTTGTTAAGCATTTACTATCTTCCAGACACTGTACTAAGCACTGAGGTGGATACAAGCAAATCGGGTTGGACACAGTCCCTGTCCCACATGGGGTTCACAGTCTCAATCCCCATTTTACCGATGAGGTCACTGAGGCCCACCCCCTCAGGTTGACCTGGACAGTTTCCGTACTCTACCAGTCTTGGTTATGGGAGGGAGAGTCAAGCAGAGGCCTATTCACTCCACTCCTAACTTGGGCAGTGGCTAGCAACTGGAAGGCAAACTGCTACAAGTCAAAACTCACCGGAGCTGGGCATCAGCGGCATGGGAGAGAGTCGAGGGTGGGTACTCAAAGTTACTGTGCGGAAGGCGGCAGGGGTAAACCACTTCCGGATTTTTACCAAGAAAACTCTAAGGATCCACTACCAGAACGATTGCAGATGGAGAGAGGGGTGTTCTGGGATAGATGTGTCCGTGGTGTCTCTATGTGTCGGAAATGACTCGACAGCATAAGAGAAGACAAGACAGTGGGGATTAAGACTGTGAGCCCCATGGCTTGATTCCTAGGTAAGTCCTATTGCTTGACCGACAATTGGGTAGTAATGCCAGAATCCATAAAATGATGGGATATTTAATTGGCATTGGGACTGCCTTGCCTTTTTTAAAATTCCGAAGAGTGAACAACATTAATAATGAGTTGTCCTCCATTCCCATCAAAGCATAAATAATTATTATAAAGGAAATGAAACAGAAGATCATTGTTTCGCTCATCCACGAGACTACGCATAACTTTAACCGCAAGCACACAAACAACAGCTGATGGAGACACATCTGATCACTCCATGCGAAATGAGCAATTCTCCCAGGCTTAACTGTGGTTATCCAGTTCAAATCATAGAAAGGATTTTAATTCCACATCCAGGGCACAAGTAGGAAGAAGAGGTAACAGCAATACATTCTGCTATTCCATAATGACATGGATTAGCATCCTTTGCAGGAAACGTAGAGAAAAAATGAAAGTACATAACAATGCAAAAGTACTGATGTATAGTAACATATGTGTGCCCGTCCCCCAGATGTGAATCAATCAATCAGTCATTTTTTGATCACTTACTGTGGGCAGAGCACTGTATTAAGCACTTAGGAGAGTACAGTATATTAAAGAGTTGTCCCTCAATGTCAGCTTTTGCCTTCCTTTTAAAAGAAATCAAAGAAAGAACCTATTTGCTCTCCCACTTATTAAATAGAACAAACAAGTCAGTCAGCCATATTTACTGAGCACTTACTGTGTGCAGAACACTGTACTAAGCGCTTGGGAGAGTACAATATAGCAATTAACAGACACATTCCTTGCACACAACGAGCTTACAGTCCAGAATGGGGGAGACAGACATCAATACAAATAAAGAAATTACAGATATGGATGTCAGTGCCGTGAGTCCAGGAGGGGGAAGAACAAAGCGAGCAAGGTCATCAGTTCTAATCCTGGTTCTGCCACTTGTCTGCTGTGTGACCTTGGGCAAGTGACTTCATTTCTCTGGGCCTCAGTTACCTTGACTGTAAAATGGGGATTGAGACTGTGAGTACCCCATGGGACAGGGACTGTGTCCACTCTGTTATTCTTGTATCCACCCGAGGCTTAGTACAGTGCCTGGCACACAGTAAGTGCTTAACAAATACCAATATTATGATTATGATTGTCATCGTTATTATTATTAATGAGTTTACAGCAAGCAGAAAGAGAAAGATGCTAAAATAAATTACAGAGAGGGAAAATAGCATAGGATTATGCACATAGCATTATGGGGATGGAGTGAGTATCAAAGTACTTAAGGGTTACATAGACAATGCAGAGGGGAGGGTGGATAGGAGAAATAAAGAGTTAATCTAGGAGGATATGAGATTTTTGTAGAGTTTTGAATGTAGGGAGAGTGGTGGACTGTTGGATATTAAAGAGGATTCTATAAACTCCTCTTCTAGATTGTAATCTCTTTATGGACAGGGAAGATGTCTACCCACTCTCCCCAGAGCTTAGTACAGTCTTCCGTACACAGTAAGCTCTCAATAGATACCACTGATGGATGAAATGATCGATTGGGAGAGAGTTCCAGGTCTGAGGAATGATGTGGGCGATGGGCCTGTTGGGGAGTAGATGAGATGTCTGTACAGGATGTTGGTATGTGCTAGAGTGGGGCTGGGTAATGGTTAGGGTTTTGTCTGTATCGATAATTTATTCAAATATGTTCATGTTCTTCCTCCCCCTCTAGAGTGTGAACTAGTCATGGGAGAAGCAGCGTGGCTCAGTGGAAAGAGCACGGGCTTTGGAGTCAGGGCTCATGAGTTCGAATCCCAGCTCTGCCACTTGTCGGCTGTGTGACTGTGGGCAAGTCACTTAACTTCTCTGTGCCTCAGTTCCCTCATCTGTAAAATGGGGATTAAGACTGTGAGCCCCACGTGGGACAACCTGATTCCCCTATGTCTACCCCAGCGCTTAGAACAGTGCTCGGCACATAGTAAGCGCTTAACAAATACCAACATTATTTAGGTAATGGGTCTACCAACTCTGTTATACTGTACACTACCAAATGCTGAGTACAGTATTCTGCACACAGTATGTGCTCAATAAATATGGTCAATCGATGATTGATTGATTGATTGGGTTGCAGTAGGACATTAGTGGAAATAAAGTAGGAGGAAGCAAGTTGACCGAGTGGCTTTTAGGTGCCTAAAAGCTGATGGTACGGAGTTCCTCTTTGATGCAGAATTGGATGGGCAACCATTCGAGGTTTTTGAGGACTGGGGAGATGTGTACTGAACATTTTGTCAGAAAATTGATCTGAGCACCAGAGTGAAGTATAGACTAGAGAGAGAAGAGACAGGAGGCTGATTCGGTAGTCAAGGTAGGAAATGATGAGTGTTTGGATCACTGTAGCAGTTTGAATGGTTAGGAAGGGATGGATTATAGAGATGTTGCAAAGGAAGAACCGACAGGATTTTGTGACAGATTGAATGTGTAGGATAACGCCAATGTTTCAGGCTTGTGAGACAGGAGGGATGGTGGTGTTGTCTACAGTATCAGGAAAGTTGGGGGAGGACAGGGTTTGGGTAAGAAGATGAGTTCTATTTTGGACATTCTAAGATTGACATATCAGTGAGACATCAAAGTAGAATTGTACTGAAGGCAAGAGGAAATGTGAGGCTGCAGGGAAGGAGAAAGATCAGGGCTGGAGAGGTAAATTTGGGAATCGTCTGCATAGGGATGGTAGTTTAAGTCGTGGAAGCGAATGAGTTCTTCAAGGGAGTGGGTATAGATGGAGATTAGAAGGGTCCACAGAACTGTGTCCACAGCTGGAGCTGGAGGAGGAGCCCACGGAAGAGACTGAGAATGAGTAGCCGGAGAGATAGGAGGAGAACCAGGAGAGGACAACTCAGTGAAGCCAAGCTGTCCATGAGAAGGCAGGGGTCCAAACTATCCAAGGCAGCTGAAAGACCGAGGAGGATTAGGATGGAGTCGTGCTGTCACTGGGCAGAACCAGCCTCCCGGTAACTCGTGACCCCATGGATCGGGTGGTTGGAAACAGACTTGCAGACTGGAGGGTTATGGGTAATCGGGAGCAGGTTTATTAAGATGATAGCACAAAGAACCCATGATTGGTAGCCCTCAGGAGCAAAGTTATTCTTAGGCTAATAAGCAATAAATGCATTAGTCAGCATGGTACCCCACTTCTAACAGCTGGTAAAACCGAAGGAGACAGTGGTTGTCTCCTTAGGTTACCTCTCAAACCACCCCAGATAGGCTTCATTTCAAGTTACCCCAAACAGGTTATCTCTCAAACCACCCCAGATGCGTTTCCTTTCAGGTTCCCAGGTCAGGTTCCTAGAATTTTCACTCCTAGCTCCAGGGAGGCCCGATCAGTCTCTCAGCACCACACAAGCTCTGACACAGTGGGTGTCCCTGGCGACTCACCTCATGGGTGTGACAGAGTCCCAACCTACTACTAAGAGTAACCCCCTCCCCAAATATACCTTTCTATTTCCTGATCCTCTTCTCTTCCCTTGGCTATATTTGGGATGAAAAATGATGGCGGGGCAAGACCCATGGCAATTTTCTAATTCCACTTCTAATTGGTGGGCTTTATTGCTCACCCAGCCCCTCTGGGGTGGCTAGCGCTGGGAGGGATGGGAAGTGTCCATGCTTCATGTCACTCCCTGCAGGATCCTCCAGGACTAGTGAGTTAAGTTTATTAGCTAGTCAGGGTGTGACCGGTCACAAGTGCCCTTTGGATTTGTCAAGAAGGAAGTTATTGGTGACCTTAAAAATGGCTGTGGAGTGGAGGGGAAGGAAGTCAGATTGCAAGGGGTTGAGGAGAGAATTGGAGGAGCGGAAGTGGAAGCAGAGACCGTAGACAACTTGCTGAATAAGCTTGGAGGGAAAAGGCAGGCAGAAGATAGGGTTCTTCTGGAGTGAACTGTGGGGTGAAGGGTGGACGTTTTCATAAGGGGGTACAAGGGCATGCTTGAAAGCAGTGGGGAAGGAGCCACTGAAAAGTGGGCGGTTGAGGATGGTGGTCAGGGAGGGGAGAAGGGAGGAGGAGATTGATTTGATAAGGTGAGATGGGATGGGGTCAGTAGCACAGGTGGAGGGTATAGAATTTAATACAGATTGGGAAATCTCCTCTCAAGATACTGCTGGGAAAGATGGGAGCATTGAAGAGGGGGTGGGGAGAGAGAAGGACTCTCGAAGAGCAGGTGGGGATTATAAAGAAGCCATGCCTAATTATTTCAATTTTATCAATGAAGTCCATGGCCAAATCAATAGGGGCAAGAGAAGGAGGTAGTGGGAGGGCAGGGGATTAAAGGAAAGAGTTAAAAGTCTGAAGCAGTTGTCATGAGCAGTGAGCGTAGGAGTCAATATTGAAGAAGTATTATTGCCCAGTGGAGGAGAGGGCAGAGTTGAAGAAGGTGAGGATGAGTTTGACATGGATGAGTTTGGCGTAGTATCTGGATTTCTCCCAGTCGCACTCTGAAGGTCATGTACAGGAGTGGAGGAAGTGTACTGGGGAATACTACTACTACTAATAATAATGATAATGGTATTTGTTAAGAGCTTATTATGTTCCAAGCACTGTTCTAGGCAATGGGGTAAATACAAGCTAGTCAGGTTGTCCCATGCGGGGCTCTCAGTCATAATCCCCATATTACAGATGAGGTAACTGAGACACAGAGAAGTTAAGTGACTTGCCCGAGGTCACACAGGAGACAAGTGGCAGACCCAGGATTAGAACCTATATCCTCTGACTCCCAAGCCCGTGACCTTGCCAGAAGCAGCGGGTTTCAGAGGAAAGAGCGTGGTCTTAGGAGTCAGAGGTCATGGGTTCTAATCCCGGCTCCGCCACCTGTCAGCTGTGTGACTTTGGGCAAGTCACTTAACTTCTCTGTGCCTCAGTTACCTCATTTGTAAAATGGGTATTGAGCCTGTGAGCCTCACGTGGGACAACCTGATTACCCTGTATCTGCCCCAGCGCTTAGAACAGCACTCGGCACATAGTAAGTGCTTAACAAATGCCAAGATTATTATTAGTAGTAGAACATGGCAGTGAGAATGTCCTGATCCAACAGAGGTATTTATTGGGCACATACTCTGTGTGGAGCAAAAGGTGGAGGGTTTTTTTATGGTATTTGTTAAGCACTTACTGTGTGACCTTGGACAGGTCACTTCACTTCTCTGGGCCTCAGTTACCTCATCTGAAAACTGGGGATTAAGACTCTGAACCCCATATAGGACATGGACTGTGTTCAACCTGATTAGCTGCCTTGACACTGTCGACCATCCCTCTTCCTCAACACATTATCCAACCTTGGCTTCACGGACTCCATCCTCTCCTGGTTCTCCTCTTATCTTTTTGGCCGTTCATTCTCAGTCTCCTTCGTGGACTCCTCCTCCCCCTCCCACCCACTAACTGTAGGGGTTCCTGAAGGGTCAGTTCTTGGTCCCCTTGGGATCTCCATCTATACTCACTCCCTTGGTGAACTCATTCACTACCATGGCTTCAACTACCATCTCTATGCATATGACATCCAAATCTACATTTCCTCCCTTGTTCTCTCTCCCTCCCTCCAGGCTCATATCTCCTCCTGCCTTCAGGACATCTCCACCTGGATGTCTGCCCGCAACCTAAAACTCAACATGTCCAAGAGTGAGCTCTTTATCTTCCCTCCCATACCCTGTCCTCTCCCTGACTTTCCCATCACTGTGGACGGCACTACCATCCTTCCCGTCTCACAAGCCAGCAACCTCATTGTCATCCTTGACTCTGCTCTCTTATTCATCCCACACATCCAATCTGTTACAAAAACCTGCCAGTCTCACCTTCACAACATCGCCAAGATCCACCCTTTCCTCTCCATCCAAACTGCTATCTTGCTGGCACAATCTCTAATAATATACCAACTGGCATCAGCCTCTTTTCTGATCTCCCTTCCTCCTGTCTCTCCCCGCTTCAGTCTATACTTCACTCCACTGCCTGGATTATCTTTCTGCAGAAATGCTCTGGGTATGTCACTCCCCTCCTCAAAAACCTCCAGTAGTTGCCTATCAACCTTTGCATGAAGCAAAAACTCCTTACTCTTGGCTTCAAAGCTCTCCAACACCTTGCTCCCTCCTACCTCACATCCCTTCTCTCTTTCTACAGCCCAGCCGGCATATTCTGCTGCTTTGCCACTCATCTCCTCACTGTGCCTCATTCCCGCCTGTTTCACTGTCGACCCCTGGCCCACGTCCTACCTCTGACCTGGAATGCCTTCCCTCCTCACATCTGCCAAACTCTCTCTTCCCCTCTTCAAAGCCCTACTGAAAGCTCACCTTCTCTAGGAGGCTTTTCCAGATTGAGCCCTCCCTTTCCCTTTCCCTCTGCTCCTCCTCCCCTCCCCACTCCCCCTACTCCCGCCCTCTGCTCTACCCCCTTCCCCTCCCCATAGAACTTGCATATATTTGTACATATTTATTGCTCTATTTATTTTATTAATGATGTGCATTTATCTATGGTTCTATTTATCTATTTTGATGGTAGTGATGCCTGTCTACTTACTTGTTTTGGGTGTCTGTCTCCCCCTTCCAGACTATGAGCCTAGGGATGGGGTAGGAATTGTCTCCATCTGTTACCAAATTGTACTTTCTGAGCTTAGTACAGTGCTCTGCACATAGTAAGTGCTCAATAAATAAATCGTCCATTCCAAGCACTTAGTACAGTGCTCTGCACATAGTAAGCGCTCAATAAATACTATTGAATGAATGAATAAATACGATTGATTGAATGAATGAATGAATGATCTGGGGTAGATAGGTCAGAACTGGTCCCTGTCTCACATGGGGCTCACATTCTTCATCCCCATTTTACAGATGAGATAACTGAGGGCCAGAGAAGTGAGGTGAATTGCCCAAGATCACAGGGCAGACCAGTGACAGAGGCCAGATTAGTACCCAGGTCCTCTGACTCCCAGGCCCATGCTCTATCCACTAGGCTACTGTTGCTCTTTGGGGAAGGCTTGCTGGAAGAGATGAGTTTTCAGGAAGGATTTGAAGATGGGAAGGGTTATTCCTCCAACTCACTCCAAACTCATCTCATTCCCACAGAATGATTATTATTGAAGCACAACAGTGTTTGGATGCTGAACAAGGCATAAATCCAAATGAAAAGTGTGACCATAGAGATCGTCAAGCTAAATGATTTTGCTTAACAGGTTGATATAATTAGGTATTCAACACAGCTTATTGATCACTGCAAAAAATGCTGCCAAATTGACTTTGACCTTCAGAACACTAATAATAATAATAATAATACTTGTTAAGCGCTTACTAGGTGCCAAGCACTGTTTTGAGCACTGGGGTAGATATAAGCTAATCAGGTTGGACACAGTCCCTGTCCCACATGGGGCTCACATTCTTCATCCCCGTTTTACAGATGAGGTAACTGAGGCCCAGAGAGAAGTGAAGTGACTTGCCCAAGGTCACAGAGCAGACAAGTGGCAGAGCCGGGATTAGAACCCAGGTCCTCCTGATGCCCAGGCCCGTGCTTTAGCTACTAAGCCATGCTGCTACTCTAAGATGCTTCTTGATCCTTCTCTGGTCATAGAAGATCCATGCCATTTGAGTAGAGGAAAGTCTCCTGCCCTTCATGTTTAAGATATAAATATCCAGTTGGGTAAAGCACCAAAATGAGTAGTATGATCTAAGAGCATTATTATTCCTTTAGATTGTAAACTCATTGTGGGCAGGGAACATGTCTGCCAACTCTGTTGTATTCTCTCAAGCTCTGAGTAGAGTGCTCAGCACATAGTAAGCCCTCAATAAATACCACCGATTGATTGATTGATTACTTGCCTGTCAAAGGGCAGGGACTGTCTCTATCTGTTACCGATATGTACATTCCAAGCGCTTAGTACAGTGCTCTGCACATAGTGCTCAATAAATACTATTGAATGAATGAATGAATACTTCATGAGAACAACTATCCTTTATCTCCAACAATCAGCATTACAATTTCTTGTAAATACTCTCTGAAGACAGTAGATCAATTTAGAATTGGGTAAGCAATAGCCATGCAAATGAGTGTAAGCCAGCAAATGAGAGGAACCGAGAATATTTGATGAGATTTATGAGCAATTAAATGTGCATGCCACAGACCAAAATATGAATCTTTAGAGAAAGGAAAACTTTTAACATATATGGGCAGGAAACAAGTATACCAACTCTGTTATATTGTTCTCTCCCAAGCAGTTAATATAGTGCTCCATACAAGTAAGCGCTCAATAAATACGATGGATTGATCGATATTTGGTTTTCTAAAGAATTTGCTTTCAAAAGAAGTGGTTTCTCATTCACAAAATGAAAGCCTAAAATCTGAGAGTGACCTTTGCTTCTTTTCACTGGTTAGAGCATTAGGATTATGAGCATTGGATGTTTTCATAGACAGCCTTCTGAGTTTGCCGAGGTAATCATTTTGAAAGAATATTTTCCGGGCTTTCCCCTAGCTGTAATTCATTTTAAAGTCTGTCTCCCCCTCTAGACTGTAAATTCCTTGTGGCCACTGTTCATGTCTGTCTGCCAACTCTATTGTACTCTTCAAAGTGCTTAATACAGTTATCTGCACACAGTAAATGCTCAATAAGTACCATTAATTGATTGATTAACTTTTCATTTTGATCTATTCTCTTACGCACTTAGTACAGTAATCTGCACACAGAAAGTACTTAATAAATACCATCATGGCTTGATTGATGGATTTTTTTTGAAGGGGATATTTGTTAAGCATTTACTATGTGCCAAGCGCTGAACTAATTGCCAGGGAAAATACAAGGTAATCAGGTCAGACTAATTGATTGATTAGACTCTAGACTAGATAAAAAGATCCAAGGGAGGCAGAGGAATATGAAATACATTAGGGGAAGCATGTGTTTGAATCTAGAGTTTGAGGCCAACTCTGATATTAATGCAGTAAGAATAACTGCATAATAATACAATTGAGGCATTTGACTTCCAGCATGGGCCTGAGAGTCAGAGAATGTGGGTTCTAATCACTGCTCTGCCACAAGTGTGCTGTGTTACCTTGGACAAGTCACTTCACTTCTCTGGGTCTCAGTTACCTCATCTGGTTATTAAGACTGTGACCCCCATTTGGAACAGGGTTGGTGTCCAACCTGATTAGCTTGTATCTACTCTGATGCTTAGAACAGTGCTTGGCACATAGTAAGCGCTTAACAGATATCACAGTTATTCTTTGTTTAGCTTCTGCTGTGATCCAAGACCTCCGCTAAATGTGAAAGAATCAGATAGGACTGGGCCCCTGACCCTCAGTATCCCCACGATGGTGGGACAGGGACTGTGTCTGACCGGATTATCTTGTCTCTGCCCCTGTGAGAAGTGGTGTGGTCTAGTGGAAAGAGCACAGGCCTGGAAGTCAGGAGACCTGGGTTCTAAGCCCAGTTCTGCCACTTGCCTGCTATGTGACCTTGGGCTAATCACTTATCTTCCCCATGCCTCAGTGTTCTCAATAGATCAATGGTGTTTATTGAGTGTTTGCAGCGTGCAGAGCACTGTACTACGCGCCTAACAAAGGTCATTGTTACTTAGTGCTTAGTATGGTGCCTGGCACATAATAAGAGCTTAACAAATACCCCAATTACTAATTATTATTATTGGAAGAGCTTTGAAGATGAGGTAAGCAGAAGTCTGCAGGAGGTGAAGGAGGAAGAAGTGAACAGAGCTTTGCACATAGTAAGCACTTAACAAATAACATTATTATTATTATTATTCCATGTGGAGCAAGAGGTCAGTGGTTAGAGAGACAAGAAAGGCACAGTAAGTAGTTTGGCTTAGGGGAAGGAAGCATTTGAACTGGGGTGCAGTAGAGAGAAGCCTGAATAAGTAAGAGAGACAGAGCTGATTGAGGGTCTTATAAATCAATCAATCAATTGTATTCATTGAGTCCTCACTGTGTGCAGAGCATGATACTAAGTGCTTGAGAGACTAAAATGTAACAGAGTTGTAATAAGGAGCTCACAGTCTAGAGGACTGTGTAAATCGGTCAATCATATTTAGTGAACGCTTATTGTATGCAGAGAAAGGTACTAAGCGCTTAAGAGAGTACAACACAACAATAAACAGACACATTCCATGCCCACAGTTAGCTTACAATCTAGAGATCTTGTGTTAACCCATTACCCAAGATTTGTTGCTTGATGCAAAATAATAAACACAAGAGAAAGTACATCAGAAGCAAAATTCACATGTCTTGTCCTCAAGGGGCTTACACTTGAATGCGGGAGACCAAAATGATTTACAGATAGTGGAATCAGGAGGAAGAACAAGGATATGAACAGATAGTCATAATTATGGTATTTGTTAAATGCTTACTTTGTGCCAAGCACTGTTCTCAGCCCTGGGACAGATACAAGATAATCAGGGAGGACAGTCCCTTTCCCACATGAGGCTCACAGGGTAAGTAGGAAGGAGATCAGATATTGGATCCCCATTTTACAGATGAAGGAACTGAGGCCCAGAGAAATGAAGTGCCTTGGCCGAGGTTTTAGAGCAGGGAAGTAGCAGAGATGGGATTAGAATCTGGGGACTCTGACTCCTAGGCCCATGTTCTTTCAGGTAGTTCAAGTATAAATGAAATTGCTGAATAAAAGAATAAAATATGAAAGTGTCAAGGGTGACTGTTAGGTAATGCAACTAGGGTGTTGTAAATCAGGGAAAGCTTCCAGAGAGAGGTGAGATTTAGGAGGGTTTTGAAGATGGGGAGAGCTGGGGTTTGGTGGATTTTGTGGGAGGAGTTCCTTGCCAAGGAACGAGTGGCTTAGTAGATGGGTTCTCAGAGGACCCAGATACTTGCTGGGTGTTCTTGGGCAAGAAATTTATCTGTGCCTCAGTTCCCTCACCTACAAAATGGGGATTCAGTGCCTGTTTTTCCTCTTAGATTGTGAGCCCCATGTGGGACCTGATTAGAAGAGTGCTGGGCACATAGTAAGCGCAAAACAAAATACCATTATTTTTCCTCAAGTTCCTCTTCTCCAATTCTCCCCTTGACCCCCTCTAACCTGGCTTCCATCCCCTTCACTGCAAGGAAACTGCTCTCTCAAATATCACTAGTGGCCTCCTTCTTGCCTAATCCAAGAGCCCGGGCTTGGGTGTCAGAGGTCATGAGTTCGAATTCCAGCTCTGCCACTTGTCAGCTGTGTGACTGTGGGCAAGTCACTTAACTTCTCTGTGCCTCAGTTCCCTCATCTGTAAAATGGGGATTAACTGTGAGCCTCACGTGGGACAACCTGATTACCCTGTATCTACCCCCAGCGCTTAGAACAGTGCTCTGCACATAGTAAGCGCTTAACAAATACCAACATTATAGGGAAGCAGCGTGGCTCAGTGTAAAGAGCCCAGGCTTGGGAGTCAGAGGTCATGGGTTCAAATCCCGGCTCCACCGCTTGCCAGCTGTGTGCCTTTGGGCAAGTCACTTATCTTCTCTGTGCCTCAGTTACCTCATCTGAAAAATGGAGATTTAAACTGTGAGCCCCACAAGGTACAACCTGATTACCTTGTATCCCCTCAGTGCTTAGAACAATGCTTTACACATAGTAAGCGCTTAACAAATACCACCATTATTATTACTCCATCCGAATCCACCTCAACTTCTTAGCTGCCTTCGACACTGTGGACCACCCCCTTCTCCTGGAAGCATTATCCAACCTCAGCTTCACTGACACTGTCCTCTCCTGGTTCTCCTGTCTCTCTGGCAGCTCATTCTCAGTCTCTTTTGTGGTATCCTCCTCTGCCTCCCATCCCCTAACTGTGGGGGTTGCTCAAGGTTCAGTTCTGGGCCCCCTTCTATTCTCCATCCACACCTACTCCCTTGGAGAACTCATCTGCTCCCATGGCGAATACCCAAATCCACATCTCTAGTCCTGATCTCTCTTGCTCTCTGCAGTCTCGTATTTCCTCCTGTCTTCAAGATGTCTCTACTTGGATGTCCTCCCATCACCTCAAATTTAATATGCCTAACACAACTTCTTATCTTCCCACCCAAACCTTGTCGTCATCCCCCGCAGTGACTTTCCCATCACTGAAGATGGTAACACCATCCTTCCTCTCTCACAAGCCCATAACCTTGGCTTTATCCTTGACTCTCTCTCTTATTCGACCCACATATTCAATCCATTGCTAAAGCACATCAGTTCTACCTTCACAACATCACTAAAGTCCCTTTGCTCTCCATCCAAACTGCTACAATGTGAATCCAATCACATCTTGATTACTTGATCAGCCTCCTTGCTGATCTCCTTGCCTCCTGTCTTTCTCCAGACCTTACTTCACTCTGCTGTCCTGATTATTTTTTTACAAAAACATTCAGTTCATGTTTACCGACTCCTCGAGAAACTCCAATGGTTGCCCAACCTCTGCATCAAACAAAAACTACTCACCATTGGCATTAAAGCACTCAATCACCTTGCCTTTTCCTAACTCACCTCGCTACCCTCTTTCTACAATTGGGTCTGCACACTTTGCTCCTCTAATGCTAAGCTTCTCACTGTATCTAGATCTCATCTATCTCGCCAATAACCTCTTGCCCATGTTCTCCCTCTGGCCTGGAAAGCCATCCCCCTTTATATCTGATAATTACTCTCCCCCTCTTCAAAGCCTTATTGAAAGCACATCTCCTCCAAGACGCCTTCCCAGACTAAGCCCTCCTTTCCTCTTCTCCCACTCCCTCTTGAATCACCCTGACTTGTTTCCTTTATTCATTCAATTGTATTTACTGAGTGCTTACTATGTACAGAGCACTGTACTAAGCACTTGATTCATCCCCACCCCCCCACACTCCAACAGCACTTTTATGTCCCTATCTGTAATTTATTTATTTCTATTAATGTCTGCCTCCCTCTCTAGACTGTAAGCTTGTTGCAGGCCGGGAATGTGTCTGTTTATTGTTAATATTGTACTCTCCCAAGTGCTTAGTACCATGCTCTGCACATAGTAAGCTCTCAGTAAATATGATTGACTGACTTTATTATTATTGACTGACAATACTGCTACTAATATTATTATCAACAGTGAGGGCAAAAAATTCAGAGATGAGAGAGTCAAGTTATTAGGTAAGCTTGGAAGCAGAGAAGAGTGTGAAGTGGAGTAGCTGATAAAATGAGTGATTATATATGCTGGGAAAAGCCATCTGTGGGGAATTGAAAGATCAAAAACGTTTCTGAAGGACCATTACATCTGGCATTTCAGAATGGTCTTCTTGTTGGTTCTGTTCTTGGCTCATCAAGAAGGGAAGAATTTAATGCTCAGTTCATTCCATAAAATAAAGATCTTAAAAAAACTCAATACTCAGTCTCACAAATAAAATTTAGACAAAAGTAGGTAACAGTTTTTCCTTTGTTCTTCTGTTAAATAAAAAACTGAACTGGAACCTTGCAGTTCTCCCCAAAACCTTTTCCGGCTGCAGAGTGAGTTTTTTAAAAATTAAATTGTTTGGTAATAAATTTGGTATAACTAGGATTTTGAAGAGAAATGTCATCCACTGAAAAATCCTGACTTTCCGACAGTCTCGAGACCCAGAATTGGAGGGGGAAGGAGAAGAGGAGGAGCTTTGTTGCTTCAAACTCCGAGTCTGAATTCCAGCCCTTTGAATATTGTGCATTTATCTCTGCTACTTTCTCACTCAATCTCCACACCACTTGACGCCTCTTCACTGTGAAAAAATAATCTTAGGGCTCAAGATTTCACTCCTTCATTCTCGAGTGTTCTTTACTGCTTGCAAAATAAATGTTGTTGCCCTAATTTACCTCCACTACTATGCTATATGGCTGGCCTTCTTTCTTCTCTTCCCCCCCCCCACTCCATACCCCCTTTCACTATGTCATCTTCCCCTAAACTGGTCCCTCTCCTGCTATAAGTCTCCCCCAGGCCCTGCTGATGGTGGGTGAGGGGAAGCAGGTTTGCGTCTTCTATTTCCTGCTCAACACACCCTTCTGTCAAAGCTACCCCATTTTTTTCTTAATGGTATTTGTTAAGCCCTTACTATGTGTCAGGCACTGTACTAAGCACTGGGGTAGACAGAGGTTAATTAGTTTGGATATAGTCTCTGTCCCGCATAGGATTCACAGTCTTAATCCCCATTTTCCATACGAGGTAACTGAGGCCCAGAGAAGTGAAGTGACTTGCCCAAGGTCACACAGCAGGTAGGTGGAGGAGCTAGTATCAGAACCCAGGTCTTTCAGACTCCCAGGCCTGGGCTTTTTCCACTAGGCTGAGTTGCTTCTTTACTGTGTTGCAGTTAAAACTGCAGCCAGCCACTTTGGGGGTGATGGTATTGGAGAAAGTAAGCTCCCTGTGGGCAGGGCTACAACTCGGGTTTCTCTGGTACTTTTCCAAGCCCTTAGTTCAATGCTCTGTACACAGTAGACACCAAAAATCATAACTACAATTAAGTGCTTTTAATGTGCTCAGCACTACTCTAAGAGGTGGAATAAATATGGAAATATTTACCATCGCTCTGCCAGGTACCTGAGGAGTGACTTTGGGCAAATCACTTCACTTCTATGTGCCTCAGTTTCTTCATCTGCAGATTGGGGATTCAATACTCATTCTCTCTCTTACTTAGTCCGTGAGCCCCATGAGGGATCTGATGAACCTGTATCTACCCCAGCACTTACTACAGTGTTTGGCACATTCTAAACGCATAACACCTATCCAATTATTATTATTAATTACAAATCATAATTATGGTATGTGTTAAGTGCTTACTATGTGCTAAGTACTGTGTTAAGCATTTGGATATTCATTCATGCATTCAATAGTATTTACTGAGCACTTACTATGTGCAGAGCACTGTACTAAGCACTTGGAATGTACAATTTGGCAACAGATAGAGACAATCCCTGCCCATCGACGGGCTTACAGTCTAATTGGGGGAGACAGACGGACAAAAACAAGGCAACTTAATTGCAATAAATAGAATCAAGGGGATGTACACCTCATTAACAAAATAAATGGGGTAATAAAATAAATAGGGTAATTAAAATATATACAAATGAGCACAGTGCTGAGGGAAGGGGAAGGGAGAGGGGGAGGAGCAGAGGGAAATGGAGGGAAAGGGCGCTTAGCTAAGGGGAGGTGAAGGAGGGCAGAGAGGCATCAGAGGGAGCACAGAGAAAAGGGGAAGCTCAGTCTGGGAAGGCCTCTTGGAGGAGGTGAGCTCTCAGTAGGATTTTGAAGAGGGGAAGAGAGTTAGTTTGGTGGAGGTGAGGAGGGAGGGCATTCCAGGACAGCAGGAGGACATGGCCAAGGGGTCGACGGCGGGATAGGAGTGAATGGGGTTGCTGAGGATTTGAGCAGCAGAGGAGTGGAGCATGCGGGGTGGGAAGTAGAAAGAGAGAAGGAAGGTGAGGTAGGAGGGGCCAAGTGATGGAGAGCCTTGAAGCCTAGAGTGAGAAGTTTTTGTTTCGTGCGGAGGTTGATAGGCAACCACTGGAGGTTTTTGAGGAGGGGAGTGACATGCCCAGAGCGTTTCTGTTGGAAGATGATCCGGGCAGCGGAATGAAGAATAGACTGGAATGGGGAGAGACAGGAGGAAGGGAGATCAGAGAGGAGGCTGACACAGTAATCCAGTCGGGATATTATGAGAGCCTGTAGCAGTAAGATAGCCGTTTGGATGGAGAGGAAAGGGTGGATCTTGGAGATATTATAAAGGTGAAACTAGCAGGTCTTGGTGACGGATTGGATGTGTGGGGTGAATGAGAGAGGTGAGTCAAGGATGACACCAAGGTTGCGGACTTGAGAGACGGGAAGGATGGTGGTACCATTCATAGTGACAGGGAAATCAGGAAGAGGAGAGGCCTTGGGAGGGAAGATAAGGAGCTCAGTTTTGAACATGTTTTGGACATATCAGATCAGAACCAGTCCTTGTCCCACTTGGGGCTTGGAGTCAAAGTAGGAGAGAGAACAGAGAAGCAGCATGGCCTGCTGGAAAGAGCCCGGGCCTTGGAGTCAGAGGATCTGGCTTCTAATCCTGGCTCTGCCAACTGCTTGCTGTGTGACCATGGTCAAGTCACTTCACTTCTCTGTGCCTCAGTTCCCTCGACTTTAAAATGGATATTCAATAGCTGTTCTCCCTCCTTCTTAGCCTGTGAGTCCCATGCGGGACAGGGACCGTCTCCAGCCTAATTGATCTGTATAGTGCTTAGAACAGTGTTTGACACATTATATATCATAAAAACACCTAGATATTGAATTTCCATTTTTCAGATGAGGAAATTGAAGACACAAGTTAATCAGCTTGGATACAGTCCCTGTCCCATATAGGTTCAAAGTCTTATTCCCCATTTTCCAGTTGAGGTAACTGAGGCCCAGAGAAGTGAAGTGACTTACCCAAGGTCACACAGCAGATAAGCGGCAGAGCTGGAATTAGATCCCAGGTTCTCTGAATCTGAGGTCTGTGCTCTTTCTGCTCAGCCTCGCCGCTTCTCTACAGGATCATTCCGCCAGATAGAGTCTGGGACCTGCCCAGGTCCCACAGTCTAGTTCCACATTTTAGCTGCCCCTTCCCCTGCCACTCCTTCCCCTGAGGCTTTGGGAGTGGGAGAGGGTGATTCCCAAGTAAGGCCAAAAGACCCCAGAGGGCACTAGAACACAGGCCTGCGAGTCAAAAGGTCATGGATTCTGCTTCCAGCTCTGCCAGTTGTCTGCTGTGTGACCTTGGGCAAACCACTTCACTTCGCTGGACCTCAGTTACCTCATTTGTAAAACGGGGATTAAGACTGTGAGTCCCATGTGTCCAACCTGATTATCGTGTATCTACCTCAGCGCTTAGTACAGTGTACATAGTATCAGTGCCTGGCATACAGAGAAGCAGCCCTGTTAAAGTGATCCTATCTGTTACCAAGACCTGCTGGTTTCACCTTTACAATATCGCCAAGATCCGCCCTTTCCTCTCCACCCAAACGGCTACCTTACTGCTACGGGCTCTCGTTATAGCCCGGCTAGACTATTGGGTCAGCCTTCTCTCTGACCTCCCTTCCTCCTCTCTCGCCCCGCTCCAGTCTATTCTTCACTCCGCTGCCCGGCTCATCTTCCTGCAGAAACGATCTGGGCATGTCGCTCCCCTTCTTTAACAACTCCAGTGGTTGCCTATCAACCTCCACTCCAGACAAAAACTCCTCACTCTAGGCTTCAAGGCTCTCCATCACCTTGCCCCTTCCTACCTCTCCTCCCTTCTCTCTTTCTACCGCCCACCCCGCACGCTCCGCTCCTCTGCCGCCCACCTCCTCACCGTCCCTCGGTCTCGCCTATGCCGCCGTCGACCCCCGGGCCACGTCCTCCCGCGGTCCCGGAACGCCCTCCCTCCTCATCTCCGCCAAACTGATTCTCTTCCCCTCTTCAAAACCCTACTTAAAACTCACCTCCTCCAAGAGGCCTTCCCAGACTGAGCTCCCCTTCTCCCTCTACTCCCTCTACAACCCCCCCTTCACCTCTCCGCAGCTAAACCCTCTTTTCCCCCTTTCCCTCTGCTCCTCCCCCTCTCCCTTCCCATCCCCTCAGCACTGTACTCGTCCGCTCAACTGTATATATTTCCATTACCCAATTTATTTTGTTAATGAAATGTACATCGCCTCGATTCTATTTAGTCGCCATCGTTTTTACGAGATGTTCTTCCCCTCGACTCTATTTATCGCCATCGTTCTCGTCCGTCCGTCTCCCCCGATCAGACCATAAGCCCGTCAAACGGCAGGGACCGTCTCTATCTGTTGCCGACTTGTTCATTCCAAGCGCTTAGTACAGTGCTCTGCACATAGTAAGCGCTCAATAAATACTATTGAATTGAATGAATGAAAGTGGAAAGAGCACAATAATGATGGTATTTGTTAAGTGCTTAAGTTCTAAGAGCATGGGCTTGGGAGTCAGAGGTCATGGGTTCTAATCCCAGCTCCGCCACTTATCAGCTCTGTGACTTTGAGCAACTTCTCTGTGCCTCAGTTACTTCATCTGTAAAATGGGGATTAAGATTGTGAGCCCCACATAGGACAACCTGATTACCTTGTGTGTACCCCACTGCTTATAACAGTGCTCGGCGTGTAGTAAGCGCTTAACATAGTGAGCACTTAACAAATATCAAAACGTCCTTCCTTCCTGAGGGGGCCCCTAGGCTCCCAGGCCCTAGGGTCTCTGGCTAGGGCTCTCCCATGGCAGAGACTGCCTCATTCATTCATTCATTCATTCATTCATTCATTCATTCATTCATATTTATTAAGCACTACTGTGTGCAGAGCACGGTACTAAGCGCTTGAGAAAGTACAATACAAGAATAAACAGTGACATTCCCTGACCACAACGAGCTCACAGTTTAGAGAGGGGGATCAGTCACCTCCATGCCCATGACACCTCCTCCCAGAGGCCTTCCTTGACTTAGCCCCCCTTTTCTCTTTTCCCACTCCCTCTGCATCACCCTGACTTGCAAACTTTATTCATCCCCCTCTCCTAGCCCCACAGCACTTATGTCCCTATTGAAATTGTATTTATTTCTATTCATGTCTGTCACCCCTCTAGACTGTAAGCTCACTGTGGGCAGGAAATGTGTCTGCTATATTGTACTCTCCCAAGAGCTTAGTACAGTGCTCTGCACACAGTAAGTGCTAAGTAATTAGGATTTACGGACTGAGTGACTTATTGGAGTCCCTGTCCCAAATGAGTCTAAAGAGGAGGAGGCACTTTAGGAGAGTCAGGAAGTCGCCCCTGTCCTGTCCTGATCATTTTCTTTTGTGACTAGTTGTAAAATAAAAAGTGGAGTTAATTTCACTGCCGTCGATGGAAAGGCACAGATTATAATGTTCTCTTTCTTTATAGCGCTATCGAATTTTAAAGCTGTCATTACTTACAGGGACCGATCACTGTGAGATAATGTGAGATAAGTTTAAACACCTCCTTTCCCTTAGTCCTTAACCTTTGAACTACTTTGACTCACTTGAATAGAATGATTAAAACCCTTTTCAAATTAGCATCAAAATGAAAGATCTATTTAGCATAGATAATGACAGATCTCTAGTTAGCTTAAGAAGCCTCTTCGCTGGGTAAGATGTGATAGGGAAACCTTTGTTATTATGGTAATATCATATGTACACATGAAAAATCGAATCCAAAATATTTTATTATTGGTAGTAATATTAATAATTGTGTAATTTAGCATGTACTATGTGCCAAGCACTGTGCTAAGCACTGGGACAGAGCCAAGATAGATCAGATACGGTCGCTGTTCCACAGAGGGACTGTTGAAGTTTAACTTGCCATAGTTTGCAATGTTAGTTCATAGAATTTATTAAGCACTTTCTGTTTGCAGAGCACTGTACTCACTTTGGAGAGTGTGATAGATTCCTACTGTTCTGTTGGCCCTGCTCTCTAAAACTACTCCTAATAATAATAATACTTGTTAAGCTCTATGTGCCAAGCACTGTTCTAAGCCCTGGGGTATATCCAATTTAATCAGGTTGGACATAGTTCCTGTCCCACATGGGGCTCACACTCTTAATCCCCATTTAAGATATGAGGTAGCTGAGTCCCAGTGTAGTTAAATGACTTACCCAATGTCACACAGCAGACATGTAGCAGAGCCGGATTTAGAACACAGTGCTCTGCACATAGTAAGCGCTCAATAAATACTATTGAATGAATGGACACAGATCCTTCTGACTCCTAAGACTCTGCTCTATCCACTAAACCATGCTGCTTCTCTGTTCCTGCTTCTTCATTGCTTCGCTGCTCCTCTGTCACTTATTCATTCAATCATATTTATTGAGCACTTACTGTGAGCAGAGCACTGTTCTAAGCCCTTGGAAAGTAGAATTTGGCAACAGATAGAGACAATCCTTACCCAACAAAGGGCTCACAATCTAGAAGGGGGAGACAGACAACAAAACAAAACAAGTAGACCTGTATTAATAGCATGAAAATAAACTGAATTTTAGATATATACACATCATTAATAAAAGAAATGGAATAATAAATATGTACAAATATGCACAAGTGCTGTGGGCCGGGGAAGGGGGTAGAGCAGAAGGAGGGAGTAGGGGCAATGTGGGGGAAGGAGCAGAGGAAAAGGGGAGGCTCAGCCTGAGAAGGCCTCCTGGAGGAGGTGAGCTCTCAGTAGGGCTTTGAAGAGGGGAAAAGAGCTAGTTTGGCAGATGTGAGAAGGGAGGGCATTCCAGGTCAGCGGTAAGACGTGGGCCAGGGCTCGATGGCGGGACAGAAAAGAACAAGGCCCAGTGTGGAGGTTAGCGGTAGAGGAGCGGAGTGTGTGGGCTGGGTTGGAGAAGGAGAGAAGGGATGTGAGGTAGGAGGGGGCCAGGGGATGGAGAGTTTGGGCCTCCATTTTGAGCTCACTGTGTGACCTGGACTGCTTGTTTATTTATTTTCCCTGAATGTGCCTTGGTCCTTGGTGTAAGGCAGAGCACATGTTTGTAATAATTAAATGAAATTCCAAGTGAAAACAACCGACGTTTAACAAATGGAGAGACGCCGAGAAGCAGCATGGCCTAGTGAGTAAAGTCCGGGCTTGGGAGTCAGCAGGACCTGTTTCGCCACTTGTGTCCTGGGTGACCTTGGGCAGGTCACTTCACTTCCCTATGCTTCAGTTCCCTCATCTATAAAATGGAGATTAAGACTGTGAGCCCCATGTGGGACAGGGGCCGGGTCCAGCCTAATTAGTTTAGATCTACCCCAGAGCTTAGTACTGTGGCTGGCACATAGTAAGCTGTCAACAAAAATCATAAAAAAGAAAAACATGCAAGCCTACTGACACATAAAAGTAGGTGACAACGAGAAGCTTATGCAACAGTCTGACACCCATTGCAGGAACCTACCAGGGCCCTGCTTCCCCTCCACTACTGCTTTTATAAGAGTGAGCCATCAGAAGGAAACAGAAGGTAACAAACAAAAACTCCTCACCATTCGCTTTAAAGTACTTAATTACCTTGCCCCCTCCCACCTCACCTGGCTATTCTCCTACTGCAACCCAGTCAGCAGACTTCATTCCTCTAATGCTAGCCTCCTCACTGTACCTTGATCTCATTTACCTCGCTGCCAACTTCTAATGTCATCTACTTCGCTGCTGACCTCTCTGCCCATATCCTACCTATGGCCTGGAACTCCTCATATCAGACAGATAATTGTTCTCCCGGACTTCAAAGCTTTATTGAAGGCAAATCTCCTCCAAGACGCCTTCCTCTCTTCTTCTCCCACCTTCTTTTGCATCACTCTGATTTGCTGCCTTCATTCATCCTCCCTCCCATCCCCACTGCACAGATGTATCTGTAATTTATTTATTTATATTAAACTGTTTCCCCCTTTAGACTGTGAGCTCTTTGTTCTTATATTGTACTCTCCCAAGTGCTTAGTACACTGCTTGGCACACAGTAAGCACAGCACAGTACAGCACAGTACAGTAAGCACAGTTAGCACAGACGACCTGTGCTTCGGAACCATCCCCGCTCGCCTTATAAAAACTATCGCCCCTTCCCTCCTCCCCTCCATAACTTCTATCTTTAACCATTTACTCTCCAATGGCCTCTTCCCCTCTGCCTTCAAACATGCCCATGTCTCCACCATTCTAAAAAAACCCTCTCTCGACTCCATTTCCCCTTCCAGTTATTGTCCTATCTCCCTCCTACCCTTCCTTTCCAAACTCCTAGAACGTGTCATCTACACTCACTACCTTGAATTATTCAACTCCAACTCAATCCTGGTTCCCCTCCAATCTGGCTTCCGTCCCCTCCACTCCACCAAAACTGCCCTCTCGAAGGTCACCCATGACCCCTTTCTTGCCAAATCCAACGGCTCCTACTCTAACCTAATCCTCCTCGACCTCTCAGCTGCCTTTGACACTGTCGATCATTCCCTTCTCCTCCACACTTTATCTCACCTTGGCTTCACAACTCGACTCTGTCCTCTCCTGGTTCTCCTCATCTATCTGGCCGTTCATTCTCGGTTTCCTTCGAGGACTCCTCCTCCCCGTCCGATCTACTAACTGTAGGGGTTCCTGAAGGGTCAGTTCTTGGCCCTCTTCTGTTCTCCGTTTATGCTCACTCCCTTGGTGAGCTCATTGGCTCCCACGGCTTCAACTATCATCTCTATGCAGATGACACCCAAATCTACATCTCCTTCCCTGTTCTTTCTTCCTCCCTCCAGGCTCGTATCTCCTCCTCCCTCCAGGACATCTACACCTGGATGTCTGCCCTCCAACTAAAACTCAACATGTCTAAAACTGAGCTTCCAAACCCTGTCTTCTCCCTGACTTCCCCGTCACTGTGGATGGCATGACCATCTTTCCCGTCTCCCAGGCTCGCAACCTCATTGTCATCCTTGACTCAGTTCTCTCATTCACCCCAAACATTCAATCCGTCACCAACACCTGCCGGTCTCATCCTCACATTATCGCCAAGATCCGTCGTTTCCTCTCCATCCAAACACGTATCGTGCTGATACAGGCTCTCATAATATCCCGGCTGGATTATTGTGCCAGCCTCCTCTCTGATCTCCCTTCCTCCTGTCTCTCCCCACTCCAGTCTATTCTTCATTCCACTGCCTGGATCATATTCCTACGGAAACGCTCTGGGCATGTCACTCCCCTCCTCAAAAACCTCCAGTGGTTGCCTATCAACCTTCGCACAAAACAAAAACTCCTCACTCTTGGCTTCAAAGCTTTCCATCACCTTGCCCCTTCCTACCTCACCTCCCTTCTCTCTTTCTACTGCCCACCCTGCACATTCTGCTCCTCTGCCCCTCACCTCCTCACCGTCCCCCATTCACCCTTGTCTGACCGTCAACCCCTGGCTCACGTTCTCTCACTGTCCTGGAATGCCCTCCCTCCTCACATCCGCCAAACTAACTCTCTTTCCTTCTTCAAAGCCTACTGAGAGCTCACCTCCTCCAGGAGGCCTTCCCAGGTTAAGCCCCCCTTCCCTCTGCTCTCCCTCCCTTACCCTCCTCCCACACCCTCTGCTCTTCTCTCAGCACTGTGTTCATTTGTATATTATTTATTACCCTATTTATTTTGTTGAGAGGTATATAACTCCTTCATTCTATTTATCTTGATGATGTTGCCTTTTTTTGCTTTGTTCTGTTTTACTTTGCTGTCTGTCTCCCTAGTTTAGGCTGTGAGCCCGTCAGTGGGCAGGGACTGTCTCTATCTGTTGCCGAATTGTACATTCCAAGGGCTTAGTACAGGGTTATGCACATAGTAAGCACTCAATAAATATGATTGAATGAATGAATGAAACAGAACTTTGCCAAGCTAAACTGTTCTGATTTAGACTGTCAACTTGTTGTGGATCTACCAACTCTCTTGCATTGTACTTTCCCAGTGCTTTGTATACTGTTCTGCACACGGTAAAAATAAATGCATTCTTTAATTTTTGAAAAAAAGCAAACACAAAACAATGAAAAGCTGCATGATCTAGCGGATAGAGCAGGAGCCTGGGAGCCAGAAGGACCTGGATATCAATCCTGGCTCTGCCTCCTTTCCATTGTGTGACCTTGGGCAATCGCTTTATTTTGGTAATTTATCTGTAATTTGGGTATTTATTAATATTAATGTCTTGTCTTCCTCTCTAGATAATAAGCTCATTCTGGGCGGGGAATGTATCTGCTCATTGTTATTTTGTACTATCCCAAACACAGTAAGCATTCAGTAAATATGACTTAATGAATGTTTAAATGAGTACCACTGGTCCAGTCAGTGTCTCAGTACGTTTAAAAGTATTTCAGAGCGAGAGCACTGGAGTTTGCCCCTCTCTCAGGAAACAGAAGAAGCAGGCTCTGGCCCTCCACACATTAAAGGAGAACATCCCCTTTCACCCCCACATGAGCCCCCACAGCTCTAGGATTCTCTCTTTGTAATTATATTTATTTGTACTGATGCCTCTCTCCACACCCACCCCACCTCCCCCAAACTGAGATTGTTGTGGGCAGGGAATGTCACTGTTTATTGTTGTATTGTATTTTCCCAGACATTTAGTACAGTGCTCTGCACACAGTAAGTGTTTAATAAATGCAATTGAATGGATGAAGAGAAACAAGAGGTTCTGAAAAGTACTGAGGGAAAAAAAATGGTACATCAGTTTGTGATCCTCAAATCCAAACGTTTTTCCCAGTTCAAGGTGTGATCAGAGCCACTTGGCCTTTTAACAACTGTGATATTTGTTAAGTATTTACTGTGTGCCAGGCATTGAACTAAGCCCTGGGGTGGATACAAGCAAATCAGGTTGGACACAGTCCTTGTCCCACGTGGGACTCACAATCTCAATCCCCATTTTACAGATGAGATAACTGAGGCAGAGAGAAGTCAAGTGAGTTGCCCAAGATCACATAGCAGACAAGTGGCAGAACTTCTGTATTCTATCCATTACACCATGCTGCTGCTGCTGCTGCTGCTGCTGCTGCTGCTGCTGCTGCTGCTGCTGCTGCTGCTGCTGCTGCTGCTGCCTTTTCAGGTGAGAGTGAACTGACCCAGGCCTGCCTGCATTTTATTTATAATCCTGAGATTAATTCCTAATCTTCCCAGTTGATATCCCTCCACTGCCACTTCATCACTTCCAGGCTTGATTAATCACTTAATTACTGTCAACCTCCTGGAGTATTTAAGTACCACCTTACACACCCCACAGCACTTAAGCACTAACTCAATTACTTCTCCTGACCATTACTTCTCCCCCTTCAACTTCCTTTTCCTGTCTGTGATGCATTTTAGTGCCTCTCTCCCCATTAGATTGAGGGTAGGGACCAGGTTTATTAATGCCATTATACTCTCCCAAGTGCTAGGTGCTTGATGAACACTGTTGATTTATTGATTGAGGAAATGAAACACTGCTAAATTCCACCTGTACCCCAATTTCCAATCCTTTTTCCTTTTCTCCTAGCATTAGGGAGCATCTACTCACCCAAATGGATCGCTGTGAAATGGTGTAGGTATGTATAGTCGATTGAAGTTTCCATGATATTGATTCTGATTCCACTGCTTGTGAATAGTTTGGTGTCTGTCTTTTCCATTAGATTGGAAGCGCCTAGTGGATAGAAAATGTGTCCTGTGCTTCTGTCATATGTTTTGGGCACTTAATACATTCTGCTGCACTCAATAGGTGCTCAATAAATATGATTACTTTCAGTCAATCAATGGAATGTACTGTATGCCGAACACTGTACTGAGCTCTTGAGAGTGTACAATACAATGGAGCTAGTAGATGTGATCCCTGCCCACATTGAGCTTAAAGTCTAGACCGAGAGACAGACTTTAATATAAATAAATCATGGATATGTACATAAGTGCTGTGGAGTTGAGGATGGAGTGGCTATGGAGTGGCTACTACTAACATTACTTTTTCTTGCCACACCACCCCAAATCATTTGTTGCAACTCCCAGTTTCATTGGGTAGAGATGGAGGCTGTGTCTGCTCTGTTAGAAATAAATGGATTTTGAAATTTTTAAAACATAGCTTTGTTAAATTCAAACAGGACCAGTAAGTCAGTAGAAGGAATGGAAATCAATCCGATGTTAATTCAGAAGCAGGCAGTTTTCCTTTCTTTTATGTCCATCTCTCAGTCCAGATTGACTGTGAAATATTCATTCAGTCATATTTAATGAATGTTTACTGTATGCAAAGCACTGTACTAAGTGCTTGGGAGAATAAAATATAACAACAAACAGTACAATAAGACTGTGAGCCCGTTGGGTAGAGATTGTTCTATTTGTGGCTGAATTGTACTTTCCAAGGCCTTAGTACAGTGCTCTACACACATTCATTCGATCATATTTATTAAGCGCTTACTGCAGCGTGGCTCAGTGGAAAATGCCCGGGCTTGGGAGTTAGGTCATGGGTTCGAATCCCGGCTCTGCCACTTGGCAGCTGTGTGACTGTGGGCAAGTCACTTAACTTCTCTGGGCCTCAGTTCCCTCATCTATAAAGTTGGGGATGAAGACTGTGAGCCTCACATGGGACAACTTGATTACCCTGTATCTACCCCAGCGCTTAGAACAGTGCTCTGCACATAGTGAGCGCTTAACAAATACCAACATTGTTATTATTAGAACTCAGAGCTTCTGACTCAAGCACTTAGTATAATGCTCTGCACACAGTAAGTGCTCCAGAAAAATGATTGAATGAATGACTTCCAGGCTCAGACTCTCTCCACTGGGCTTCTCTGCTTCCCAAATTAAATCACCCAGGAACAGTAATAAAATTATTTGCTGAACATCCACTGGGTACAATACGCTAATAATAATAATAGTATTTATTAAGCACTTACTGTGTACCAGGCTGTACTAAGCACGGGGTGGTTGGACCCAGCCCCTGTTCCCCATGGGTCTCGGAGTCTAAATCCCCATTTTACAGATGAGGAAAGAGAAGTGAAGTGACTTGCCCAAAGTCACACAGCAGAGAAGTGGTGGAGTCAGGATTAGCCCCTTCTTACCTCTCCTCCCTTCTCTCTTTCTACTCCCCACCCCGCACGCTCCGCTCCTCTGCCGCCCACCTCCTCATGGTCCCCGTTCTCGCCTATCCCGCCGTCGACCCCTGAGCCACGTCCTCCCGCCGTCCTGTAACACCCTCTCTCCTCACCTCCGCCAACCTAATTCTCTTCCCCTCTTCAAAACCCTACTTAAAGTTCACCTCCTCTGAGAGGCCTTCCCAGACTGAGCTCCCCTTTTCTGTCTGCTCCCTCTAGCCCCCCTTCACCTCTCCACAGCTAAACCCTCTTCTCCCCCCTTTCCCTCTGCTCCTCCCCCCGCTCCCGTCCCATCCCCTCAGCACTGTACTCGTCCGCTCAACTGTATATATCTTCAATACCCTACTTATTTTGTTAATGAGATGTACATCACCTTGATTCTATTTATTTGCTATTGTTTTAATGAGATGTTCTTCCCCTCGATTCTATCTGTTGCCATTGTTCTTGTCTGTCCGTCTCCCCCGATTAGACTGTAAGCCCGTCAAAGGGCAGGGACTGTCTCTATCTGTTACCGATTTGTACATTCCAAGTGCTTAGTACAGTGCTCTGCACATAGTAAGTGCTCAATAAATACTAATTGAAGGAATGAATAAACTCAGGTCATTCATTCATTCATAGTTATTGAGTGCTTAGTGTGTGCAGAGCCCTGCACAAAGCGCTGGGAAGAGTACAATATAACAATAAGCGGACACATTTCCTGCCCAAAATGAGCTTACAGTCCAGAGGGGCCAAGCTCTTTCCACCAAGCCATGTGCTTCCCCATCATTTAACAGGTCTCCTTGACCAGATGCAATTAGGTGGGATCTGACTGTGGTCCTGTTCATTTCTTTGGTTAATGTCATTGGAGCGGGGGGAAAGAGCACTGCTCAGAGAGTCAGGAGACTTGAGTTTGAGTCCCTGTTCTGCCTGAGGCTAGCCAATGTGGTTAAAGACTGCTGGGATATTTTGCATTTGTCCCCCCCCAGACTAACACTCATGGCAGTCCAGACCTCACCAGGAACATTTTGGCTGGGGTTGAGGGACTGTGTGGGGAGCTGGAGCAAGCCACTTGCACTAGAATCGATTCTAGCCAAGGATAATCCCAAGGTTCCAGACATGGGAGACAGGAAGGATGGTGGTACTATCTACAGTGATGGGAAAGTCAGGGGGAGGACAGGGTTTGGGAGTTCTGTTTTGGACATGTTAAATTTGAGGTGATGGGGCAATATCCAAGTAGAGATATCCTGAAGGCAAGAAGAGATGTGAGACTAAGATGGAGGGTGAACAGGTATGTTATTGATGAGGACTAATAATAATAATTGTTATAGCCTGCCAGCCACTGTACTAAGCACTGGGGTGGATACAAGCAAATCGGGTTGGACACAATCCCTGTGCCACGTGGGGCTCACAGTCTCAATCCCCATTTTACAGATGAGGTCACTGAGGCACAGAGAAGTGAAGTGACTTGCCCAAAGTCACTCAGCAGACAAGTGGCAGAGCTAGGATTGGAACCTATAACCTTCTGACTCCCAGACCCGGGCTCTAGCCACTGCACCATGCTGCTTCACGGAGAAGTGAAGTGACTTGCCCAATGCCACACAGCAGGCGAGGGGCTGAGCCAGAATTAAAACACAGGTCCTCTGTCTCCCAGGCTCTGTACTCTGTCCACTAGTCCATTTTGCCTGCCTTGGTCATGATATGCACTGTGCTATGAGTGTCATTCAAGTGCAATTATTTATTTGTTCAACTGCTTCATCCTGACATATTTTAATGCAATTTGTTAAGTGGTTATTATGTGCTAGGCACTACATTAAGCCCTGGAGGTAGATACCAACTAATCAGGTTGGATCTAGTATTTCCACCATTCCCAGTATTATAATAGTGACAATCAGTCAATAAATCAATGCAATTTTTTGAGCTCTTAGTGCAGAGGACTACACTGAGTGCTTATGAGAGTACAGTTCAATAATAATAATAATGTTGGTATTTGTTAAGCGCTTACTATGTGCAGAGCACTGTTCTAAGCACTGGGGTAGATACAGGGTTATCAGTTTGTCCCACGTGAGACTCAGTTGATCCCCATTTTGCAGATGAGGGAACTGAGACACAGAGAAGTTAAGTGACTTACCCACAGTCACACAGCTGACAAGTGGCAGAGCCGGGATTCAGACCCATGAACTCTGACTCCCAAGCCCGGGCTCTTTCCACTGAGTCACGCTGCTTCTCTAACAGAGATGGTAGACAAGATCCCTGCCCACAAGGAGCTTACAGTCTGGAGGGAGAGGTAGACATTAAAATAAATTACAGAGGGGTACATACATGAGTGCTGTGGGGGTGAGAGTGGGGTAACTATCAAGTGTGTTAAGGCTAGAAATCCAAGTGCAGGGGCAGTGGAGAAGGGAGAGGGAGTAGGAAAAAAGAGGGTTTAGTTGGAGAAGGCCTCTTGGAAGAGATGTGGTTTTGGTATGACATTTATTTAGCTCTTACTGTGTGCCAAACACGAGCTAAATTAGATTAGACACAGCCCCTCTCTTTCAAAGTCCTCACAGTCTAAGGCGAAGAGAAAACAGATGTCTTACTCCAATATTATAGAGGAGGGAACAGAGGAAAAAAGAAATTAAGTGACTTGCCCAAGGCCACACAGCAGACAAGTGTCAGAGTCAGGCCTCAAACTCGGGCCTCTTCAATTTCAGTCCCCTGAAATGTTCAACAGGCCATCCTCCCTCCTTATTCTCTCCTGGTTCTATCCTGGTTCTTCCTTCCACTTTCATCGGCTGCAAATAAATACCGTCTGTCTCCTCTGTTTAGATGGTAAGCTCATTCAGGATAGAGCATATGTGTCTTGCTACTACAGTCCTCTCCCAGGAGATTACTACAGTGCTTGGCACTCTGTGAGTGCTCAGTAAATGCCATTTATCCATTGGTCGATTGACTGGGCCTTGCTGTCATGATCCGGAACACAAGCATTATAAACTGATGATTGCCTTCCCCCTCCCTTCTACCCCCAGCATTTGCTGGCTTTTACACAAGTGTCCTGAAAGTGACTGTAATAATAATAATAATGGTATTTATTAAGCACTTATTGCCAAGCACTGTTCCAAGCACTGGGGTAGATACAAGGTAATCAGGTTGCCCCACTTGAGGCTCACAGTCTTAATTCCCATTTTACAGATGAGGTAACTGAGGCACAGAGAAGTTAAGTGACTTGCCCACAGTCACATAGCTGACAAGTGGCAGAGGCAGGATTCGAACCCATGCCCTCTGAGTTTCCTTAACTGTAAAAATGGGGATTCAATACCTTGGACTGTGAGCTCCATGCAGGACAGGGATTGTGTCCCACCTAATTAACTTGTGTCTACCCCAGCAATTAGAACAGTGTTTGACACATTGTCTTATGCCGTCAAGTCGTCCCGACCCGTAGTGACGCAATGGACACATCTCTGTCAGAACGCCCCACCTCCATCCACAGTGGCTCTGGTAGTGGATCCGGAGAGTTTTCATGATAAAAATCTGGAAGTAGTTTACCATGGCCTCCTCCTGCACATTAAATTTGAGTCTCCGCCCTCGTGTCTCATGCCACTGCTGCCCAGCACGGGGGAGTTTTGACTTGTAGCGGTTGGCCTTCCACTAGCTAGCCAAAGTCCGAGCTAGGAATGGAATGGGTAGACCTCTGCTTGACTCTCCTTCCCGTAGTTGACATTGGTAGAGTACTGGAAACTCCCCAGGTGCGGCCCCGAGAGGTAAAAGCTTTAACGAATACCGTAAAAAATTTATTTTAAATGAGTTGACAGTCTAGAGGGCCATTCTAGAAGTCATTCTAATGTTTTCCTCTGTCTATTTTAAAATGTAATTTATAAAATGAGAGAATGTTTACCAGCACATGGTGTTCCAAAGTACCTTTAATAATCAGACAGTCACATCTCTGGCATGTTTTGATTTCCACCAATATCTTCTAATTAAGAGTAGTCTGCTAAATTGCTTTTTAGGATCTCAAGAAACCCTTTCTTCAGGTATATCCTCTACTAATACAGATAGCCTTGGCACACAAAGTGATTTAAAGAATGATTCTATACAGAAGCCAAGCTTCAATTATCTAAATTGGATCTATCAACAGATTTCAAAATATTCTCTATTAAACTGGATCAGCATGGTTCTGTTGTTCATTAACAGATGTTCAGTAGCTCTAAAGGGCCAAAACACTTCATTGCATTCCCTCTAGACTGAAAGCTGGTTAGCAGCAGGGCATGTATCTGCTAATTCTGCTGTATTATACTCTCCCAAATGCTTAGTACAGTGCTCTGCACATAGTAAGTGCTCGATGAATACCACTGATTGATTGATTGCAAAGTACCATGGGTTTCAATGCTTAAGCTAATATATTTTCATCAGTGCAGCCAGAACTTCCATCATTCCCCGCTCCTGTCAGGTAGGGTAACAAGAAAGTGGCAACATGAGACCCTCTCAACTTTTTGAATGTTAAGAAGCTGTGACTGGAGTAGTTTACTGAGTGCTTACTGTGGGCAGAGCACCGTACTACTAAGCAGCTGGGAGACTGCAATAATAACAATAATAATTGTGGTATTTGTTAAATACTTACTATGTGTTCTAAGCACTGCAAGCTAATCAGGTTGAATACAGTCCCTGCCCCATATGGGGCTCGCAGTTTTAATCCCCATTGTATAGATGAGGGAACTGAGGCACAGAGAGGTGAAGTGACTTGTCCGAGGTCACACAACAGACACGCGGCAGAGCCAGGATTAGAACCCATGTCCCCTGACTCCCAGGTCCGGTGCTCTGATGGACACAACTCCTGTCCTCAAGGAGTTTACAGTCCGACGGGGGAGACAGACAAACAAAATAAATTATAGGTGGGGTGAGGGGAGCAACCGAATATAAAGATAAGTGCTGCAAGGGGATGCTGGGGTGAGAGTATCAAAAGAGTATGGACTCAAGTACATAAATGAGATAGCAGGGAAGGAAAATAGGTTGGGGAAGTTGAGAGATTAGTCAGGGAAAGCTTCCCGGAGGAGATATCATTTTAGTAGGACTTTGAAGATGGAGAGTACAGTGCCTTCAGCTGTGAAAGGGAAGAGAGCTCCAGGCAGGAGGGAGGAGATGAGCAAGGGGTCAGTAGTCAAGGTGGGATATGATAAGAGCTTGGGTCAGCATGGTGATCATGTGAATGAAGAGAAAGGGGTGGATTCTAAAGATGTCGTCAAAGTAGAACCTACAGGGTTGGGTGACACCGAATATAGAGAAGCAGCGTGGCTCAGTGGAAAGAGCACGGGCTTGGGAGTCAGAGGTCGTGGGTTCGAATCCTGGCTCCGCCGCTTGTCAGCTGTGTGACTGTGGGCAAGTCACTTCACTTCTCTGGGCCTCATTTACCTCATCTGTAAAATGGGGATTAAGACGGTGACCCTCATGTGGGACAACCTGATTACCCTGTATCTACCCCAGCACTTAGAACAGTGCTCTGCACATAGTAAGCGCTTAACAAATACCAACATTATTATTATTATATGGTTTGTGACTCTATCCTCTAGGCCATGCTGCTTCTCCTACTATACTGATTCTGCTGTATTGGACTTTCCCAAGCCTTATTAATGATAATAATAATAATAATTATATCTGTTAAGCCCTTACTATGTAACAGGCACTGTACTAAGCACTGGGGTGGATACGAGCAAATCGGGTCGGGCACAGTCCCTGTCCCATGTGGGGCTCACCGTCTCAATCCCCCTTTTACAGATGTGGTCACTGGGGCCCAGAGAAGTGAAGTGACTTGCTCAAGATCACACAGCATGCAAGTGGCAGAGCTGGGATTAGAACCCACTCTACCCACTATGCCATGCTGCTCTGCTCCCAGTAAATGCTTAATACTGCTGATTGATTGATTTATGTATCCAGGAAGTGTTCTTCTGGAAACCGAGGTAGCAGGAGCAAAAGCGATTAGGAATGGGCTGATGACGTAGAAACTTTGGAGAGATGGAACACAAGAAGGAGAAATGACAGCGGCAGCAGGCGTTGTGGGTAACAAGGTAGTCTAGGCAAACTGTGGCAAGGGTCCATCTTTACACATACCCAGTGTGAAAGGGAATGTTTTCTATTCAATCCTTGGGAGCAGCAGCATCTGCATACGTTGATAAAAATCTCCCATCAGAAAGCATCACTTTCAAACCCACAGGGCAGAGATTCAGCAGTAGATAGAGGCGGCAAAGGCCACCTCTATCTTTCCATTTCCATTAACAGCTTTGCATTTCAAAAAGGAGAGAGGAGATGTTTATGGAATTTGTTCCCAGATTCACAATTGTGCAGATATGGTACTTCCCCAGCAGTATTTTAAAAAGCACTGAGTCACTCTCTCACTGACACGCATGAACACCTTAAAGGTCAGTTCAGAATAGCTGACATTCCAGAATTCTAGGAAATCCAAAATTTTCTTCTCCCACAACCACTTTCTGTCCCTCCTCACAGCTTCCTGATAAATATTTAAATGAGCTACGGGCTTCAGGTGGGTGGAATCAATCGATCAGTGGTATTCATTCATTCATTCAATGGTATTTATTGAGCGCTTACTATGTGCAGAGCACTGTACTAAGTGCTTGGAATGTACAATTCGGGAACAGATAGAGACAATCCCTGCCCAGTGACGGGCTCACAGTCTAATCCGGGGAGACAGACCGCAGAGCAAAACAGAACGAAACAAAAGCAAGACAAGGTTATCACGATAAATAGAATCAAGGGGATGTACACCTCGTTAACAAAATAAATAGGGTAATAAATAATATATACAAATGAGCACAGTGCTGAGGGGAGGGGAAGGGGGGAAGGGAGGAATAGAGGGTTGGGTGCAGAGGGGAGGGGAGGGGGAGCAGAGGGAAAGGGGGGAGCTCAGTGTGGGAAGGCCTCTTGGAGGAGATGAGAACTCAGTAGGGCTTTGAAGAGGGGAAGAGAGTTAATTTGGCGGATGTGAGAAGGGAGGGCAGGCATTCCAGGACAGCGGTAGGACGAGGGCCAAAGGTCGACGGCGGGATAGGCGAGAACGGGGGACGGTGAGGAGGTGGGCGGCAGAGGAGCAGAGCGTACGGGGTGGGCGGTAGAAAGAGAGAAGGGAGGTGAGGTAGGAAGGGGCAAGGGGATGGAGAGCTTAGACGCCAAGAATGAGGAGTTTTTTTTTCGTGCGGAGGTTGATAGGCAAACACTGGAGGTCTTTTGAGGAGGGGAATGACATGCCCAGAGCGTTTCTGTAGGAAGATGATCCGGGCAGTGGAATGAAGAATAGACTGGAGCGGGGAGAGGCGGGAGGAAGGGAGAGCAGAGAGGTTGACACAATATTCCAGTCAGGATATTATGAGAGCTTGTACCAGCACGATAGCCGTTTGGATGGAGAGGAAAGGGCGATTTTGGTGATATTGTAAAGTGAAACCGGCAGGCGTTGGTGATGGATTCGATGTGTGGGTTGAATGAGACAGCTGAGTCAAGGATGACACCAAAGTTGCAGGCCTGTGAGACGGGAAGGATGGTCGTGCTGTCCACGGTGATGGGGAAGTCAGGGAGAGGACAGGGTTTGAGAGGGAAGATAACGAGCGCAGTTTTGGACATGTTGAGTTTTAGGTGGTGGGCAGGCATCCAGGTGGAGATGTCCTGGAGGCAGGAGGAGATACAAGCCTGAAGAGAGGGGGAGAGAACAGGGAAGAAGATGTAGATTTGGGTGTCATCTGCGCAGAGATGATAGTTGAAGCAGTGGGAGTGGATGAGTTCACCAAGGGGGTGAGTATAGATGGAGAACAGAAGAGGGCCGAGAACTGACCCTTGAGGAACCCCTACAGTTAGTGGATGGGAGAGGGAGGAGGAGCTCGCGAAGGAGACTGAGAATGAACATCCAGAAAGATAAGAGGGGAACCAGTAGAGGATGGAGTCCGTGAAGCCAAGGTGAGATAAAGTGTTGAGGAGAAGGGGATGGTCTACAGTGTCAAAGGCAGCTGAGAGGTAGAGGACGATTAGGTTAGAGTAGGAGCCATTGGATTTGGTAAAAAGGAGCTCACAGGTGATCTTTGAGAGGGCAGTTTTGGTGGAGTGGAGAGGATGGAAGCCAGACTGGAGGGGGTTCAGGAGAGAGTTGGAGTTGAGGAATTCAAGGCAGCGAGTGTAGATGACTCATTCTAGGAGTTTGGAAAGGAAGGGTAGGAGGGCGATAGGATGATAACTGGAAGGGGAAGTGGAGTCGAGAGAGGGTTTTTTTTTTTTAGGATGGGGGAGACTTCGGCGTGTTTGAAGGCAGAGGGGAAGAAGTCACTTACTGAGTGCTTACTATATGGAGAGCACTGTACTAAGTGTTTGGGACAGTATGACACAACAGAGTTGGTAGACATGGTCCCTGCCCACAGAAATCTTACAGACTAAAGAAAGGATGGTTCTGAGAGGCCATTTTCTGAATTTCTGTTCCTGCAGAAAAAAGAAAATAGGTCCAGAAACTGTGGCTCCCTAATCCCCTTGGGTTGGGAAAGGATTTTCCTATCATTCTGTTTATTTAATCCATTACCATTTTTTTTGTTGTTTTTTTTTTGCCATCTCAGTTTTTGGTACAAGTGGGAACATTGTTAAATGTGATGATGATGACCAGGAGGAGGACGGATGGGTAAATCCAGGCAGCTTTGTAGATTATCAATCAATCGTATTTATTGAGTTTTTACTGTGTGCAAGCAGTGCACTGAATGCCTGGGAAAGTACAATATAAAAGTGTTGGTAGGCACTTTCCCTCCCCAACAGGGGGTATAGTCCAGATAATAATTGAAATTATCTCCCCTACTAGACTGTAAATTTGTTGAAGACAGGGAATGTGTCTACCAACTCTGTTATATCGTACTCTCCCAAGGGTTTATTTAGTACAGTACAGATTATGATACTTAAGCACTTACTCTGTGCCAAGAATTGAACTAAGCATTGGGGTAGAAACAAAATAATAATAATAATGTTGGTACTTGTTAAGCGCTTACAATGTGCAGAGCACTGTTCTAAGTGCTGGGGTAGATACTGTGTGCAGGGTAATTAGGTTGTCCCACGTGAGGCTCACAGTTAATCCCCATTTTACAGATGAGGTAACTGAGGCACAGAGAAGTGACTTGCCCACAGTCACAAAGCTGACAAGTGGCAGAGCTGGGATTCGAACCCATGACCTCTGACTCCCAAGCCCGGGCTCTTTCCACGGAGCCACGTTGCTTCTCTAGTCACCGAGAAGTTAAATGACTTGCCCAAATAATCAGAGCGGACATAGTCCCTGTCCCACCTGGGGCCGGAATCTAACTAGGAGGGTGTGGGATTTAATTCTCATTTTATAGTTGAGGAAACTGAGGCACAGAGAAGTGACTTGCCCGAGGTTATACAGCTGACAATTAACAGAGCTGGGTTTAGAACCCAGGTCCTTTGACTCTCAGGTTTGTACTCTTTCCACTAGGCAACACTGCTTCTCAAAATGGAATTGCCCCTCATTAAGCTAGATGATTTTTGAGACCTATTTTAAAAGTGGCTAGAACTTCAGGTGTCAATACTAGAGAGGAAGATGTTAGCAGGAGGCCAACAGGACCGTGGCATATACGAGAGACCTTGGGAATTATTACCACCTACGAGGATGTATTAGCTGGATGTAACTGTAGTCATGCTGTGTACGAATGATTTGGGGAATAATTACCAGCTATGAGGATTTGTTAGCTGGATATTACTGTAGCCATGGAACGTATGAGTGACCTTGGAAGCTATTACCCACTATGAAGATGTGTTAGCTGGACATTATTGTAGTCATGGTGTGTACGGTTGATCTGGGAAATTATTACCAGCTATGAGGATGTGTTAGGTGGACATTATTGTAGCCATGGAATGTACGAGTGACCTTGGGAATCATTACCAGCTATGAGGAAGTGTTAGCTGAGCATTACTGTAACCACGATGTGCACAAGTGACCTTGGGAATTATTGCTGGCTATGAGGATGCACTAGCTGGACATCACTGTAGCCCCGGTGTTTACGAATGACCTTGGGAATAACTACCAGCTATGAGAATGTGCTGGCCGGACATCACTGTAGCCATGGTGTGTACAGTGATTTTGATAATCGTTACCAGGTCTAAGGATGTATTAGCGGGTCCTTATTGTAGTCACGGTGTGTATGAGTGATTTGGAGAATTATTACCAGCTATGAGGCTGTGTTAACTGGACATTATTGAAGCCATGGAATGTACACGTGGCCTTGGAAATTATTACCTGCTACGAAGGTATGTTAGCTGGACATTATTGTAGTTATGGTGTGTACGGGTGATATTGGAAATTATTACCAGCTTTGAAGATGTGTTACCTAGACATTACTGTCATCAAGGTGTTTACGAGTGATTTGAGGAATTGCTATCATTACGAAGGTGTGTTAGCTGGACAATATTGTAGCCGTGGAATGTATGAGTGACCTTGGGAATCATTACCAGCCATGAGGATGTGTTAGCTGAGCATTATTGTAACCACGATGTTCACAAGTGACCTTGGGAATTATTGCTGGCTATGAGGATGCACTAGCTGGACGTCACTGTAGCCCCGGTGTTTACGAGTGACCTTGGGAATTACTACCAGCTATGAGAATGTGTTAGCTGGACATCACTATAGCCATGGTGTGTACAGTGATTTTGACAATCGTTACCAAGTCTAAGGATGTGTTAGCGGGTCATTATTGTAGTCACAGTGTATATGAGGGATTTGGGGAATTATTATCGGCTATGAGGATGTGTTAACTGAACCTTGTTGTAGCCATGGTGTGTTCAAGTAATCTTGGGAATGATTGCCAGCTACTGGGAAAATAATAATAATGATGTTATTTGTTAAGTGCTTACTACATGCCAGGCACTGTACTGTGTTAACTGGATATTGTTGTAGCCTTGGTGCGTACAAGTGACATTGGGAATGATTGCTGGCTATGACGATGTGTCAACTGGTTATTACTGGATATCAACTGTATATATTTTCATTACGCTATTTATTTTGTTAATGAGATGTACATCACCTTGATTCTATTTATTTGCTGTTGTTTTAATGAGATGTTCATCCCCTTGATTCTATTTATTGCTATTGTTCTTGTCTGTCTGTCTCCCCTGATTAGACTGTAAGCCCGTCAAAGGGCACTTAAATATTTATCAGGAATCTGTTACCGATTTGTACATTCCAAGTGCTTAGTACAGTGCTCTGCACACAGTAAGCGCTCAATAAATGCTATTGAATGAATGAATAATGGAACCATGGTGGGTTTATTATGACCAAAACAAATGACTCTTTCCACTAATTCCACTAACTAGGCTGTTCCTTCAACTGCTAAGGCCCAATACTTTCCCTTCAGACAGTTCCCTGTGATCATCGCTCCAAACAATGAAACTAAAACAAGAATGCCTCTTCCGAGTTTCATGTGATTTTAAAAGATTTAAGGATAGCTCTGTCAATTGTATTTATCAGTTGATCACATTTATTGAGCACTTACTATGTGCAGAGCACTCTACTAAGCCCTTAGAAGAGTGCAATTTCACTCATTCATTCAATTGTATTTAATCACTTTATAGTGTACAGAGCACTGTAGTAACTCATCTGTGAGCTCGTTGAGGGCAGGCATTGTGTCTGTTTATTGTTGTGTCATACTATCCCAAGCTTTTAATACAATGCTCTGCACACAGTTAGCGCTCTATAAGTACGATTGACTGACAAGACTTTGATTCAGGATTTAATAAAGGTCCTTGATGAAAGACTTCCAGGCTTAAATATAATAGTATTTGTTAAGCACTTACTATGTGACAGATACTGTATTAAGTGCTGAAGTGGATACAAGCAAATCTGGTTGGACAGTCTCAATTCCTATTTTACACATCAGGAAACTACAACACAAAGAATTGAAGCAACTTGCCCTATGTCACACAGCAGACAACTGGCAGATTAAGGAGTAGAACCCATGAATTTCTGACTCCCAAGTTCGTGCTCTATCCACCACACAGTGCTTGGCACATAGTAAGCGCTTAACAAAAATCATAGTTATTATTATTATTGTTATTCTCGGACTTTTGGAGCTGGGATCTGGGTATTTCTTTCGGATGGAATGATAATAATAATAATTATGGTATTTGCTGAGCGCTTACTATGTGCCAGATGCTGTATTAAGTGCTGGAAATTAAATTACAGATAAGCAACCCATACTATACATTGTGCTCTTGCAGGGGATAGTAATAATTATGGAACTTAAGTTCTTACTATGCGCCAAGCACTACTCTAAGCACTGGGGTAGATACAAGGTAATCAGGTTAGACATAGTCCCTGTCCCAAGTAAGGCTCACATTCTCAATCCCCATTTTAGAGATGAGGTAACTGAGGCACAGAGAAGTGAAGTGACTTGCCCAAGATCACACAGCAGACAAGTGCTGAGAAGCTGAGAAGTGTTGCTTAGAGAAGCACCGTGGTTTAGTGGAAAGAGCATGGGCTGGGGAGTCAGAGGTCATGGGTTTTTTATCCTGGCTCTGCCACTTGTCAGCTGTGTGATCTTGGCCAAGTGACTTAACTTCTCTGGGCCTCAGTTCCCTCATCTGTAAAATGGGGATTGAGAGTGTGAGCCCCACCTGGGACATCCTGATAACCTTGTATCTACCCCAGCATTTAGAACAGTGCTTGGCACAAAGTAAGTGCTTAACAAATACCATCATTGTTATTAAGTGGAAGAGCTGGGGTTAGAACCCACGACCTTCTGCCTCCCAAGCCCGTGCTCTATTGCCATGCTGCTTCGAATAGCATTGCCTTAGAGAATTTAAGCAGTTTTTCTGCCAAAGAAAATCCATAATTGAGGAAACAAGGAGGGATCTTTACAGTGGTGCCATTGAAAGAGTAGTGACTAAAACAGAATTTCCTCAAGGTACCCTCTCTCAGCGCAAGTATGAATTCCATCCTCCATAGCCCACTGGTTGCTTTAGTCCCACTGCAGTGTAAACCGCTGCAGCTGAAGCAAGGAAAAAACGTCAAAGCCTTGGAAATTACAACACAAAAAAGTGATGTGTTTTCCCCCACATACACACATGTAAGGAGCTTATACTCCAACAGTAGGGCAAACATGAAAATATCTACAAGGGTAACTCATCCCTCTTAGACGGTAAGCATACTGTGAGCAGGAAAAGTGACTACCAACTCTGTTATATTGTTCTATCATATTCACCCAAGCCCTTAGTACAGAGCTCTGCACACAGGGAGTGCTCAGTAAATATGATTGATTGATCCAAAAAAATACAAAGAGACCCAAAAGCCATAGTTTGCATATTCTGTTTCATATCTTGTTTTCTTCTCAATACTCTTTCAAAGGAAGTAGGGTTTTTTCTCCCTCACCCTTCTTGCTCTTTCGGGACTTCATTCTTTCCCGATCTTCACCTTTGGCAATTCAAATATTGTTCCCACTGGGGGCACTCTGGGAGGGAGCCAGGAGAGCCACTGTCTGCTATGTGACCCTGGGCAAGTCACTTAACTTCTCTGTTGCCTCAGTTCCCTCATCTGTAAAATGGGGATTAAGACCATGAGCCTGATATGGGACATGGATCGTGTGCTACCTGATTTAGTTTGTATCTACTCCAGCGCTTAGAATGGTCCCTGGAACATAGGAAGCACTTAACGAATGCCATAAAAAAGTAGAGCTGAAATTAGAACCCAGGTCCTTCTGACTCCCAGGTCACGCTCTATCCACTAGGCCATGCTGTCTTTGTTGATGCTGTTGTTCATTCATTCAATCGTATTTATTGAGCGCTTACTGTTTGCAGAGCACTGTACACTGTTTTATATATAACATTTTGAAAGTCCTCCTACAGGGAGTTTCAAATTAAACAGACTAAATGGCCCTGTTACAGATAGGACAGACATTAGAAGGTGATTCTTTCATCCACATTAAGAAGGTCTCTTTGCACTAGTTTTTCTGATCCACAGTAAACAGTCTTGTTGTCTCCTGGGCCTATTTCATTCTCATAATTTATCGTGCCATTCCTTTATTTCAAGGTCACTCTCCAGTCCTAGTTTAGGGCATGCTGAACACTGGGTGATCTTATATTCCCTTATTAGCAAGCTTACTGTAGTAGCACGGACAGAAAAACAGGATTAGGATGGGGATTTACGGCTGTGCCTATTTCCAGCACCACAAAGAGATTACTGCTCGTTAATAGAGTCAAGGGTGAAACCGGGCCAATAGAGAGAGGGCAGGGTGATGGGGATCTCACCCCATTCCTGCTTACTCTGAACCCAAACAGAACAACTGTAATATCTCAAGCTCTACTAAGCCACTCTCTCCCATTTTCAGCCCTTTGCATTTAGTTACACTGCTCTTCAACTCACGTCCTCTCTCTGGCCTGGAAGGCCCTCCCTCCTCAAATCCGACAGACAATGACTCTCCTCACCTTCAAAGACATCTCCTCCAAGAGGCCTTCCCAGACTAAGTCCCCTTTCCTCTTTTCCCACTCCCTTCTGCGTCACCCTGATTTGCTCCCTTTATTCACACCTTCTCCAGCTCCTTACGTCGACATGCGTCATTTATTTAGTTCTTCTAACGTCTGTTTCCCTCTCTAGACTGTAAGCTCATTGTGGACAGGGAATATGTCTGTTTATTGTACTATCGTACTCCCCCAAGTTCTTTGTACAGTGCTCTGCACAAAGTAAGCGCTCAGTAAATACAATTGAATGAATGAATGAAGTCTCTATATTCTTTTTATTTGAACATGAACTTATTTTAATTGCACTAGTTGTAAATATTTTGATGTCTCACCTCTCCCATTACAGACTGATGTCATCTCTAGACTGTGACCTCGTCGTGGGCAGGAATGGGTCTGTCTGTTGTTGTATTGTACTCTCCCAAGCGCTTAGTACAGTGCTTTGCACACAATAAATGCTCAGTAAATACGATTGAATGAATGAATGAATGAATGAATGTGGACAATGTGTCACTTCTCCGTGTAGTACTTTTTCCCAAATGCTTAGTACGCGTCACTGCACCTAAAGAGTACTCAGTAAGTACTATTACTGTTCCAACCACCATTACTCCACCTGCTCCTGGGGCATGAGCCCACTGCTGCTCACCCATTTACGTGCATCTCGTTATAATCTCTCATTTCCCCTACCTGCAATTTATTTCGACGTCCATCTCCCAGACAAGAATGTAAGCTCCTTGTGGCCAGGGAGGGCGTCTATCAATTCTGTTTATTGTACCCTCAAGAGGACTAGTACAGAGCTCCGCACACAGTGAGCTCTCGGTAAATATCATCGATCAATAGATTGATTGCCTAAGGAGATCCGATGCCATCGTCAGCTGTAAAGGCTGGGTTGCCCTGCTCACGTGACCTCTTGCACTTCCTTTTGTCTCCAAATAGAAAGGAAGAAATGACAGCTGTTACTGGTTACGTTTCATTAAGACTCATCTCTTTGAGGATTCATTTCCTCTACATTACAAAAAACCTGACATCATTCCAATGATGATGGAAGCCCGATTCGGAAGTCAGATGGGTTTAGTGTTGAAAAAGTTTGACCCTAAGTTAAGACTATGCTTTATTTTCAACTTTCTTTCTCCCTTTTTAATTCCAGCTGATTGTAAAGATAGAAGGGTATGTCCCAAACATAGAATTGCCATCTTTTAAAAACAAAGAAGCCCAGATGAAATAACCAAGACTTTCAGCACCTTAGCTGCCAAACTGTTTGGTGGTGAACTTGTTGAGGAAGTTACTTTGCTCTGGGCAGGGAACGTGTCTACCAACTCTGTTATACTGTTCTCTCCCAAGTGCTCAACACAGGGCTCTGCACATAGCAAGTGCTCAGTTAATACTACTGAATGATCTAGTACTTAACCTGTGTTGATAGGTTGGCAGAAGAAGTAGTAATAGTAATTACTGTGGTATTTGTTGAGCATTTACTATGTGGCAGGGTCTGTTCGGTTCCCCATTTTACAGATGAGGGAACTGAGGCCCAAAGAAGTGAAGTGACTTGCCCAAGGTCACACAGCAGACAAGCAGCAGAGCGGGGATTAGAAGGCTGTAAACTCGTTGTGGGCAGGGAACGTGTCTGTTTATTGTCATATCGCGCTCTCCCAAATGCTTAATACAGTGCTCTGCACACAGTAAGCACTCGATAAATATGATTGAGTGAATGAACCCAGGTCCTTCTGACTTCCAGACCTGTGCTCTATCCACTGCTCCTCTGTTGTTCTTTCTCAAATGTTTAGTAGAGTGCTCTGAACACAGTAGGCATTCAGTCAATACCACTGGTTGATTAATGGGTTGAGCACCTAAATGTGTGTGAAGTACTGGGCTAAACACTTGGGTTTGTTCAATAATAGAAGGATTTGTTGAGCATGCACTGAATACAGTGCACTGTGCTAAGCACTTGGAGAAAACCGACAGCTATAGAAGTATCCGGTATGGGACATACACAGCGTGGCCTAGTGAATAGAGCACGGGCCTGGGAGTCAGAAGGGGCTGGGTTCTAATTCCGGCTCCGCCACTTGTCTGCAGTGTGACCTTGGGCCAGTCACTGTACTTCTCTGTGCCTCAGTGACCACATCTGTAAATTGGGGATTAAGACTGTGAGCCCCATGTGGGACAGGGACTGTGTTTTGATGGTAGTGATGCCTGTCTACTTGTTTTGTTTTGTTGTCTGTCTCCCCCTTGTAGACTGTGAGCCCGTTTTTAGGTAGGGATTGTTTCTATCTGTAGCCGAAATGTACTTTCCAAGTGCTTAGTACAGTGCTCTGCAACAGTAAGCACTTAACAAATACGATTAATGAATGAATGAACCCAAGTTGCTCGTATCCACCCCGACGCTTAATATAGTGCCACACACACAGTAAGTGCTTAACAAATACCATAATAATTATAATAATCTGACTTGCTTGTATCCACCCCACTGCTCAGGACAGTTTCCGGCACATAGTGAAACATTTAACAAATATCATTATTACTACGGTAATTATTATTACCTGGGCCTGTTTGGTTCAGGTGTGGAACTGGCTGGGGTGATTCCAGTAGAATGAAACCTTCTTGTGGGTAGGGAATAGATCTGGCCCTTCTTTTTTTGTTTTGTTTTTTATGGTATTTGTTAAGCACTAACGAATCCATTAATCAGTTTGGACACAGTCCAAGTCCCACATGGGGCTCACAGTCTTAATCCCCCTATTAAAGATGAGGTAACTGAGGCACAGAGAAGTGAAGTGAGTTACCCATGATCACATATTGGGCAAATGGAGGAGCCAGGATTAGAACCCCAGTCCTTTTAATTTCCAGGCCTGGATTCTATCCACTAGGCCACGCTCAGTGGCAAGAGCCAGGGCTTGGGAGTCGGAGGTCATGGGTTCGAATCCCGGCTCTGCCACTTGTCAGCTCTGTGACTGTGGGCAAGTCACTTCACTTCTCCGTGCCTCAGTTCCCTCATCTGTAAAATGGGGATTAAGACCGTGAGCCTCATGTGGGACAACCTGATTACCCTGTATCTACCGTAGCGCTTAGAACAGTGCTCTGCACATAGTAAGCGCATAACAAATACCAACATTATAATTATTACTTCTCGGTTGTTCTTTCCCAAAAGTTTGATAGTGTTCATTCATTCAGTCATATTCATTGAGTGCTTACTGTGTGAGGAGCCCTGTACTAAGCACTTGGAGAGTACAACACAACAATAAACAGAACGTACCGAACACGGAAATCATTCAGTCAATACCCCTGGTTAGCACCTAGTGTATGCGAAGCACTGATCTAACCACCTGGGACTGTTCGACGGAGTTAGTAGACCCAATTCCTGCCAGCAAGTTGCCTACGGTCTAGCAGGGAAGACAGGCATTAAAATATCTGAGACTGGCAATAAAATTGATTAATTGAATAATGCAATTAAGTACACACACACACGTATACACTCACAAATGCTGATGTTGGGCATAAATAACTCAAGCTTAAAAAGTCATTGTCACCGTTAGAACAAGTAGCTCCGTGGCTCTGTTCCCTGAGATCAGTAGGGAATGCAGGGAACCACACAAGTAAAACCAAACCACAAGGCCACAAGTGAGTCAGGCTTCGATTTGAGTCAGAATATGTTGCAAATGAAAGAAATAGCCAAGAACATTAGGGGAAATGAATCTGAATGCTACACAGACTACTGCGAGCCACTGAATTCAGGCTCTCAGTATGGTACACTGCACAAAGTAAGGGCTTAGTAAATACTTTCTATTGCATTGGTCTATCTTCCCCCCCTCTAGACTCTAAGCTTGTAGCCAGGGAATGTGACTATTGTAGTATCTGTACTTTCCCAATTGCTTAGGACAGTGCTCTGCACACGGTAAGTGCTCAAAAATGCAAATGAATGAATGAATGACTGACTCCAAACTGAAAGGAGCACGTACGCTAACTCCTAATTCTAGACTCAGTGTCCTGGGAATTCCTTCAGGCAGTGTGGGTTAATAATTTAGGTATTTATCTCTTTAGAAAGATGGTCTCTGTGGCAGTAATATGTCATTAAAGGAGGAGAGGCTTAAAAGCAAAATGTATTGAGCAGTATGAGAAACATTTTAAGTATTTTTACATAAATACCCATTCTTTATCGGGTGTGTGGACAGGACTTTTTAAAAAAATGGTATTTGTTCAGTGGTTACTATATGCCGGGCACCGTACTAAGCACCAGGGTAGAACACTGCGCAGAACACTGTTCTAAGCGCTGGGGGAGATACAGGGTAATCAGGTTGTCCCACGTGAGGCTCACAGTTAATCCCCATTTTACAGATGAGGGAACTGAGGCACAGAGAAGTTAGGTGACTTGCCCACAGTCACACAGCTGACAAGTGGCAGAGCCGGGAGTCGAACTCATCACCTCTGACTCCGAAGCCCAGGCTCTTTTCCACTGAGCCACGCTGCTTCCCCAAGATGAGGTAACCGAGGTACAGAGTCAGTCAGTTGGTCACTTGTATTTATGGTGTGCCTATGGTGTGCAGAGCACTGTACTAAGAGCTTGGAGGAGAACGAGGTAGAAATAGAAGTGAAGTGACTTGCCCAAGGTCACACAGCAGATGAGTGGTGGATCCAGCATTTGAACCCAGGTCCCTCTGACTCCCGGGACCGTGCTCTATCCACTAGACCGTCCTGCTTTTGACTTTTTAGGTGTATATTCATAAATCCTTCATTCTCCAGTTCTAGAATTGAGGAAATGCAGTTGATGAGTTCAGAAACTCAGTCAGGAAGACAGCACTGGAACTGACCTATGGGGTGGCTGCTGCTTACCGTGTGTGGAGCAACAAGCATTGCCGCCGAGTAGTACTTTAGTAAACCTCACGTAAAGAAGGACCGTGTTCCGGTGGGGTTCCAAAGGAAAGGCAGAGGGGTTGCCATTTCATCACCGCGTTCTTTCGGGGAGGAAATGAATGCTATTTCTAATGACACAGACAATAGGACAGGGACTTGTCCTACTTAGTTGCAGAAAATAGATTTGAATGTTTCCCCGTGCTTGAAGTCTTCTGGTTCATGGAATCTGTCTAGTGGATAATATAATTAGGCCCTGAAGCCAGACTTAATAAAAATAAAGGTAGATACTATGCAATCAGATACAGTCCCTGTCCCACAAAGAACTCACAGTCTAACAGGGAGGGGGAGCAATCTCCATTTTAATGGATAGAGCACAGGCCCGGGAGTCAGAAGGACCTGGGTTCTAATCCCGGCTCTGTCACTTCTCTGCCTCGTGACCTTAGGAAGCGGCATGGCTCAGTGGAAAGAGCACGGGCTTGAGAGTCAGAAGTCGTGGGTTCTAATCCCGGCTCTGCCACTTGTCAGCTGTGTGACTTTGGGCAAGTCACTTAACTTCTCTGGGCCTCAGTTACCTCATCTGTAAAATGGGGATGAAGACTGTGAGCCCCATGAGGGACAACTTGATCACCTCGTATCCCCCCAGCGCTTAGAACAGTGCTTTGCACATAGTAAGCGCTTAACAAATACCAAGATTATTACCTTAGGCAAGTCCCTTAAGTTCTCTGTGGCTCGGTTCCCTTATTTGTAAAACAGGGATTGAGACTGTGAGCCCCATGTGGGACGTAGACTATGACCAATCTGATTAGCTTGCATCTACCCCAGCTGTTAATACAGTGCCTGGCACATAATAACAAATACCATTAAAAACAAAAAAGTAACCATTCAAGGGTCAGTGATCTCTCTGAAATACCAGGGCAACATGAGGGTTTCATGAGGGTCCTCCATGACCTAGGTAACGAATGGAGAAAGCCAAAGTTCAGGGTTTCCTTTGCTGTAAGCTCTGTAATAGAATATCCACTCCTTGTGGGCAGGGAATGTGTCATGGGCAACTTTGGCATGTTCCCAAGTGCTCAGGAACAATTAATCAATCATGTTGGTATTTGTTAAGCGCTTACTATGTGCCGAGCACTGTTCTAAGCGCTGGGGTAGACACAAGGGAATCAGGTTGTCCCACGTGGGGCTCACAGTCTTAATCCCCATTTTACAGATGAGGTAATGTATGTTGAGCACTTACTGTGTGCAGAGCACGGTACCAATCACGTGGGAGAGTACAGTGTAATGGATGTGGTAGACACATTACCTGCCCACAAGGAGCTTATAAGAGCATCCTCCTCAGTAAGAGTCGATAGCAGAATGTTCTAGAGGAAAGAACAAGGAGATGAGAATCAGAAGATCTGGTCTCTCATCCCAGCTGATCACTTGCCTGTTGTGTGATCTTGAGCAAGTCACTAAAAACATTCTGAGACTTAGTTTTCAGATGATTCTGAGTGTTTGGTTTTCTTGACTATCCGCCCCTCTGCCCCCTTTTGTAAGTGGGGATAATTAAGAATACTATTTGTGGTAATTCTTAAGAACTTACTCAGTGCCAAGCACAGAACTGTCAATCACTCAGTCAATTGTATCTATTGAGCGCTTACTGTGCACAGAGCACTGTACTAATGGCTTAGAAGAGTAAAATATAACAATAAAACAGACACATTCCCTGCCCACAGTAAGCTTCCAGTGTAGAAGGGGAGAGAGACGTTAATAGATTGTCTTGTGTCTACCCCAGCGCTAAGTAGAATGCCTGGCACATTGTAAGCGCTTAACAAATACTGTTACTATTATTATATCCAGGTGCCTACTGATTGATTAATTAATTGATTTTAAGTCCACCTCCCCTTCTAAACTATCAGCTTCCTGTGAACAAGGCACATATCTACTAACTCTGTCTTTATTGTCCTCTCCCAAGAGCTTAGTACAGTGCTCTGCGTGTAGCAAGCACTCAACGAATAGCACTGATTGATTGGTAGTCGATGCAGAAGGGAGGGTGGATAGAAGAAATGAAGGCTTAATCTAAGGTAGGCCTCTTGGAGGAGATGTGATTTTAGGAAGATTTTGAAAGAGGGGAGGGGGTGGACTGTGGGATATGAAGGGGGAGGGGGCTCCAAGCCTGAGGAGGGACTTGGACAAGCAAAGAAATCCCAGATCCTTTTTCTTCCTCTTCATATTCTATTTGCTTTCAAAGGAATTGGCTCTGAGATTTGTACTTATAAGAGCAATCCTTCCCACTTGAGAAACTGAATGTTTAAATACTCAATTGTGAGAAGTTCAGCTCGTTCAATAGCTGAAAAAATAAAGCTTGTTTTTAACGAAGAGCAGAAATGTCGAGTATGAGGAAACTGCTGTAAATAAATACATTAGAGAAGCAGCATGACCCATTGAAGGGAGCACAGACCTGGGAGTTGAGACCTGAGTTCTAAACTCTGCTCTGCCGTTTACCTGCTGCGTGACCTTGAACAAGTCGCTTAACTTCTCCGGGCTTCAATTTCCTTATCTGTAAAAATGGGAATGAGATATTATCTGTTCTCCCTCCTCCTTAGAGTATGACAGACATTGTCTCCAATCTGCTGCTAGTATGTCCACTCCAGGAGTTAGATCAGGGCTTGGCAGCATGGTGGAGTGGATAGCGCGTGGGCCTGGGAGTCAGAAGATCATGGGTTCTAATCCCAGCTCTGCCACTTGTCTGCTGTGTGAACTTGGGCAAGTAATTTCACTTCTCTGGGCCTCAGTCACCTCATCTGTAAAATGGGGATTGAGACTGTGAACCCCATGTGGGACAGGGACTGTGTCCAACCTGATTTGCTTGTATCTACCCCAGCGCTTAGTACAGTGCCTGGCACATAGTAACAAGTACCAGAATTACTATTATGATTATTGGCACAGAGTAATCACCTAACAATTACCACAATTATTAGTCTCATTTATCCCACTAATAGAGGGCAGCAGAGGTGTAAATAGCAAAGAAAACGGCTGGCTCAGAAATCACCAGAAGAGGCACCAGTTCGTTCATTTATTCATTCATTTGGTCGTATTTATTGAGCAATTACTGTATGCAGAGCACTGTAGTAAGGACTTGGTAGAGTACAGTGCAACAATAAACAGACACAGTCCCTTCCCACAACAAGCTTACAGTCTAATGGGGAGGAAACAGACATCAATAAAAATGAATAAATTACAGCCATGCATAGAAATACTGTGGAGCTGGGAGGGGAGATGGATAAAAGGAGCAAGTCAGGGCGACGAAGAAGGGAGTGGGAGAAGAGGAAAGGAGGGCTTAGTCAGGGAAGGCCTCCTGGAGGAGATGTCCTTCAATAAGTCTGCTTATTGGACTTTGATCTGCCTTTCCTATTCCCACCACCCGCACCTGATCGTGGGAGTACTTCCTGCTGGAGAACTGAGGAGCCAGGGAAGCTCAAAACAAAATGGGACAGACCTTTCAGCCTCTGATGTTCATCGTGGGCAGGGAACGTGACTACCGACTCTGTTATATTTTACTCTCCCCAGACCTCAGTACAGAGCTCTGCACAGAGTAAGTGCTCAATAAGTACAGTTGATTGACTATTGATTGCAGAACGAAGCAAAAGGAGGCCCTATCCCTGTGCTGTTCAACACAGTCTATCTCCAAACCCTTCTCCATGTTTTGCCATACACTTGTCATGGCATAAATCCAGCCCTCTAGACTATAGTAATAATAATGGTATTTGTTAAGGGCTTATTATGTGCCAAGCACTGTTCTAAGCACAAGGTGATCAGGTTGTCCCACGTGAGGCTCACAGTCTTAATCCCCCTTTTGCAGATGAGATAACTGAGGCACAGAGAAGTTAAGTTAGTTGCCCAAGTTCACATAGCAGATAAGTGGCAGAGCAGGAATTACAACCCAAGTCCTCTGACTCCCAAACCCCTGCTCTTGCCCCTAGGCCATGGAAGCTTTTTGTGGTTAGGGAACATTTTCAAAATGGGGAGTCAGTCTTCCTCTTTATACTGCGAGCCCCATGTGGGACCTGATGATTTTGCATCTATCCCTTCGCTTAGTACAGTGCTTGACACATAGTAAGGACAAATACCACAGTCATTCATTCATTCAGTAGTATTTATTGACCATTTACTATGTGCAGAGCACTGTACTAAGCGCTTGGAATGTACAAATCGGCAACAGATAGAGACAGTCCCTGCCCACTGACGGATTTACAGTCTAATCGTCCCCTCTTGACCCTAAGCTTGTTGTGGGAAGGGAACGTTTCTACCAACTCTGTTATATTGTACTGTCCCAAGTGCTTAGTACAGTGCTCTGCACACAGTAAGTGCTCAATAAATATAATTGATTGATATATTAGTAGCTAATAGTTCCTCCTCTAAGACTGTAAGTTCATTGTGGACAGGGAATGTGTCTACCAGCTCTATTGTATTGTACCCTTCCAAGTGTTTAGTTCAGTGTTCTGCACATGATATCTGCTCAATAAATACAATTGATTGATAATAATAATAATCATTGTGGTACTTGTTTAGCACTTACCATGTGCCAGGCATTGGGAGGGATACAACATAATCAAGTCAGACATAGTCCCTGTCACACATAGGCTCAGAGTTTAAGTAGGAATGAGAACAGGTATTTTACAGATGGGGAACGAAAGTGACTTACCCAAGGTCACACAGCAGGCAAGTGGCAGAGCCAGAATTCGAGCCCAAGTCCTCCGACTCCCAGGCCTGTGCTCTTTCCACTAGGCCTGACTACTCTTTTTAAAAAGGATTTCATTGGTCTGTGAAAGATTGACAGCATCGCTCAGGTACCCGGGCTCAATTCCTGACAAGAGTATTTGGTTAGGGAACCTCTGAAGTTAATTTAGTTTTTCTGTTCAAAGTCAGAACAGAATGACCATATAATGCGTAATACATGGTGAAGAAGCAGAATGAGACAGATTAATCAAGTGATTGATTGACTCGTAGTTTTGCTGCCATGAGGTCAGTGAATGCATCTTGCCTCTGGTGTGCTCTCCTAAGCATTTAATACAGAGCTTCACAATCAGTAGGAGCTCAGTAAATAGCACTGAACAACTGATTGACTGATCTCCCAAAAGAAGCCACTTTAGTTGACTGACTTTAATTTGGATGAATAAACGTGTCTTTTATGACTTCATTAAAGCAGTCCAGTGAATATCTCTAATCTGTTTTTTAGAAAGCCCTGTTAATATATTTTTTAAACACTTAGATTGTCTCTGCCCGGATATGAGGCAAATTCATCTTTAATCCTTAGAGGTGTGACTCATTAGATCATTTGGCAAGGAAATCAGTTTCAAAGATTTAACGTACTCCTAAAAAGAAACTCAGTAATGAGCGTAAAGATCAACAGAGGAATTGGCTGTTCCTGAAAATTGGATTGACTGAGAAGGAATTACTGAGAGAGTTTCAGAATTTAGAAGATTACTCTGAGTTCTAAATACTATTTAGGGAAAATACCAATTAATATCAACACAGGGATTAGCAGCCTCTTACCATATTATTAAAGCAGAGAACATAATGAGAGTCAGCAAGATTAGTGAAAAGAATAAAACCAGGAGTCAGAAGATCCAGGCTTTAATCCCAGCTTGTCACTAACGTGCTGTGTGACCTTGGAAAATCCCTTAATGTTTCTGAGTTTCAGTTTCTTCATCCATGAAATGGGGATACAATATCCACTCTCTCTACCTCTTAGGCTGTGAGCCTCGTGTGGGACAGGACTGAGTCCTGATTATAATAACAGTAATAATAGTGTTTTTTGTTAAGTGCTTATTATGTGCCAGGCACTGTACTAAGAGCTGGGGTGGGTATAAGCAAGTAGAGTTGGAAACAGTCCCTATTCCACATGGGCTCACTGTCTCAATCCCCATTTTACAGTTGAGGTAACTGCGGCACAGAGAAGTGAAGCGACTTGCCCAAGGTCACACAACAGACAAGTGGTGGAGCGGGGATTAGATTATCTGTGTCTACCCAATGCCGAACACAGTATTTTGGCACGTAATTAGTGTTTAATGAACATCACTGTTAATTTCATTAATAATATTCATTCATTCAAATTCAGTCGTACTTATTGAACGCTTACTGTGTGCAAAGCGATAACAATGAAAAGACAAGCAGTGCAGCAGAGGAAGAATTTTTTGCTTAGAAAAACTATGCTATAGAATCTGATATTTTAGTTAGACAGCCAGATCAATCAATCAATCAGTGGTATTTATTAAGTGCTTACTGTGTGTGGAGCACCATAGTAAGAGCATGGGAGGGTACAATATAAGGGAGTTGGTAGATGGATTCTCTGCCCACAAAGATCTGATTTAAGTGCAGCAATGAACAGCCATTTTTGTTCCCTGAACCTGGTGGCCTTTATTAGTGTCCTTCTCTCCGAAGCTCCTCTGTGGATTTCCTCTCTTTGTTTTTCCTTCTCTTCCCCTTTTGTTATCCTCCTTCACGTGTTAAAAGGTTAAACGGAGTCAGCCCCAAAAGGAACCAGGGCTGCAAGCTGAATGAAGTTGAGCTGAGAAGCAGTAAGTCCCTGTGGAAAGAGCATGGGATCAAACATCCCGGGCTCTAATCGTGGCTCTGCCACTTTTTCTTTTAATGGCATTTGTTAAGCACTTAATATATTAATGTTGGTATTTGTTAAGCGCTTATTGTGTGCAGAGCACTGTTCTAAGCGGGGGGTAGATACAGGGTCATCAGGTTGTCCCACGTGAGGCTCACAGTTAATTCCCATTTTACAGATGAGGTAACTGAGGCACTGAGAAGTGAAGTGACTTGCCCAAAGTCACACAACTGAATATGTGCCAGGCACTGTACTAAGCAGTGGCATAGATACAAGCTAATCAGGTTGAACACAGTCCATGTCCCACATGGGGCTCACGATCTTAATCCCTGTTTTACAGAGGAGGTCACTGATGCACAGAGTAGTGAGCATCAGCAGCGTGGCTCAGTGGAAAGTGGGAGTCAGAGGTCATGGGTTTGAATCCCGACTCTGCCCCTCGTCAGCTGTGTGACTGTGGGCAAGTCACTTCGCTTCTCTGTGCCTCAGTTCCCTCATGTGTAAAATGGGGATGAAGACTGTGAGCCTCACGTGGGACAACCTCATTCCCCTGTATCTACCCCAGCGCTTAGAACAGTACTCTGCACGTAGGAAGCGCTTAACGAATACCAACATTATTTTTATTATTGGTGGAAAGAGCAAAGGCCTGGGAGCCAGAGGACCTGGGTTCTAAATCTGGCTCTGCTACATGTGCGCCTTGTGACCTTGAGCAGGTCACGACACTTCTCCATGCCTCAGTTCCCTCATCCGCAAAACGGGAATTCAATTACTGTCCTCCCACCTACTCGGGAAGCAGCATGGCGTAGTGGATAGAGCACGGGCTTGAGAGTCAGAAGGTCATGGGTTCTAACCCCATTTTACAGATGAGGTAACTGAGGCACCGAGAAGTTAAGTGACTTGCCCAAGGTCACACAGCTGACAAGTGGCAGAGCTGGGATGAGAACCCACGACCTCTGACTCCCAAACCCAGGATCTTTCCATCGAGCCATGCTGCTTTTCTATAGTACTCCCAACCGCTTAGTATGGTGCTCTGCACACAGTAAGCGCTCAGTAAATACGACTGAGTGAATGAACTTCCAAAGATCATGTACCGACAGCTGCGGATACAGTGAGCTTCTATCAATTAATTAATCAATCAGTGAATAATATTTTTTGAGTGTCTACTGAGTGCAGAGCACCGTACTAGGCCTCTCACCCTATTGGATTGACCCCTGAATGAAACCCTAGGACCCCCTCACCCACCTCCCATCATCCCCTCTTCAAAGCCCTACTTAGAACTCACTTCCTCCAAGAGGCCTTCCCATACTGAGCTTCCCCTTTTCCCTCTGCTTTCCCTCTACCCCCCTTTCCCCTCCCCTCAGCTAAGCCCCCTTTTCCCCCCTTTCCCTCTGCTCCTCCCCCTCTCCCTTCCCCTCCACTCAGCACTGTGCTCATCTTCTCAATTGTATATATTTTTTATTATCCTATTTATTTTGTTAATGAGATGTACATCACCTTGATTCTATTTATTGCTATTGTTTTTGTCTGTCTCCCCCGATTAGACTGGAAGCCCATCAGTGGGCAGGGACTGTGTCTACCTGTTGCCGACTTGTACATTCCAAGCGCTTAGTACATTGCTCTGCACATAGTAAGTGCTCAATAAATACTATTGAATAATCCCCTTCCACCACTTGTCTACTGTGTGGCCTTGGTTATGTCACTTAACTTCTCTTTGCCTCGGGTACCTCATCTGTAAAATGCGGATTGAGACTGTGAACCCCTACGGAACAGGGACTTTGTCCAACCTGATTTGCTTGTATCCACCCCAGCGCTTAGTACAGTGCCTGGTACATAGTAAATGCTTAACAAATACCATTGTTATTATTATCATTATTATTATTATTATTACCTAGCCTGCAAACTGCATGTGGGACCTGATTACCTTATATTTTCCCCAGCGCTTAGTACAGTGCTTGGCACATATTAAGTGCTTTACTGCCACAGTCATCATCATGTGACTTGTCCAAGGTCACACAGCAGTCAAGGGCTGCAGTCATGATTAGAACCCAGGTGTTTCACACTCCCGGGGCTGTGCTATATCTATTAGGCAACTTGTCTGTTGTGTGATCTCAGGCAAGTCACTTAACTTCTCTGTGCCTCAGTTCTCTCATCTGCAAAATGGGGATTCAATCCCTGTTCTCCCTCCTATTTCGACTGTGAGTCACATTTGGGACCTGGTTACCTTGTATTTACCCAAGCACTTTGTACAGGGCTTGGCACTTAACAGCGCTTAACAAATACCCCAGTTGTCATTGTTAATAAATAAATGGTGGTATTTGTTAAGCGCTTACTATGTGCAAAGCACTGTTCTTAGCGCTGGGGGATACAAGGTGATCAGGTTGCCCCACGTGGGGCTCACAGTCTTAATTCCCATTTTACAGATGAGGTAACTGAGGCACAGAGAAGCTAAGTGACTTGCCCGAAGTCACACAGCTGGCAAGCGGCAGAGCCGAGAGTAGAACCCACGACCTCTGACTCCCAAGCCCGGGCTCTTTCCACTAATAAAGTTATACTTGGTCCCGGGCAGCAGAATGAAAAAAACTAGAGAAGCAGCATGACCTAGTGGATAGAGCATGGGCCTGAGAGTTAGAAGGGTCTGTGTTTGAATGCGTGAATAGTTATTAAGCACTTACTGTGTGCAGAGCACTGTACTAAGTGCTGGGAAAGAATATGCCGGTGCCGCTCAACTGTATATATCTTCATTACCCTATTTATTTTGTTAATGAGATGTACATCACCCTGATTCTATTTATTTGCTAGTGTTTTAATGAGATGTTCTTCCCCTCGATTCTACTTATTGCCACTGTTCTTGTCTGTTGCCCCTAATTAGACTGTAAGCCTGTCAAAGGGCGGGGACTCTCTCTATCTGTTACCGATTTGTACATTCCAAGCGCTTAGTACAGTACTCTGCACATAGTAAGCACTCAATAAATACTATTGAATGAATGAATGAATGAATGAATGAATGAATGAAACATGGGTCCAAAGCTTTGCTCACAGTAAGGACTCATTTAATACCGTTGATTGATTGATACTGCTTGGTCATTTATACTTGTTAAGCACTTACTACCTGATGTGTGTCTGCCAAGGAAAGAACACAGGCCTGGGAGTCAGAAGGACCTGGGTTTTAATCCTGGCTCTGCCCTTTGTCTGCTGTGGGACCTGGGGCAAGTCACTTCACTTCTCTGCGCCTCAGTTCCCTCATCTGTAAAATGGGGACTAAGACTGGGAGCCCTATGTGGGCTATGGACTGTGGCCAACCTCATTAGCTTGTATCTAATATCGCAAATATCACAATTACATCTTCCCCCAGCACTTAGTTCAGTGCCTGGCAAGTAGTCAGCGCTTAACAAATACCATAAAAGAAAAAGAAAAAAACCTTAGCACTTGGGGCAGACCAACATAAGCAGGTAATGTGTTTCCTGCCCACAGGAGTTTTTTCATGCTATTTGTTAAGCACTTACTATGTCCTAGACACTTCTAAGTGCTGGGGTAATAACAAGCTAATCAGGTTGGACACAGTTCCTGTCTTGCATGGGGCTCACAGTCTTAATCCCCACATGGCTTAGTGGAAAGAGCATGGGCATGGGAATCAGAGATCATGGGTTCTAATCCTGGCTCTGCCACTTGTCTGCTGTGTGACCTTGGGCAAGTCACTTAACTTCTCTGTGCCTCAGATACCTCATCTGTAAAAATGGGGATTAAAAAATGTGAGCCCCACATGAGACAATCTCATTACCCTGTATCTACCCTAGTGCTTAAAACAGTGCTCAGGACATAGTAAGCGCTTATCAAATACCATAATTATTAATTATTATTATTTTACAGATGACAGAATTGAGGCATAGAGAAAAGAAACGCCTTACCCAAGGTCACACAGCAGACGTGTGGTGGAGCTAGGATTAGAAACCAGTTCCTTCTGACTCTTAGGCCTAGGCTCTATCCACAAGGCAACACTGCTTACACTCCAATTGCAGAGGTAGATATGCATATATTTACAGAGAGGGTAACAGACTGAGTCATCAACCATGCAGCACCCCTATATGTGTCCAGTGATCTTCATTCATTCCATAGTATTTATTGAGCACTTACTATGTGCAGAGCACTGTACTAAGCGCTTGGAATGAACAAGTCGGCAACAGATAGAGACAGTCCCTGCCGTTTGACGGGCTTACGGTCTAATCGGGGGAGACGGATAGACGAGAACGATGGCGATAAATAGAGTCGAGGGGAAGAACATAGTCAATCTGTCTTTGGGGTTCAAAACTTGAAGCTCATACATTCAGCCTAGCGGCTAGAGCCTGGGCCTGGGTGTCAGAAGGACCCGAGTTCTACTCCCAGCTCCGCCACTTGTTCATTCATTCAATAGTATTTACTGAGCGCTTACTATGTGCAGAGTACTGTACTAAGCACTTGGAATGTACAAATCGGTAACAGATACAGTCCCTGCCCTTTGACGGGCTTACGGTCTAATCGGGGGAGACGGACAGACAAGAAAAATGGCAATAAATAGAATCAAGGGGAAGAACATCTCATTAAAACAATAGCAAATAAGTCTGCACTTATAATAGCACTTGTCTGCTGTGTGACCTTGGACAAGTCACTTCTTAGTGCCTCAGTTACCTCATCTGTAAAATGGGGATTAAGACTGTGAATCTCTTGTTGGACAGGGACTCTGTCCAACCTGATTATCTTGTACCTACCCCAGCATTCAGAACAGTGCTTGACATATAGTAAGCACTTAACAAATACCATTTATCATTATGATTATTACTACAGGAGAGACAGTGTGGTAGAGGGGAAATAGGCCTTTTCTGGTTCAAGCATTACCACTGGCCTGCTGTGAGACCTAGGGCTACGCTCTTAAATTCACAATGGAGCAACTTGAAGACCTCCCACAATTAAGGGGTGGGAGGCAGAGGAGGACCCCACGATACCCAGTGATCTCCAACTCACTACCTTCCCTCCCCACAAGTTAACCTTCTAACTGTACCTCACTTTCAACTCTCCAACCTTTGACCCCTCACTCACGCTGTTACCCCAGTTTTTAACTGTCTCCTTCCCTTCCTTCCTTCCTTCCTTCCTTCCTCCCTCCTAACATCAGACAGACCACAGTTCTCTTCCTCATTTAAGGCCCTCCTAAAACCCCACCTCCTCCAAAAAGCCTTCCCTGATTAATTTCCCAGCATCCTGAACCATCTCATCCTTTCAGGCAACTCTAGCACTTTGGAACTTATTTATATGCTCCTCAGCATTCATTTAACTCTGGCTGCTCAGATGATTTATTTTGAGCACTCTTACTAGGTAATCAGGTCAGACACAGTCCCCATCCTACAATCCGTGCAGGAAGTAGAACAGGTTAATCATGATATTTTAATGTTCCGTGTCCTCCGTTGAAGTGTGAGATCCTTGTGGGAATGTTGTTGCTGCTTCTGCTGTGTGGTCTAAGTGGGAAGAGCACAGGTGTGAGAGTCAGAGGACCTGGGTTCTAATCCCAGTTTATGCGTCCCCTCTGTGTGACCTTGGACAAGTCACTTAACTTCTCTGTGCCTCAGGTTCTTCTTCTATAGAATGGGTATTAAACCCCTTAGACTGTGAGCCCAGTGGGGAACAGGGCCTGTGTTTGAACTGCGTATATTGTAGCTGTCACAGTGCTTATTGCGGTGCTTGGCTCGTAGTAAGTGCTTAATCTAAACTGTAATGATTATTATTACTGCTACTATTGGCTTAGCGGAGAGAGCACGGGACAAGGAGTCCGAAGGATCTGGGTTCTAATCCCGGCTCCACCCCTCGTCTGCTGAGTGACCTCGGACAGATCACCTCATTTCTCTGGCCCTCAGTTCCCTCCTCTGTAAAATCCTAAAATGGTGAGCCCCATGTGGGACAGGGACTGTGTCCAACCTGATTATGAGAAGCAGATGGCTTAGTGGAAAGAGCACGGGCTTGGGAGTTAGAGGTTGTGGGTTCTAATTCTGACTCCGCCCCTTATCAGTTGTATGACTTTGGGCAAGCCACTTAACTTCTCTGTGCCTCAGTTACCTCATCTGTAAAATAGGGATTAAGACTGTAAATCCCACACAGGACAACCTGATTATCTTGTGTATACCCCAGCACTTAGAACAGTGCTTGGCACATAGCAAGCACCTAACAAATAACATAATTATCAAATATTATTATTATTATTATCTTGTAATTACCCCAGGGATTAGAAGAGTGCTTGACACATAGTAAGTGCTTAACAAATGCCATTATTTATTTATTTTACCAGTTCAAGCAGAAACTTCTCACCTTTGCTTTAAGGTACTCATTCAGCTCTCTTCCCTCTACTTACCATCCTCACTCCATTCCCACACTTCGGCTCACTCACTTCTCTCCTCTCATATCAGCCCCTTCACTGAGCCTCTTTTCTCAACCCTCTCACCACTGCCCATCATTCATGCCTATCCCTTGCCTTAAACTCCTCTCTTTTTCTGTTTTGACAGATTGCAGCCCTCCCCATTTTTCAAAACCCTTCTGAAATCACATCTCCTCTGGGAAATCTTCTCTAATGAATTATTAATCTCCCAGTTGATATGCCCAGCTGCCATTTCAGCATTCCTGCTCATGCCATTATAGTGTCTGTCTTCCCCCTGTAGACCGTAAACTTGATGTGGGGAGGGAATCCCATCTACCAACTCTATGCTTGTACTTTCACCAGTGCTTAGGATAGTGCTCTGCCCACAGTAAGAACTCAGTAAATACCATTGATTGATTGATTCTGTGTCCAAACCCTAACTCCATCTGCAATCGTAGATCCATAGAGTTTCCTGGGTAAAAATTTGGAAATGGTTATGATTGCCGCCTTCTGCGCAGAAAACTTGTCTTCACCCTCGACTGTCTCCCATGCCGCTGCTGCCTAGTACAGGTGAGTTCTGACTTGAAGGAGATTGCCTTTCACTGAAGCATGGCATAGTGACTAGATCATGGGCCTGAGAATCAGAAGGTCATGGGTTGTAATCCCGGCTTTGCCACTTGTCTGTTGTGTGACCTTCACTTCTCTTGGGAGAAGTGACTTCACTTCTCTGGACCTCAGTTATCTCATCTGTAAAATGAGGGTTGAGACTGTGAGGCCCATGTGGGACAGGGACTGTGTCTAACCTGATTTGCTTCTATCCACCCCAGGAATTAGTAGTATCTGGCACATAGTAAGCAGTTAACAAATGCCATAAATATTATTATTAACCACTGGCCAAACTAGAAATGGAATGGGTATGCCTCTACTTGACTCTCCCTCTTGTAGCAGAGACTGGTTGAGTACTGGAAACTTTCCAGGTGTGGTCCTGAGGGGGGCATCTAAACATTTTTTGTACTGACAACCTCCTGTAAGCTTTGTTCACATCTTTATATGCTACTGCTTCTCTCTGTCTCTACCTTATTTTAGTGTCTTTTTGTCTCATCTCTTTGATTGTAAGCTTCTTGAAGACAGGGAGCGTGTTTATTAATCCTGTTACACTTTTCCAGGCTTTTAGTACAGTCTTCTGACCACAGTAGGGGCTCAATAAATACTACTCAGTCATTCAATCATATTTATTGAGTGCTTACTGTGTGCAGAACACTGTACTGAATGCACGGGAGAGTAAAATAGAATGATAAATAGACATATTCCCTGCCCACAATGAGCATACAGTCTAGAGTCTACTATGGATCGATTGAAATCATACCCTTTTGGAACCCAAGTGACTTCTGCAAATTTTTCTCCCTTCCCCAGCCAAAATTCAAAGGAATCAAATAAAGCTAACATTTCTTTATTTAAATTCCCAAGGAGGAAGTGCTAGCCGTATGCTCTTCTCTCACTCCTACTTACTTTTATAACTGATGCTTTTCTGTTATGCTTCCCTCTTTAACTTGCTCTGCTGCCATAGCAAGTAGCTGGCAACTTGCTGTTCCTGTGTGTCTCTCAGAGGCAGCGGGGATCTGGTCAAAACACAAAGGCCCTGGGTGGAGCAGGAGAACGTGATGGTCTCTTTCTCCGCCTCTCTTTCTTCCATTCCCTTCACTTGGATTTGCTCCCTTTTATCACGCCTCCCTCAGTCCCACAGCGCTTATGTCCATATCTGTCATTTATTTGTTAATATTCATGTCTGTATCCTCCTCTAGACTGCGAGCTGTGGGAAGGGAATGTGTCTACCAAGTATGTTGTATTCTCCCAAGTGCTTAGTACAGTGCTCTGCTCAAAGTAAGCGCTCAATAAATATGACTGATTGCTCAGTCCCCTCCCCAACAGAGGCCCCCACAGAGTTTCTGGTGCTCTTACTGTTTTCAGACATTTTTTTGTGTGGAAAATTCCAGAGCATTTGTTTGGAAAGATCCAGTAATTTTCCACATTTCCACTTGTGCCAACTGTCACACTGAAGTCCGTATTGTCCCCGGAAGGAGGCAGGGTCCACTTCTTCCCTGTGATACAGAAGGAGCGTGGTCTGGTGGATGGAGCCTAGGCCTGGATGTCAGAAAGTCCTGGGTTCTAATCCCAGCTCCACCACCTGTCTGCTATGTAACCTTCGACAAGTCATTTCACTTCTCTGGGTCTCCGTGACCTCATCTGTAAAACGGGGACTAAGACCGTGAGCCCCATGTGGGACAGGGACTGTGTCCAACCCCATTTGCTTGTATCCACCACAGTGCCTGGCACTGCTTAACAAATACCACGATTACTATAATTATTATTATGACATCTTGTTTCTCATCAGTGAGCACTTACCATGGTATTTAGTGAACATTTATACTGTGCAGAGCACTTTAGTAAGTGCTTGGGAGAGTACAAAACAACAGAGTTGGCATTTCATGGCTGCTGGTGGGGTGTGTCCTGGGTGCTGCATATTGCTGAGGCTTGACAGGACATCGGGACAACCATGGAATTGGGAGCTGAGACACCTGGGATATAGTACCAGATCCACTGCTTGTTTTCTGTCTGACCTTGCCAAGTCACTTATCTTCTCCGTGCCTCAGATTCATCATCTGTAGAACGAGGATTCTACATGGTAAGTTTGCACATGTTAAGTGACTTTTGGACATGTAACGTTTGAGGTGCCGGCAGGACATCCAAGTAGAGATGTCCCGAAGGCAGGAAGACATGCGGAACTGCAGATGAAGAGAGAAGGCAGTACTGGAGATGTAGATTTGGAAATCATCTGCATAGAGATGGTAATTGAAGTCACGGGAGCACATGATTTCTCCAAGAGAGTGGGTGTAGATGGAGAAGAGAAAGGGACCCAGAAGTGAACCTTGAGGGACCCCCATAGGTAGGGGGTGGGAAGTAGAGGTGGAGCCCACAAAAAAGATTGAGAAGGAGCAACAAAAGAGATAGGAGCACCAGTAATAATAATAATAATAATGTTGGTATTTGTTAAGCGCTTACTATGTGCAGAGCACTGTTCTAAGCGCTGGGGTAGATACAGGGTAATCAGGTTGTCCCACGTGAGGTTCACAGTCTTCATCCCATTTTACAGTTGAGGGAACTGAGGCACAGAGAAGTTAAGTGACTTGCCCACAGTCACACAGCTAACAAGTGTGACAGCTCCCAAGCCCGGGCTCTTTCCAGTGAGCCATGCTGCTTCTCGTGTGACTTCACTGTCACAGTAGGAGACAGTGTCAGAGAAGCCAAGGTTGGATAACATATCTAGGAGAAGGGAATGGCCCACAGTGACAAAGGCAGCTGAGGGGTCGAGGAGGATTAGGATGGTATAAAGGCCGTTGGATCATTCATTCATTCATTCAATTGAATTTATTGAGCACTTACTGTGTGCGCAGCACTGTACTAAGCACTCGGGAGAGTACAGTATAACAATAAACAGACACATTCCCTGCCCACAACAAGCCTACAGACTAGAGGAAGAGACAGACAATTATTAGAAATAAATAAATGCCAGACATGTAGATAAGTCCTGTGGGGCTGGAAGGCGGGGATGAATAAAGGCAGCAAGTTAGAGCGACAAAGAAGGTAGTGGGAGAAGAGGAATGGGGGGCTTAGTTGGGGAAATTCTCTTGGAGGTGTGCCTTCAATAAGGATTTGAAGTGGGGGAGAGTCATTGTCTGTTGGATTTGAGGAGGGAGGGTCTTCCACACCAGAGTGAGGATGCAGGTGAGGGTCAGCGGCCAGATAGACAAAATCACTCTGGCCTTTGGTCCCAGAAGGGGAGAGGAGATCACTCTGGCGCTTGGTCCTGGGATTGGAGAGAAGATCACACTGGTCTTTGGTCCCAAGCTGGTAGAGAGGGTCACTGGGATGGGAATGGGAAAAAAAGTCATTCTGGCCATTGGTCTTGGGATGGGAAAGTCACTTTGGTCTTTCATCCTGCGATGGAAGAGAAGGTCACCCTGGCCTTTGATCCTGGGATGGAAGAAAAGGTCATTCTGGGCCTTGGTCCTGGGATGGGAGAGAGGGTTGCTCTGGCTCTTAGTCCTGGGTTGGGAAAAAGGTCACTTTGGCCTTTGGTCTTAGGATGGGAGAAAAGGTCATTCCAGCCCTTTGTCCTGGGTTGGGAGACGGGGTGACTGAAGCCCAAAAGGTAGGCTGCTTCTCTCATAGTATCTCATATCTCTATAGGACCCCCCAGCCAGTATGATAAGGGTAAGGCCAGACCCACCCAAGGCCTTTTCCAACCTGGCTTGGTCTCACAGCCCACCGCCACCCCCTCCCTGCCACCTTATTCCAAAAGATAGTGCTCAAGCTCTAGTCTGATTTGTTCTCTTCGTATTTCTCCTACAAGCCTAAAACAAACTTAAAAAATCATCATTCCATAGCTCTAAGGAATTGTATTGGCATTGATATCTGTGACTTTAGCAAGAAGGGCTTAAGCAAAGCCGTTTGGGCCCAAGTTTTAGATCTATTGCAAGTAGACTCTGAATTTGTTTAATTCTCAAAGATTAAAATCAAGGCTCCTAAAGTGCATTGAGTATTTGTTTTAGTTAACGTGTGATCACGATAGTTCTCTCTAAAAATCAATGTCCTTGTTGTTCATTTTGTACCCCAATTCCCTCTTCCTTCTACATTGTCAATCATCTGAGCAGTTGGTATTCAGCCCATTCTCACAATGCTTAATAATAACTAATAATTATAATAATTACGGTATTTGTTTCATGCTTTCTGTATGCCAAGCTTTGTTCTAAGTGCTGGGGTAGATACAGATAAGCAGGTTGGACACAGTCCCTGTCCCAGATGGGGCTCACAAGTCTTGATCCTCATTTTACTGATGAGGTAACTGAGGCACAGGGAAGTGAAATGACTTGTCCGAGGTCACACAGCAGACAAGTGACGGAGCCAGAATTAGAACCCACGTCCTCAGACTCCCAAGCCCATGCTCTTCCTAGAGAAGCAGCATGGCTCTCAGTGGAAAGAGCCCGGGCTTGGGAGTCAGAGGTCATGGGTTCAAATTCCCGCTCTGCCACTTGTCAGCTGTGTGGCTTTGGGCAAGTCACTTCACTTCTCTAGGCCTCAGTTACCTCATCTGTAAAATGGGGATTAACTGTGAGCCTCTCGTGGGACAACCTGATTACCCTGTATCTACCCCAGCACTTACAACAGTGCTCTGCACATAGTAAGCACTTAACCAATACCAACATCATTTACTATTATTACTAGGTCATGCTGCTTCTCACTTGTGTCCATAGCCATAACTTTTTTACTTATATTAATGTTTGACTCCCCCTCTAGACTGTAAACTGGCTGTGAGGGAAGTGTCTACCAACTCTGTTATATCATATTCTCCCAAGTGCTTAATACACTGCTCTGCCCACAATAAACACTCTCGATAAATGAAACAGCATGGCTTAAGGGAAAAAGCACAAGCCTGGGACTGAGGATCTGGTTTCTAATCCTGGCTCTGCCAATTGCTTGTTATGTGACCTTAAGCAGATCACTTAACTTCTCTGTGTCTCAGAGAAGTAAACTGTAAAATGGGGATTAAATACGTGGTCTCCCTCCTACGGAGACTGTGAATCCCATGTAGGACAGGGACTAAGTCTGACCTAATTAACTTGTACCTACCCTAGTGCTTAGTACCATGTATGACACATAGTAAATGTTTAACAAATATCATAAAAAATAAAAAAGAATACCACTGACTGATTGAACGAGTTACTATTTCACACCAAAAAATGGCAGTTTGAGAAGGATGCTTATGTGATCAGTGTAGAAATATGAGAAAAAAATCAAACTTTTCTTATCCTTATTGACTCCTATACCCCTTGCCCGTGCCAGCTTCTTCAAATGATTAATTCCCTCCTCAAGCCTCTGCCCCCATGTCCACCCTTCTCTCTCTCTCTCTCTCTCTCTCTCTCTCTCTCTCTCTCTCTCATATTTAAGTGCTTATTTTGTGCCAGGCATTGTGCAAACCTGGGATAGATACAAGCTAATCAGGTTGAGTACAATCCGTGGCGCTCACACTTTTAATCCCCATTTTACAGATGAGGTAACTGAGGCACAGAGAAATGAAGTGATTTGCCCAAAGTCACACAGCAGACGGGAGGTGGAACCAGCATCTCTTTCTGTAATGACTTGGCCACAGGCTATATTGACAAAATTGTCATTTCCCAGCTCGCTTTGTTGTTGAGTTAGAATGTTAATGTCCTAAGAGAATGGGTTCTCAACTGTAAGCTTGTTTTGGGCAGGGAACCTGTCTCTTGAGAAGCAGCATGGCCTAGTGGATAAAGCACAGGCCTGGGAGTCAGAAAGACCTGGGTTCTAATGCCAGATCTGCTGTGTGACCTTGGACAAGGCACTTCGCTTCTCTGTGCCTCAGCTACCCCATCTGGAAAATGGGGACTTGAGACTGGGAGCTCTATGTGGGACAGGGAGTGTCCAACTCATTGCTTGTGTCCACCCCGGAGCTTAGTACAGTGCCCGGCACATAGTAAGCACTTAACAAATATCACAATTATTATAGAAGCAGCGTGGCACAGTGGAAAGAACACGGGCTTTGGAGTCAGGGCTCATGAGTTTGAATCCCAGCTCTGCCTCTTGTCAGCTGTGTGACTGTGGACAAGTCACTTAACTTCTCTGTGCCTCAGTTCCCTCATCAGTAAAATGGGGATTAAGACTGTGAGCCTCACGTGGGACAACCTGATTCCCCTGTGTTTACCCCAGCTCTTAGAACAGTGGTCTGCACATAGTAAGGGCTTAACAAATACCAACATTATTATTATTATTATTATTATGACTGGGATTAAATTCTAGTCCCCTTATTCAAACTGTGAGCCTCAGGTGGGTCAGGGACTGTGTCCAAACTGATTGAGTTGTATCTACTCCAGCTTGTAGAACAGTGCTGGACATATAGTAAACACATCAATTATAATAAAAACAATATAATAATCATAACAATAGTAATAATAATAATTTAAAAATGGAAATCATCAGGCCTGATCTCCCTAAAATCTTTCCTATTCCTCTACAGTCCCTTCCTCCTCTTGCCCCATGCTCGACTCTCCCATCTTTCCCAACAGTTTTCTCCCACCTACTCTCAGAATCAACTCCCTCCACCTGCGCCTCTGACTTCATCCCCTCCCACCTTATCAAAACTTCTGTCCCCACTTCTTCCCTCCCTGACCACCATATTCAACTGTACTCTTTGCAATGGCTTCTTTCCCACTGTTTTCAAACATGTTCATGTCCAAAACAGAACTCCTCATCTTCCCACTCAAACCATGTCCTCCCCTTGTCTTTCCCATCCCTGTAATAATAATAATAATAAATAACTATGGTATTTGTTTAGTGCTTACTATGTTCCAGACACTCTTCTAAGCACTGGGGTGGATACACACAAATCCCTGTCTTACATAGAGCTCAGAGTGTTAATTTCCACTTTACAGATGAGGTAACAGGCAAAGAGAAGTGGCTGAGTCAGAATTAGAACCCATGACCTTCTGACTCCCAGGGCCAGGAACTATTCACGACACCATGCTGCTTCCTATAGACTGTAATAATAATAATGTTGGTATTTGTTAAGCGCTTACTATGTGCCGAGCACTGTTCTAAGCGCTGGGGGAGATAGAGGGTCATCCAGTTGTCCCACGTGAGGCTCACAATCTTAATCCCCATTTTACAGATGAGGGAACTGAGGCACAGAGAAGTTAAGTGACTTGCCTACAGTCACACAGCTGACAAGTGGCAATACAGCTATCCTTTCTATCTCACAAGTCCATAAACCTGGCATTATTCTTGACTCATCTTTCTCATTCAACCCACTCATTCAAGCTGTCATTAAATTCTGTGGGTTCATCTTTACCACATCACTAAAATCCACCCTTTCTTCTCCAACCAAACTGTTACCACGTTGCTCCAAGCTCCTCTCATATCTGCCTTAAAGACTACTTCAGCCTCCTTGCTGACCTCCCTGCCTCCTGTCTCTCTCCACTCTCGAACACACTTCACTCTGTTGCCCAGATCAATTTTCTAAACATTTATTCAGTCCATGTTTCCCTACTCCTCAAGAACTTCCAGTGGTTGCCCCTCAACCTCCACCTCAAACAGGCATTCCTTACCATAGGCTTTAAAGCACTCAACTCCACTCCTTCTACCTTACAATCCATCAGTCAATCAGTAGTACCAATTGAGCGCTTACTGTGGGGAGAACACTGTACTAAGTGGTTGGGAGAAGACAGTAAAACAGAGTTAGTTGATAGACATGTTCCCTGCCCACAGTGGGATCACAGCCTGGAGTGGGAGACAGGCATTAGTATGAATAAATAAATTACAGATATGCACATAAGTGCTGTGGGGCTGAGTGAAGGGTGAATAAAGAGTGCAAATCAAGTTGTGCTGTTAATAAGGCCTTGACGGCGGGGAGAGTGATCATCTGTCGGAAATGAAAAGGGAAGGCGTTCCCAGCCAAAGGCGGGATGTGGGCTAGAGGTCAGCAGTGAGATAGACGAGGTGGAGATACAATGAGTATGTTGGCATTAGAGGAACAAAGTGTTCTAATAATGTTGGTATTTGTTAAGCGCTTACTATGTGCCGAGCACTGTTCTTAGCACTGGGGTAGACACAGGGGGATCAGGTTGTCCCACGTGGGGCTCACAGTCTTCATCCCCATTTTACAGATGAGGTAACTGAGACATCGAGAAGTTAAGTGACTTGCCCAAAGTCACACAGCTGACAAGTGGCCGAGCTGGGATTCGAACCCATGACCTCTGACTCCAAAGCCCATGCTCTTTCCACTGAGCCACGCTGTTCTGGCTGCACTGTAGTAGGAGAGCAGTGAGGTAAGGTAAGAGGGGGAAGGCAACTGAGTGCTTTAAAGATGATGGTAAGGAGTTTCGGTCTGAAGTGGAGGATATTGAGTAACGACTGGAAATTCTTGAGGAATGGGGAAACATGGACTGAACTGTTTTATAGGAAGATGATCCAGGTACCAGCGTGAAATATGGACTGGAGTAGGGGGAGACAAGAGGCCGGGGAGTCAGCAAGGAGGTCGATGCAGTGGTCGAGGTGGAATAGGATAAATTATAAATGCTTCAATTAATATGTTAACAGTTAGGAGGGAGAGGAAAGGGTGGATTTTAGCTATGATGTGAAGGTAGAACTGACAGGATTTAGTGATAGATTGAATGCTTGGGTTGGATGAAAGAGATGAGTCGAGTTTAACACCAAGTTTACCTCCGTGATTTCCCACTACAACCTAGCCCCCCACTTTTTCTCCTCTAAGGCCAACCTACTTACTGTAACTCGATTTGTACATTCCAAGCGCTTAGTACAGTGCTCTGCACATAATAAGCGCTCAATAAATACTATTGAATGAATAACTCCATCCCATTCACTTGCCAACCTCAGTCAGTCAATCCTATTTATTGAGTGCTTACTGTGTGCAGAGCACTATACTAAGCACTGGGGGGAGTACAGTATAATAATAAATACATTCCCTGCCCACAACAAGTTTGCAGGATAGAGGGGGAGATGGACATCCATGGATGAATATCCATGCAAAATAGAGGGGGAGATGACACCCAAATTTACATCTCCTCCCCTGTTCTCTCCTCCTCCCTTCAGGCTTGTATCTCCTCCTGCCTCCAGGACGTCTCCACCTGGATGTCTGCCTGCCACCTAAAACTCAACTTGTCCAAAACTGAGCTCCTTATCTTCCCTCTCAAACGCTGTCCTCTCCCTGACTTCCCTGTCACTGTGGATGGCACGACCATCCTTCCCGCCTCACAGGCCCGCAACCTTGGTGTCATCCTTGACTCAGCTCTCTCATTCACCCCACACGTCCAATTTGTCACCAACACCTGCCAGTCTCACCTTCAGAATATTGCCAAGATCCACCCTTTCCTCTCTGTCCAAACGGCTATAGTGTTGGTACAAGCTCTCATAATATCCCGACTGGATTATTGTGTCAGCCTTCTCTCTGATCTCCCTTCCTCCTGTCTCTCCCCACTCCAGTCTATTCTTCATTCCGCTGCTCGGATCATCTTCCTACAGAAATGCTCCGGGCATGTTACTCCCCTCCTTAAAAACCTCCAGTGGTTGCCTATCAACCTCCGCATGAAACAAAAACTCCTCACTCCTGGCTTCAAAGCTCTCCATCACTTTGCCCCCTCCTACCTCACCTCCCTTCTCTCTTTCTACTGCCCACCCCGTACACTCCGCTCCTCTGCCACTCACCTCCTCACTGTCCCCCGTTCACGCCTGTCCTGCCGTCGCCCCTTGACCCACGTCCTACCTCTGTCCTGGAATGCCCTCCCTCTTTACGTCCACCAAACCAACTCTCTTCCCCTCTTCGAAGCCCTACTGAGAGCTCACTTCCTCCAAGAGGCCTTCCCAGACTGAGCTCCCCACTTTTCCCTCTGCTCCCCCTCCACCCTCTGTTCCTCCCCTTTCCCCCTTCCCCTCCCTTGAGCTGAGCCCCCTTTCCCTCTGCTCCCCCTCTCCTTCCATCCCCACCTTACCCTCTGCTCCTCCCCCTTCCCCCTTCCCCTCCCGCAGCACTGTGCTCATTTGTATATATTATTTATTACCCTATTAATTTTGTTAATGAGGTTTATATCCCCTTGATTCTATTTATCATGATAATGTTGTTTTGTTTTTATTTTGTTGTTTTGCTTTGCCGTCTGTCTCCCCTGATTAGACTGTGAACCCGTCACTGGGCAGGGATTGTCTCTATCTGTTGCTGAATTGTACATTCCAAGTGCTTAATAATGATCTTAATAATAATAATAATAATCTTGGTATTTGTTAAGCACTTATGTGCAGAGCACCGTTCTAAGCACTGGGGGATACAAGGTGATCAGGCTGTCCCACGTGGGGCTCACAATCAATCCCCATTTTACAGATGAGGTAACTGAGGCACAGAGAAGTTAAGCGTCTTGCCCAAAGTCACACAGCTGGCAAGTGGCGGAGCCAGGATTTGAACCCATGACCTCTGACTCCCAAGCCCGAGCTCTTTCCACCGAGCCACGCTGCTTCTCCAGTGCTCTGCACATAGTAGGCACTCAATAAATACTATTGAATGAATGAACATTAATATAAATAAATAAATCACAGCTAGGTTCATAAGTGCTGTGGGGCTGGGGGGGTGGTGATGAATAAAGGGAGCAAGTCAGGGCGATACAGAAGGGAGAAGAGGAAAGGTGGGCTTCGTCAGGGAAGGCCTCTTAGAGGAGATGTGCTTTCGATAAGTTTTTAAGGGAGGGAGAGTAATTGTCTCTGGTATTTGAGGAGGATAGGTGTTCCAGGCCAGAGGCAGTTCGTTCCTGGAACTCCCCCCACCTTCATAGCCTACAGCCCACTGCTCTCCCCACCTTATTAAAATCACATCTCCAAGAGGCCTTCCTTGACCAAGCCTCATTTTCCCTACTCCCTCTCGCTTCTGCACCGCCCACACACTTGGATCTGTACCCTTTAAATGGTTGGTATTCACTCCATCTTCAGCCTCAAAGAACCTAAGTACACATCCATAATTTTTTTATGGTATTTGTTAAATAAGACATGGTAGATACTGTACTAAGCATTCATTCAGTCATATTTATTGAGCGCTTACTGTATGCAGAGCACTTTACTAAGCGCTTGGAAAATGCAATTCAGCAATAGATACAATCCCTGCCCACACTGGGCTTAGTCTAGAAGCGGGGAGGGAAACATCAAAACAAGTAAGCAGGCATCAATAAAAATAAATAGAATCACTTGGGTAGGTACAAACTAATCAGATTGGACACAGTCCAGATTAGAACTGAAGTGCTCCTTCCTCCCAGGCTATTAGGCCACGCCACTTCTCATTGCTTTTCTTGTTATTATTATTTTGTTATTATTATTTTTTCATTATTATTTTGATGCCTCTCTTCCTCTCAAGACCGCAAGCTCCTTGTGGGTTGGGAATGTCTACCAAGTCTGTAGTATCGTACTCTCCTAAGAGTTTAGTATAGTGATCTGAACACAGTAAGTGCTCAATAAATTCACTGATCGATTGATAACAATAATGAGTAATAGAGAAAGAAATCCAATGTTGGAAAAACTGGGATTTACTGCCCTCGTGTGGTTTTCTTCTTCTTCTTCAGACTCCATCGAGTCGTTTCCGGTTCATAATGACTCTGCGTAGGCACACCAGAACGTCCTATCTTCTTTGTCCTAGTGTATATATCCATAGAGTTTTCTTCGTTAAAAAAAAATGCAGAAGTGGTTTACCATTGCCTTCTTCTGTGCAGTGGAAACTTAAGTCTCTTCCGTTGTCTTTGATCCATAATTTGATCCCTTGATCATCTGCCTTTGACTCTTTCCTGTGCCGTTGCTGCCCAGCACAGGTGAATCGACTTCGATGCTTCGCCTTAGAACTTTCCATTATTGGGTAACCCTGACGAGAGAATAGCTCTCAGTGGCAGAGCTCTAAGCTTCATTGGTGTACGCAAACTCTCCTGCTACAGAAAGGTGTTGATTAATAGCAGGGTATGAATTCATATTCATAGTGGTCTTATTCTTACTTGTTGAATTCATTAAATTTGATTTCTTTTTCAGTCAGTCAATCAATCAATCAGTGGCATTTATTGAACCCTTACTGTGTGCAGAGCACTTTACTAAACACTTGCGAGAATGCGATATAATAAAGTCAGATTCCTGGCCTCAAGGAGCTTTACAGTCAAGAGGGGGAGGCAGACAACATAAATTACAAGTAAAAAAAACCAACTGAAAATAAAGATGTGGGATTAGGGTGGAATGAGTGTCAAAGTGTTTAAGCCTGAAATCAGGCCGGGTTTGGGAGATAATAAAGGGCTTAAGGAGTTAGGGAAGCAGCTTGGCCTAGTGGACAGAGAATAGGCCTGGGAGTCAGAAGGACTTGGGTTCAGAAGGACTTGGGTTCTAATTCCAGTTCCACCGCTTGTCTCCTGCTTGGTCTTGGGCAAGTCACTGCACTTCTCTATGTCTCAGTTACCTCATCTGTAAAATGAAGATTAAAATTGTGAGCCTCACACGGGACAGGGACTGTGTCCAACCTGATTAGTTTGTATCTACCCAGGTGCTCAATACAGTGCCTGGCACCTAGGAAGTGTTTAACAAATACTGTAAAAAAATACAGAAAGGAAGGCAAATAGGGTGGGGAATTGAGGGGTTAATTAAGGAAGACCTCTTGGAGGATGCATGACTTGTAATATTCAACAACAATAATTATGGTAGTTGTTAAGCATTTTCTATGTGCCAAGCCCTGTACTAAACACTGGGGTAAATACAAGATAATCAGGTGGGATACAGCTTCTAGAAAAGAGGGAGAGCAGTTATAGTTGAGTAAACTGAGCCCTTGAGAGGTTAAAGGACTTTCCCAAGGTTATCCAGCAGTTAAGGGGCAGAGCTGGGATTAGAAACCAGGTCCATGATCATTCTACCAGGTCACGCTGCTTCCCAAATTCTTAGTTAAATCATTATTGGTTCCAAACAACCACATTAGGTATATTCCCATACCTAATATATAGGTGTATATATAGGTATATTTATTGGAGTGGATATAGCACAGGATTTGTTAGCCCTGCCCAATGTTTCATCCAGTTACTTCAGGGAATTCAGTTCTCTCCCTGTAATACTAACATTACACTATATTACTAATAATAATAGTAATTGTGGTATTTATTAAGTGCTTATTCTGTGCCAGGAACTGTTCCAAGTACTGGGGTGGTTACAAATAAATACAAGGACCGACTACAAGCAAATCAGTCCCATATGGGATTCACAGTCTTAATCTCATTTTACAGATGAAGTAACTGAGGCCCAGGGAAGTGAAGTGACTTGCCCAAGGTCATATAGCAGATTAGTGGGATTGGAGTGGGATCAGAACCCATGTCCTTCTGACTCCTGGCCTGTGCTCTATCCACTATTATCTTCCTCTTACCTCTCCAGCTCCTTTTTGAACACAAACTGAAGGCAGGGTTCCCTGCGGTATTCAAAAGCAGTGAGAACCGTGGCCTGGAAGAAAAGGTTACTCCAGCTGGTTTTAGCTCTTCCTCCACTGGATTCTGTGCTGTTTTCAGATGGAATGGAGTAATTGCCATTGCCAGAGGCAGAGGACGAGGCTACTGGGGCTGTCTGAAAGATCGATTGATTGCCGCTAGAGCTAGAATCTTCGTTTCACCAACGGCTAATATTTTTCCTTTAAAAACGTCTTCCATCAACTCCTATAAGAGCAGTTAAACTTTTACAAATGAGTGTGAAAGAAAATACAGATAGAAAGAGGAGTTCAAAGGTGTCCAGAGATTCTCATAAAGACATAGAGTACTGCTATTCTACGAAAAACTGGGATTCCAGTCAGGAGAGCAAGCTTCTACTTCTGCAGCCTTCTTTTAAATCAAATAATCGGAGCCCATTTCTAATATAGTTAATGTGGTGATGTGAGACTTTGAATCACATTAAAAGAGAGTAAATAATAGTTAAAGTAATATTTAAGGTTACAGGATATTACATGTAAAGGAATTTGATATTTTTCCAGAGGTTTTGTAAAGGATTCCAATTCATAGCATAATAATAATGAATAATTATGGTATTTGTTAAGTGATCCGTGAAGAACACTGATCTAAGTGCTGGGGTAGATACAGGGTCATCAGACTGTCCCACGTGGGGCTCACTTTTTTTAATCCCCATTTTTACAGATGAGGTAACTGAGGCCCAGAGAAGTTAAGTGACTTGCCCAAGGTCACACAGCAGACAAATGGCAGAGTCAGAATTAGAACACACGACCTCTGACTCCCAAGCCCGGGCTCTTTCCACTACGCCACGCTGCTTCATGTAAGCAGCATGTAAGGCAATGGGAAGTAGAGTGGTCTGGGTTCCTCTCCTGGTTCTCCTCTTATCTCTCCGGCCGGTCACTGTCGGTCTCCTTCGCAGGCGCCTCCTCCCCCTCCCATCCTTTAACTGTTGGAGTTCCTCAAGGGTCAGTTCTCGGCCCTCTTCTGTTCTCCATTTACACTCACTCCCTCGGTGAACTCATCCGCTCTCACGGCTTCGACTACCATCTCTACGCAGATGACACGCAGATCTACATCTCCGCCCCATCCTCTCCCCCTCCCTTTGGGCTCGTATCTCCTCCCGCCTCCAGGATGTCTCCACCTGGATGTCGGCCCGCCACCTAAAACTCAACATGAGCGAGACTGAGCTCCTCATCTTCCCTCCCAAACCCGGTCCTCTCCCAGACTTCCCTATCACCGTGGATGGCACGATCATCCTTCCCGTCTCTCAGGCCCGCGATCTCGGTGTCGTCCTTGACTCGTCTCTCTCGTTCACCCCACGCATCCTATCCGTCACCGAGACCTGCCGGTTTCACCTTTACAATATCGCCAAGATCCGCCCTTTCCTCTCCACCCAGACGGCTACCTTACTGCTACGGGCTCTCATTATAGCCCGGCTAGACTACTGTGTCAGGCTGCTCTCCGATCTCCCTTCCTCCTCTCTCGCCCCGCTCCGGTCTATTCTTCACTCCACTGCCCGGCTCATCTTCCCGCAGAAACGTTCTGGGCATGTCACTCCCTTTCTTAAACACCTCCAGTGGTTGCCTATCAACCTCCACTCAAAACAAAAACTCCTCACTCTAGGCTTCGAGGTTCTCCATCACCTTGCCCCTTCCTACCTCTCCTCCCTTCTCTCTTTCTACCGCCCACCCCGCACGCTCTGCTCCTCCGCCGCCCACCTCCTCACCGTCCCTCGGTCTCGCCTATCCCGCCGTCGACCCCCGGGCCTCGTCCTCCCGCAGTCCTGGAACGCCCTCCCTCCTCACCTCTGACAATCTAATTCTCTTCCCCTCTTCAAATCCCTACTTAAAGCTCATCTCCTCCAAGAGGCCTTCCCAGACTGAGCTCCCCTTTTCCCTCTGCTTCCTCTACCCCCCCTTCACCTCTCCGCAGCTAAACCCTCTTCTCCCCCCTTTCCCTCTCCTCCTCCCCCTCTCCCGTCCCACCCCCTCAGCACTGTACTCGTCCACTCAACTGTATATATCTTCATCACCCTAATTATTTTGTTTAATGAGATGTACATCACCCTGATTCTATTTATTTGCCATTGTTTTATGAGATGTTCTTCCCCCGACTCTATTTATTGCCATTGTTCTTGTCTGCCCGTCTCCCCCGATTAGACTGTAAGCCCATCAAAGGGCAGGGACTGTCTCTATCTGTTGCCGATTTGTACATTCCAAGCACTTAGTACAGTGCTCTGCACATAGTAAGCGCTCAATAAATACTATTGAATGAATGAATGAATGAATGAAAGAGCCTGGGCCTGGGAGTCAGAAGACCTGGGTTCTAATCCCAGTTTGCCACTTGCCTGCTGTGTGACCTTGGGAAAGTCACAACTTCTCAGTACCTCTGTTTTCTGATCTGTAAAATGGGGACTCAATACCTGCTCTCATTCAATAATAATAATAATGATGGTACTTGTTAAGTGCTTACTATGTACCCAGCACTGTTCGATACCTGATTCGGTATCTCGATCTCATCTATCTTGCCGCCGACCTCTCGCCCACATCTTACCTCTGGCCTGGAATGCCATCCTTCCTCATATCTTACAGGCAATTATGCTCTTCCCCTTGAAAGTCTTACTGAAGGCACATCTCCTCCAAGAGGCCTTCCCTGATTGGGCTCTCCTCTCCTCTTCTCCCACTCCCTTCTGCGTTGCCTTGAATTGCTCCCTTCAATCACACTTCCCCCAGCTCCACGGCACTTATGTACCTAGCTGTAATTTATTACTCATTCATTCATTTCATTGTATTTATTGAGCGATTACTGTGTGCAGAGCTCTGTACTAAGAGCTTAGGAAAGTACAATACAACAATACAATAATGTTACAAAGTATAATATATATATTAAATTAATATTTGTTTCCCTCTCTAGACTGTAAGTTCAGTGAGGGCAAGGAATGTGTCTGTTTATTGTCAAAGTGTACTCTCCCAAGCACTTAGTACAGTGCTCTGCACACAGTAAGCCCTTAATAAATTCGATTGAATGAAGAATGAATGAATGGTTTTCCCTCCTACTCAGTCTGTGAGCCTCAGATGGGACAGGGACTGTACCTGACCTGGTTGAATTATATCTTCCCCTGTGCTTAGAACAGTGCTTGACTCATGGTAAGCCCTTAACAAACACCGTCATAATAATTGGCTAATATGTCCGGCCCAGGCTGAGCCGCGGGAGCTGGTGATGCTAGGGCTCTGGAGGAGAATGACGCGATCAACCAGGGGGATTTACTGAGTGCTTACTGACCACTATACTGAATGCTTGGAGAAGTCTGGTAGAGGTGGGAGGGAGGGAGAACGGAGAAAAAGGAAAGGGGAAAGAGGGGAAAAGGAAAATGGAAAGAGGAGAGGAAGAAAGAGACAGAATGGAGATGGAAGGGGAAAGGAGGAGGGCTGTTGATGGCTGAGTGGAGGGATATTTCTTCAGCTGAGGCTCAGTGCTGACCTCTTTTTTCTATTGTCAACCTCCTTTCAATGGCTGAATCCCACCCCAGCCACCCAGGTAACCATAGTGATAATTATGGTGTTTACAGACAGCCTACCAGCCACTACCATGTGCTAGGAGTTGGCATCCATGCAGAATAACCAGATTAGGCCCAGTCAGGAGCCCGCACGAACCTCCGCCATACTGCTTCATCACCCTTGACCTGTCTGGGCTAAAGCTTCTCCCTCTCCCTCCCCAACCCTAGAGAAGCAGAATGGCCTAGTGGCAAGAACACAGGTTTGGGCATCAGAAAACATGGGTTCTTATCCTGCCTCTGCCACTTGTCTGTTGGGTGACCTTAGGTATATCCATAAATCTATATTGATGCCTGTTTATTTGTTTTAATATCTACCTCCCCTCCTCTAGACTGTAAGTCCATTGTGGGCAGGAATTGTCTCTATTGCTGTATTGTACTTTCCAAACACTTAGAACAGTGCTCTGCCCACAGTATGCGCTCAATAAATACGATTGAAGGAATGAATGAATGAAGTCACTTCACTTCTCTGTCTCAGTTCCCTCGTCTGTAAAATAGGGATTGAGACTGTGAGCCCCATGTGGAGCTGGGACTGTGTCCAACTTGATTACCTTGTATATACCCCAGCGCTTAGAACAGTGCTTAGCGCATAGTAAGCACTTAAAAATACCATTATTATCATTATTATTACCACTGCTCACCTTCCCTCACCACCATCTCTCACTTTTCCTTTCAATTCCTGCTCACCATCCCTCCCCAGAACTGCTGACTTGCTGATCTTCCCCAAGTCCCTGATACTTTGTCCTTGTGGTCTACCAGGCGGTCACTGGGGCATCTCCATTTTTGAGATTGTTATATAATTTATATACATATTAATCTTTTATTTTAACATGTGTTCCCTTCCCTCCTCCTCCCCAACTCTGGACTGTAAGCGCCACTAGACATTTGACATTGAGGGAAGCAGCGTGGCTCAGTGGAAAGAGCCGAAAGAGCCCGTACTTGGGAGTCAGAGGTCATGGGTTCGAATCCCAGCTCTTCCACTTGTCAGCTGTGTGACTGTGGGCAAGTCACTTAACTTCTCTGTGCCTCAGTTACCTCATCTGTAAAATGGGGATTAACTGTGAGCCTCACGTGGCTCAGTGGAAAGAGCATGGGCTTTGGAGTCAGGGCTCATGAGTTCGAATCCCAGCTCTGCCACTTGTCGGCTGTGTGACTGTGGGCAAGTCACTTAACTTCTCTGTGCCTCAGTTCCCTCATCTGTAAAATGGGGATTAAGACTGTGAGCCCCACGTGGGACAACCTGATTCCCCTATGGCTACCCCAGCGCTTAGAACAGTGCTCGGCACATAGTAAGCGCTTAACAAATACCAACATTATTATTATTACTATTATTACCCTGTATCTACCCCAGCACTTAGAACAAGGGGCTCACAGTCTAATAATGTTGGTATTTGTTAAGCGCTTACTATGTGCCGAGCACTGTTCTAAGCGCTGGGGTAGACACAGGGGAATCAGGTTGTCCCACGTAGGGCTCACAGTCTTAATCCCCATTTTACAGATGAGGTAACTGAGGCACAGAGAAGTTAAGTGACTCGCCCACAGTCACACAGCTGACAAGTGGCAGAGCTGGGAGTCGAACTCATGACCTCTGACTCCGAAGCCCAGGCTCTTTCCACTGAGCCACGCTGGGGAGACAGACAACAAAACAAAACAAGTAGACAGGCTTCAGTAGCATGTATGTATCTTTAAATTCTATATTATTACTTATTTATTCATATTAATGTCTGTCTTCCCCTCTGGACTGTAAGCTCGCTATGGGCAGGGAATGTGTCTTCTAATTTTGTTATATCATACCCTCCCAAGCAAGTAGAACAGTGCTCTGCACTGTACAACAGTGCTTGACACATAGTAAGAGCATAGCAAATACCATAAAAAAATATACTTAGACTGTGAGCTCCACGAGGGACAGGGGCTGTGTCCAACCTGATTAATTTATACCTACCCCAGCAATTAGAACACTGTTTGAGAAATAATAAGCACATAAATATCATTTTAAAAAATACCTGTTATCCCTCCTATTTAGACTGTGAATTCCATGTGTGACAGAGACTATATCCAGTCTGATCAATTTGCACTTAGAACAGTGTTGACGATGACAGTCTCTTGCCACTAAGACATAAGCCATGCTGCTTCTCTAATTCATTTTAATGTCTGGCTTCAACTCTAGACTGTAAGCTCCTTGAGGGCAGGAATCATGTCTGCCAATTCTTTCGTATTGTACTCTCCTAGAAGCCTAGTATAGTGCTTTGCACCCAATAAGTACTCAATAAACACCATTGATTTGGAAAGAACATGGGCCTTGGAGTCAGAGGAACTGGATTCTAATCCCGTCTCTATCAGGAGAAGCAGCGTGGCTTAGTGGAAAGATCATGGGGTTGGGAGTCAGAGGTCATGGGTTCTAATCCTGGATCCACCACTTAGCTCTGTGACTTTAGGCAAGTCACTTAACTTATCTGTGCCTCAGTTCCCTCATCTGTAAAAGGGGATTTAGACTGTGAGTTCTACGTGGGACAACCTGATTTCCTTGTATCTACCCCAGTGCTTGGAACAGTGCCTGGCACATAGTAAGCACTAACAAATATCTTCATCATCACACTTGACTGGCTGTGTGACTTTGGGCAATAACCATTAATTATGGTACTTCTCAAGCACTTCCTATGTGCCAAGCACATGTCTAAAACTGAGCTCCTTATCTTCCCTCCCAAACCCTGCCCTCTCCCTGACTTCCCCGTCACTGTGGACGGCACAACCATCCTTCCAGTTTCACAGGCCCGCAACCTTGGTGTGTTCCTTGACTCTGCTCTCTCATTCACCCCACACATCCAATCCGTCACCAACTCCTGCCAGTCTCACCTTCACAATGTCGCCAAGATCTGCTATTTCCTCTCCATCCAAATGGCTATCTTACTGCTACAGGGTCTCATAATATTCCGACTGGATTAATTCGCCAGCCTCCTCTCTGATCTCCCTTCCTCCTGTCTCTCCTCAATCCAGTCTATTCTTCATTCCGCTGCCCGGCTCATCTTCCTACAGAAACTCTCTGGGCATGTCACTCCCTCCTCAAAAACCTCCAGTGGTTGCCTATCAACCTCCGCATGAAACAAAAACTCCTCACACTTGGCTTCAAAGCTCTCCATCACCTTGCCTCCTCCTACCTCACCTCCCTCCTCTCTTTCTACTGCCCATCCAACACGCTCCGCTCCTCTGCTGCGCACCTCCTTACAGCCTGTCCAGCCGTCGACCCCTAGCCCACGTCCTACCACTGTCCTGGAACGCCCTCCCTCCTCACCTCCGCCAAACTAACTCTCTTCCCCTCTTCAAAGCCCTACAGAGCGCTCACCTCCTCCAGGAGGCCTTCACAGACTGAACCCCCCTTTCCCTCTGCTCCTCCTCCCCTCCCCACTCCCCTCTCCCGCCCTCTGCTCTTCCCCCTTCCCTCCCCTCAGCACTGTGCATATTTGTATATATTATGTATTACCCTATTGATTTTGTTAATGATGTGTATATCTCTATGATTCTATTTATCTTGATAATGCTGTTTTGTTCTGTTTTGCTTTGCTGACTCCCTCCCCCATTTAGACTGTGAGCCCATTACTGGGCAGGGATTGTCTCTATCTGTTACCGAATTGTACATTGCAAGCACTTAGTACAGTGCTTTGCACATAGTAAGCGCTTAATAAATACTATCGAATAAATGAATGAATGTGCCTTCTATAAGGCTTTGAAGGGAGGGAGACTAATTGTCTGTCGGATTTGAGGAGGGAGGACATTCCAGGCCAGAGGCAGGATGTAGGCTACGGGTCAGTGACGAGGCAGGTGAGATGGAAGCACGGTGAGAAGGTTAGCACTAGAGGAGCAAAGTGTATGGGCTGGTTGTACAAGGAGAGTGCTCTGCACATAGTAAGCACTCAATAAATACTACCGAATGAAAAGGAGAGTAGAGAGGTGAGGTAGGAGGGGGCAAGGTGGTGAAGTACTTTAAAGCCAATGGTGAGGAGTTTTTGTTAGATGCAGAAGTGGATGGGCAACCACTGGAGTTTTTTGAGGAGCGGGGTGATATGTCCTGAATGATTTTGTAGAAAAATAATCTGGACAGAGAGTGAAATATGGAATGGAGCGGGGAGAGACAGGAGGCTGATGCAGTTAACCAGGAGGGATAGAGTGATTGTATTTACATGATAGCAGTTTGGATGGAGGGGAAAGGGCAGATTTTAGCTGTTTGGTGAAGGTGGGACTGACAGCATTTAGTGATAGATTGAATATGTGGGTTGAATGACAGAGAGGAATCAAAGATAATGCTGAAGTTACAGGCTTGTGAGACAGGAAGGATGGTGGTTCCATCTACAGTGATGGGAAAGTCAGTGGGAGGATAGGGTTTGGGTGGAAAGATAAGGAGCTCGGTTTTGGACCTGCTAAGTTTGAGGTGACAGGAGGGCATGCAAGTAGAGATGTCTAGAAGGCAGGAGGTAAGAGGCCAGAGAGATGAGAAGAACCAGGTGAGGATAGAGTCAGTGACACCAAGGTTGGTCAACATTTCCAGAAGAAGTGGATGGTCCACAGTGTGTAAGGCTGCTGAAAGGTTGTGGAAGATTAGGATGGAGTAGAGACTGTTGGATTTGGCAAGAAGAAGATCACTGGTGACCTTTTAGAGGGCAGTTTCTGTGGAGTGAAGGGGACAGAATCCAGATTGTGGGGGTTCAAGGAGAGAATTGGAGGAGAGGAATTTGAGACAGCGGGTGTAGACAACTCACTCAAGGAATTTGGAGAAGAAGGATAGGTGGAAGATGGGGAAATAACTGGTGGGAACCATAGGGTCAAGAGAGGATTTTTTTTAACAAAGGGGAGACATGGGCATGGTTCAAAATGGTGGGAAAGAAGCCATTGGAGAGCAAACAGTTTCTTATCTGTAAAATGGGGAATCAGTACCTGTTCTCCTCCTGTTTAGAATGTGGGACTGGGATTGTGTTCCAATTCAATTCAGTAGTATTTATTGAGCCCTTACTATGTGCAGAGCACTGTACTAAGCGCTTGGAATGTACAAATCGGCAACAGATAGAGACAGTCCCTGCCCACTGATGGGTTTACAGTCTAATCGGATACAGATACTCTAAGTTCCACTTAAAGTATCTTGTATCTTCCAAAGCTCTTAGTACAGTGTTTTGTTCATAGTAAGTACTTAATATCATTAACCATTAGTGCAGAAGCAGTGTTCCTCGTGGTTAGAGCATGGGCCTGGGAGTCAGAAAGCTGTGGGTTTTAATACCACCTCTGCCACTTGTCTGCTCTGTGACACTGGGCATGTCATTGCACTTCACTGGGCCTCAGTTCCCTCATCTGTAAAATGGGGATTAATACTTTGAGCCCCACGTGAGACAGGGACTGTGTCCAACCTGATTACTTTGGATGTCCTCCAGTGCTTGACAGATGACATTATTGTTATTGCTATTGTTATTGCTATTATTGTTATTATTGATCTACCCTTGGACCTCAGATTGAGAATAATAAATCCTATGCAGAACAAAGCTCGTTAAGGAGAAAAATGAATATAGAGCTTGTTCTGAGAGGTCAGAAAAATCTCTTTATTTTTTTAAAGGAAATTGGTTTGAGGACTAATAAATGCCTTGTTTAGGTAGGGAAAAGCTGAATTGGAACAAAAATGGACTAATCTTTTTGCAAATGTTATCTTTCATTCTAATTTATTTAAAAACAAAACAAAAAACTTCCAGAAAATTCCAACAAAGAATTTGGATCCAGACTCCTGGATTGTTGCTATTCCTAAGGGATATTAAGGAATAAAGGAGCAGGCAAAATGGTGACACTCTGTAAATACAGGCCTTTTAGGTGTGTTTTTTTGTGTGTGTGGTATTTTTTTTTAATTGTCCTTTTTTAAGCTCTTACTATGTGAGAGACACTGTAACAGGCACTGGATAATCAGGTTGGACACGGTCCCGGGTCCCACATGGGCTCACAGTCTTAATCCCCATTTTACAGATGAGGCAACTGAGGCCTAGCGAAGTAAAGTGACTTAGCCAAGGTCGCATAGCAGGCAAGTGGCAGAGTCAGGATTAGAACCCAGGTCCTAATGACTGACCCAGAGGACCCAGGTCCTCCTACTCCTGGTCCATGCTCTTTCCACTAGGCCATGCTGCTTCTCTTAACTCATTTAACTTCTTTGTGCCTCAGTTTCCCTTCCTTTTAGATCCCGAGGCATGTTTTGGGGTAGAGATTTTTTTTTCTGAATATCCTGTCTCTACTCCAGTGCAGTGATTGGCACACTGGAAGCACTTAATAAGCTCTTCTACCACAAGTCATTTAATCTCCCTCCTCTACCTCATTTTCCTCATGTATAAAATGGGGGCAAGATGGCTGCTCTTCTGTTCTCCTGGATTGTAAGACCTGTGAGGGGCAGGGGAGGCTGTGTCTGCTCTGACATTCTTGTAGCCTTGGTCTGGCCCTGATCTAATTCCTTCCATCCTTTCCCTCATAGTCTTTGTCTGTCTCTGAGCTCGTTCCTCCCACCTTTCCCCTCGCTTCCTTCCACAAGTCTTTCATTCATTTCCAATCACCCTTTTACATTCTACAAAACATTAAAATTAGCAGCATCACTTGCAGGGCCTAGTGGATAGAGCATAGTCCTGGAAGCCAGAAGACCTGGGTTCTAATCCTGATTGCCACTTGCTTGCTGTGTGACCTTGGGCAAGTCACTTAACTTCTCTGTATCTCCATTTCCTCAAATGTAAAATGGAGATTCGATGTGTGTTCTCCCGCCTGTTTAGACTGTGAGCCCCATGTGGGACAGGGACTGTGTCTGACCTGACTGGCTTGTATCATTGCTTAGAACAGTGTTTGACATATAGTAAGTGCTTAAAATTTACCATTAAAAAAAATTGGGGCTTAGCCAAGATAGATCTTGAAGACAATGGGAAGCGGTTGTAAAGTTTCACTTTTGCCTGGCTAACTCCACTCTCTGTGGTCAAAACCCCCTGATTTCCCCTTGTGTTTTGTTGAAATAGCTGACAGGACCATGCCTGTTGCAAAATTCAGGAAGTCCTCCTCCCTCATCACATGATGATCTGTTCTTCCCCAAAATAGAATCATGGTTTAACATAAATTATTTATTTATGTTAATGTCTGTCTCCCCTTCCAGGCTGTGAACTCATTTTTTTGTTTTTGTTTTGTTTTTGGTATTTGTTAAGTGCTTACTATGTGCCAGGCAATGTACTCAGCACTTGGTAGATACAAGGGGCTCGCAGTCTAAATAATCCCCATTTTACAGGCAGAGTAACTGAGGCACAGAGAAATAAAGTGACTTGCCCAAGGTCACACAGCAGACAAGGGCTGGGGCCACTGTGGGCAGAGAACATGTCTGCCAACTCCCAAGGGCTGAGTACATTGCTGTGCACAGACTAAGCACTCAATAAATCCAATTGCTTGGTTGATTAATCAATTAATGGTGTCAGATATGCTCTGTCAGGTGAGTCAGCTGAAGAGCTCCAATGAGAACACAAATCTTCTGACCTAGATCCTGGTTCTTTTCACTACACAGTGTTTTCACAATGGAATCCAAGAACTTGATACCAGGACTTCGAACTGATGGGAATTGGTGAGATATCAAACAGACGGATGGAATGAGAGGGATGAGTTGGAGACAACGCCAAGGTAACGTGCTTGTGAGACAGGGAGAATAGTGGTGTTGGCTAGAGTAATGGAAAAGACAGGGGGAGGATAGGGTTTGGGTGGGAAGGTAAGGAGTTCAGTTTTGGACATGTTTAATTTGAGGTGACAGGAGGACATCCAAGTAGAGATGTCTTGAAGGCAGGAGGAAATGTGAGATTGCAGAGAAGGAGATAAGTCAGGGCTGGAGATGTAGATTTGGGAATCATCAGAGATGGTAATTGAAGCCTTGGGAGCGAATAACTTTTCTAAGGGAGTGGATGTAGAGGGACAATAGGAGGGGACCCAGAACTGTGTCTTGAGAAATGCTTTCTGTCAGAAGGTGGGAGACAGAGGAGGAGCCAGCAAAAGAGAAGGAGAGGTCAGAGAGATAGGAAGAGAACCAAGAGAGAACAGTGTTGGTGAATCCAAGGTTGGACAAAGTTTCAAGAAGTGGGTGGTCTGCAGTGTCAAAGGCAGCTAAGAGGTTTGGGAGATTTAGGATGGATTAGAGATCATCAGATTTGGTGAAAACAACGTCACTGGCTATTTTAGAGAGGGCTGTTTCCATGGAGTGAAGGGGGAGGAAGCCTTATTGGAGGGGATCGAGGAAAGGAAGTGGAGACAGTGGGTGTAAACAGTTCTCTCAAGAAGTTTGGAGGTAAATGATAGGAGGGAGATGGGGCGATAACTGGAGGGAACCATAGGGTCAAGGGAGGGTTTGTTTTTTTATAATAGGGGAGACATAAGCATGTTTGAAAGCAGGGGGGAAGTGCTGTTAGAAAGTGAGCAGCTGAAGATGGCAGTAAAGTAGGGAAGGGCAGAAAAACGTATGAAGGGATGAGGTGAGAAGCACAGGTGGAAGGGGTAGATTTAGAGAAGGGGTGAGTGATCTCATCTTGAGTTACTTTAGGGAATGTAGAGAGAGATGAAAAGGGTAGAGGAGGAGCAAGAGATTGGAGAGGAGCAGGGGAGATTTTGTGGGTCCCGAGTGGGACAGGGGTAGTTTCCAACCTGATTAACTTGTATCTGCCCCAGCACTTAGTGCTTGGCACAGACTAAGTGCTTACCAAGTGCCATAATTGCTATTATTTTAAGGAGGTCATGCCTTATGGTTTCAATTTTGTTGATGAAGTAGATAGCCAGGTCATTAGGGGTAAGAGATGGTGGGGGTGGGGGAACAGGAGATTTGAAAAGGGAGTTGAATGTCTGAAACAGCAGGCAGGGTCAGTGAGTATGGGAGTAAATAAGGAAGGACAAATATTGCTTTTGGGCAGTGGAACTGGCCGAACTGAAGCAGTTAAGAATGAATTCCGGGTGGACACGGTCAGGGGGATTTCTGGATTTCCTCCAAGAGCGCTCTGCAGCTTGGGCACAGGAGTGGAGGAAATGGACTGTGGGGATGATCCACGGTTGTGGGTTAGTGATAGGAGACTGATGGAGGGACAGGGGAGTGAGGGAGCTCAGTTTAGTGGAGTGGGGGGTGTCGAGCTTGTCATTTTGTGATTTGGGAGAAGGTAGTTGGGTTATGGAGACCAAATGGGGTAGGATGAATGTAGAATATCAGAGGGGCCAAAAGATTGGAGGTCTCTGTGGGGGAAAAGGACAGATCTGTGGGGTTGAGGGGCGTGGGAAAGATAACACATGAGGGGTTGTGGTCAGATAGAGGAATTTCAGGATTGGTGAGGTGAGATTCCCTGGCTTCCTTTCCCTTCTGCGTTATCTATGTTCTTGGATCTGTGACCTTCGGGCATTTGATATCCACCCTACCCTCAATCTCACAACACTAACATGTCTCTTTAAATTATACATCACTGTTATATCTTATATCTTTAAATTATTATTATATAATAATAATAATGTCTGTCTCTCCCTCTAGATCATAAGCTCACTGAGACCAAGGGACTAGTCTGTCGATTCTGTTATATTGTAGTCTCCCAAGCGCTCAGTACGGTGCTCGGCACACGGTAAGCGCTCAATAAATACCACTGATTACGGTACCGTAGACATGATTCCTACTCTCAAGGAGCTTACAGTCTAGGTAAGAGAGACAGATGTTAAAACTAATTGCAGCTAGGGTAAGCAGCAGCGTAAAAGGCTCCGTCCACGGTTCCAAGTTTGCCCGGCCTTTCCGTTGTTTGTGAGTCATTCAAGAGTCCGTGTCTGTCAGCCCTGGCTGAGTTCAGAAGTGGTACCAGCTGATTCCTGGGACGGACAGACTGGTCTGTGGACCGGATGTCGCCTGGTTCGTCGAGAAGTTAATATCGTTAGTCTGACCTTCCGCCACTGGTCAGCGATCAAGCACCATCGGTATTTCCCGGCATCGGAAAGGCCCTGGGAAATGGCTTCTGGGTCACATTTGTGGTGTTTCTGTCATCATCCCCAGTCCCTCCCTGGTGAAATTTCCTTTGCAGTAATAGCCGCTGCCCACAGCAGGGTGCCAAAGCTGCATGCAACTGGCAGTGTAGAATTCCCAGTATAAGCTCACAGAGGTTAATTCCAGACCCGGGGATTTTCCTACTTTAGCCTGAATGCCCCAAGGCCCGGGAAACTCCACTAGACACTAGGATTTTGGGAATCAGAGACTCTTCTCAGATGGCTGCCCTCCCTAGAGACCACCCGTCCCCCCTAATGGCCGAGGAGTCATTCTCCCACAGCAGAGTGACCACAGATCAGCCAGGATCTGATGGTGCCTGATGGGGTGGGAAAACCTCTCTGCAGTCTGTCAGTCACATGGTGGATGTGGGCAGGAGGCCCAGGTCTGGCCTGTCTGCATTCTGTGTGACCTTGGGCAAGTCACTTAACTTCTCTGTGGCTCTTACCTCATCTGGAAAATAGGGATTAAGACTGTGAGCCCCAGGTGAGACAACCTGATTACCTTGTATCTACTCCAGCACTCAGAACAGTGCTTGGCACATAGTAAGTGCTTAACAAATACCATTATTATTATTATCATTCTCCCTGCCAAAATAATAATGATAATTATGGTATTTGTGAAGAGCTTACTCAGTGCCAGGTGCTGTACTAAGCGCTGGGGTGGACACAAGCTAATCGGGCTAGACACAAGTCCCTGTCCCACGTGGGGCTCACAGTCTCAATCTCCATTTTACAGATGAGGTCACTGAGGCATGGAGAAGATACTTGGTCAGAGTCACACGGCAGACCAGTGGCAGAGCTGGGATTAGAGCCCTTGACCTTCTGGCTCCCAGGTCCATGATCTATCCACTACCCCATATTTCACGCCAAGCCGTCAATCGATCAATCAATCAGTGGTATTCACTAAGCTCTTAGGAGCACTGTACTAAGCGTTTAGAAGAGTAATAATGTTGGTATTTGTTAAGCACTTACTATGTGCTGAGCACTGTTCTGAGCTGGGGTAGATACAAGGTAATCAGGTTGTCCCATGTGAGGCTCACAGTCTTCATCCCTATTTTACAGATGAGGTACTGAGGCACTGAGAAGTGAAGTGACTTGCCCAAAGTCACATAGCTGTCAGGTGGCGGAACTGGGATTAGAACCCATGACCTCTGACTCCAAGCCCGTGCTCTTTCCACTGAGGAGAATTAGCAAACGTGTTCCCAACTCATAAGGAACTTACAGTCTATTGAGCCACTGGCATCAGTCATAAGCAGATATTTAAGAGAAAAAAGTTTCCAAAACACACTTGCCCGTATGTACTAAGAAGACTCACTTTCAACTAAGTTATCTTTTTTTTTCATTTTAAGCACCCAGGAATAATTTATTAGAAGTCGCTCCCCCTGCAGAATCAGATAAGGAGAATTCCATTCAAAGAATAGCGTTGGCATGATGTGATCAAACTATGAAGACTCTTTCACAGTGTTCACCTTTATTTTCAGGAGGTAAGTAAAGCATTGAAGTAGCTTTTAGTTCATCAACAATGCAATACCAGTTTTCTCTGTCCATCATGAATGGTATTTATTGAGCACTTAGTGTATGCAGAATACCGTAATACACTCTTGGGAGTGTACATAAAGCAGAGTTTGTAGACACATTCTCTGCCCACAATGAGCTTACAGTCTAGAGGGAGAGACAGACATTAATATAAATAAAAAATTATAATATATAATTTAGAGACATGTACAAAAGTGCTGTGGGGTGAATATCAGATGCCCAAAGGTCACAGAATGAAATATTCATTCAATCGTATTTATTGAGTGCTTACTGTGTTCAGAGCACTGTACTAAGCGCTTGAAAAGTACAGTACAGCAATAGAGACAATCCCTGCCCACAATGGGCTTACAGTACATAGACAATGCAGAAGGGAGAGGGAGCTGGGGAAAAGAGGGTTTAATCAAGGAAGGCTTCTTGGAGGAGATTCATTCATTCAATAGTATTTATTGAGCTCTTACTATGTGCAGAGCACTGTACTAAGCTCTTGGAATGTACAAATCGGCAACAGATAGAGACAGTCCCTGCCCTTTGACAGGCTTACGGTCTAATCGGGGGAGACGGGCAGACAAGAACAATGGCAATAAATAGAGTCAAGGGGAAGAACATCTCATTAAAGCAATGACAAATAAATAGAATCAGGGTGCTGAACATCTCATTAAGCAAAATAAATAGGGTGATGAAGATATATACGGTTGAGCGGACGAGTACAGTGCTGAGGGGATGGGACGGGAGAGGGGGAGGAGCAGAGTGGCTAGGAGAAGCAGCGTGGCTAGGAGAAGCAGCGTGGCTAGGAGAAGCAGCGTGGCTCAGTGGAAAGAGCATGGGCTTTGGAGTCAGGGCTCATGAGTTCGAATCCCAGCTCTGCCACTTGTCGGCTGTGTGACTGTGGGCAAGTCACTTAACTTCTCTGTGCCTCAGTTCCCTCATCTGTAAAATGGGGATTAAGACTGTGAGCCCCACGTGGAACAACCTGATTCCCCTTTGTCTACCCCAGCGCTTAGAACAGTGCTCGGCACATAGTAAGCGCTTAACAAATACCAACTTCAGAGGGAAAGTGGGGAGAAGAGGGCTTAGCTGTGGAAAGGTGAAGGGGGGTTAGAGGGAGCAGAGGGCAAAGGGGGGAAGCTCAGTCTGGGAAGGCCTCTTGGAGGAGGTGAGCTTTAAGTAAGGATTTGAAGAGGGGAGATGTGACCTCAGTAAGGTTTTGAAGGTAGAGAAAGTGTTGGTCTGGCATATATGGAGGGGGAGGGAGTTCCAGGTGAGGGGGAGGATGTGGGAAAGAGGTGGAGAAATAGATGTGATCGGGTCAGAGTGAATAAGCAGAGACTATAAGAGTGGAGTGAGGAGATTGGGCTGGAGAAGGTCATTTAGATTAAGGAAGGGGGGGTCAAACTCACTGAGTGCTTTAAAGTCTATGGTAAGGACTTTCTCTTTGATACAGTGATGGGTGGGCAGCCAATGGAGGTTCTTGAGGAGAGGGGAGATATGGACTGAATATTTTTTAGAACATGATCTGTGCTGCAGAGTGAAGTATGGACTGAAGTGGGGACAGATAAGTGGCAGGGAGGTCAGAAAGGAGGAAAATGCAGTAGTCAAGGCAGAATAGGATAAGTGCTTGGATCACCTTGGTAGCAGTTTGGATGGAGTGGATTTTAGTGATGACGTGAAGGTAGAATGGACAAGACTTGATGACAACTGGAATCTCTTTCACTCTCTCTCCATTAGAGATCACAAGAGGGAGAAGCTTCTCTAATTAGTAGTGGGTTAAATGCTACCCTAGCAATCTGTAAAAGTTAATGCTCCAATCCAGGTGCCTGACACACTCTGATTTTCTACTAGTCACTAGGAAAATGCGGCTTGATATATTTCCATATTGAATCAGCTCATTCCAATGCAGAGAATTTTATCAGAACTACCTAGCTCTCCTAAAATGCACTCTCCGCCAAGGGTTATTCCTTGATGCTTCACTCTCCTTCTCAATCACACTGTCCTTTCAGGCTCCCCAGGCTCATGCATTTACCCATTTATTTCTTATTGATTGATTACTCTAGCCATCTATCAATTTATCTATTCGTCTATCCACCCATTCATCTGTTTGTCCATCTTTCTATCCAACTGTCCATCCACCCCCCATCCCATCTATCTATCCATCGATCTATGAATCTATCTAAACTATCTCTCAATCCACCTCGAATGTTTACGTGTATAGCCACACACGTTTTGGCGTAATCAATGTAATGTTAAAAAAGGGGTGGGGCTATTATGCGAGTGATATAAGAATTAAGTCTCACAGTAAGGGAAGGAGGGGAAAAGTGGGGAAGAATAAAAGGGGGTAGAAAAGGGAAGATGAAGATAGGAGATGAGAGGGCGTATGAGATTGTAAATTTGTTGTGCTCAGGGAAAGTGTCAACCAACTCTGTTGTGTTGTACTCTCCCAAGCACTTAGTACAGTGATCTGCACACAGTAAAAGCACACTACAAAGCACGGACTTTTGGAACTATGCCTCTGACTTCTATTGGCTCTACCAAGTGTTCATTCATTCATTCATTCATTCATTCATTCATTCATTCAATAGTATTCATTGAGCACTTACTGTGTACAGAACACTGTTCTATACACTTGGAAAGTATAATTCGGCACCAGATAGAGGCAATCCCTACCCAACAACGGGCTCACAGTCTAGAAGGGGGGAAATAAAGAGACGATTCCTGCCCTCAATGGGCACACAATAAAATAATATAAAATAACTATAAAACTATAAAATTATAATTAATAATAATATCTATAAAATAATGGTATTTGCTAAGAGCTTACTATGTGTCAAGCCCTGTTCTGAGCACTGGGGGAGATTCAAGGTCATCAGGTTGTCCTATGTGGGGCTCACAGTCTTCATCCCCATTTTACAGGTGAGGTAACTGAGGCACAAAAAAGTTAAGCAAGTTGCCCAAGGTCACACAGCTAACAAGTGGCAGAGTGGGGATTAGAACCCACAACCTCTAATTCCCAAGCCTGTGCTCTTTCCACTAAACCACGCTGAGTTGCATACAAATAGCTACCCAATAAATTAACTCCCCCCATCCCCGGCATCATCTCCACACCTAGGATGTCTTATTCTCATGCTTCTGCTGCTCCTTTCACTCCCTGTACCCTGAGATGATTACTGCTTACAATTATGTGCTACAAAAAGTAATCTTTATTTCCCGCTCAGAATTGGGGTGGGGCAATTATGCAGTGGAGACAATAATACAACAAATAGGGTTTCTACCTATCCGTTTAGCTCTCTATCATTTTATGTATTCATTTATTCCCTTGTGCTTATTATTTACATTATTTAGCTGTCTATTTTTTAAATCAGAACTCATTTTTAAAAATCAGAATTCATATAATCATTTGTATCTATTGTTTTATCTACTTTCTCACTCTTAGCCTTGGCTAATCTGTTGAAATAAGACTCTTCTCTCCTCCATTCGATTGAAAAGACCTGGAGGCCAGGGAATCACATCTTTCATTCTTCTTTGATGTGCTCTCCCAGCAACAAACACAGCTATCTGCCCGCCCAGGGAAGGTGTTCAATAAATTCCACCTGCAGGGATGCTGATTAAAATGGACTTATTTATGAAACCATTCACAGATAGCAAAAACTGTGTGCCTCTTTACCCAAGTCAGGATGACAAGTTCCAAGGAAAGATGGCATTTAGCTTTCTGCAGTTGAAATAAGTTAATCAGACTCTCAAAACTATTTTCTCCTTGTCATATACAGATGTTGGCAAAAATAGATCTTGCAGGATAAGAGGAATTTGTTTCTTCGAGGTGGGTCTCCCAGGGATGTCCAGAGTGGCCTGGTGGAGAGAGTCTAGGGCTGAAAGTCAGGAGATCTGGGTTCTAGCCTCACCTCTGACATTTGTCTGCTGAGTGATCTTGAGCAAGCCATTTAACCTCTCTGTGCCTCAGCTGGGGATAAGGTCTCTGTTCTCCCTTTGGGTTAGATCAGGGACTGTGCCTGATCTGATTAACTTGGTATGATGAGGATGATGGCATTTGTTAAGTGCTTACTATGTGCCAAGCACTGTTCTAAGCACTTGGGTAGATACAAGGTAATCAGGTTGTCCCACGTGGGGCTCACAGTCTTCATCCCCATTTTACAGATGAGGTAACTGAGGCTCAGAGAAGTTAAGTGACTTGCCCAAAGTCACACAGCTGACAAGTGGCGGAGCTGGGATTCGAACCCATTACCTCTGACTTCCGAGCCCCGGCTCTTTCCACTAAGTCATGCTGCTTCTCTATCAGACTTGGCATAGAGTCAGCACTTGATAAATCCTAACATTATTAAGGAGAATAAAGGGAAGCTGTGTGGCTTAGTGGGTAGAGCACGGGCCTGGGGTTCAGAAGGACTTGGGTTCTCATCCCAGCTCCTTCACACATCTGCCGTGTGACCTTGGGCAAGTCACTTCACTTCCTCTTGTCCTCAGTTCCCTCATCATTAAAATGGGAATTGAGACTGTCAACCCCACATGGGACAGGGACTGTGTCCAACCCTATTTGCTCATATCCACTGCAGCGCTTAGTAGTGTCTAGCATATAGTAATTGCTTAATAAATGCCATTATTATCATTATGTGGACTATGTCCAACTTGATTAGCTTGTATCTACCCCAGGACTTAGAAAAGTGCCTAGTAAGCACTTAACAAATGCCTCAGTACAGTGCTCTGCACACAGTAAGTGCTCAATAAATATGATTGAATGAAATACCATTACAAAAAAGAGAAAGAAAAATTGAAACCAGCCAAGAGGGTCGAGATAAACAAGTGTGCTTCCTCATGTGCTCCTATTCACAGAGATTTATTAACTCTATTTTACTATACTCTCCCAAACGCCTAGTACAGTGCTCCGCACATAATAAGTGCTCAATAAATGCCACTGATTGATTGATTTAGAGAGCCAACAGGAGATAGAGAGTGCGGAGAAATTATACTCAAGTACAGCAAATCTGTCTTTTTGCTTAGAGGTAGAATGTTGCTTAAAATGATCACAGTATCAGTAGTTTAAGTCACAGAGTGTTTACCAAGCACTTACTCTTGACAAAAAACTGTATCAGTCCCAATGGGCTCAAGAATAACAATATGGCCTAGTGGAAAGAGCTTGGGTCTGGGAGTTAGAGGACCTGGGTTCTAATCTTAATTATGCCACTTGCCTCCTATCACTTAGAAGTTGTCTAATTTTCTTCATCTGCTAAATGAAGATTCAATATCCATTCTCCCGCCCACTTAGATTGTGAACCCACTGTGGGGAGGGATTGTCTCCTTGTTGCTGAACTGTACTTCCCAAGCGCTTAATACAGTGCTCTGCACACAGTAAGTGCTTAATAAATACGATTGAATGAGTGAATGAATGAACCCCATGTGGGACAGGCACTGTGTCTGTCCTGATGATCTCCTATCTACCCCATTGGTTAGAACAATGGTTGGCACATAGTAAAGTGCTTAACAAACACTGCAATTATTATAATCTAAGAAATATCACCAGAAGCCTGCCTTTTGATAATATAATGCTGGTATTTGTTAAGCGCTTACTGTGTGCCAAGACTGTTCTAAGCGCTGGGGGGGATACAAGGTGATCAGGTTGTCCCACATGGAGCTCTTAGTCTTAATCCCCATTTTACAGATGAGGTAACTGAGGCACAGAGAAGTGAAGTGACTTGCCCAAAGTCACACAGCAGTGGCAGAGCCGGGATTAGAATCCATGACCTCTGACTCCCAAACCCGTGCTCTTTCCACTGAGCCTCGCTGCTTCACAATTTACCTTCGGTATCATCATGAGCTCGTTAGTGTTTTCACTGGAATTTTGAAGTGACTGAATTATTGCAATCTTTAGCAATCTTGGATGTGGAAATTGCATTCCATTTGAACATTTCAAGGCAATACGTAACTGATGTGTTCTCGGGGAAGGGACGGATCCAATTTTGACTCAGACGTCAATCCTCTCATCTCATAAATGTTTCAAAAGGAGAGGTTTATGATGTTTAAAATTGCCTTCCAGCTGGGTTCGTTTTCAACTGGGTGACAACAGCATTATAGCCTTTATAGATAGATTGTAGGACCCTGGAGGGCAGAGTTTGATTGATAGGGATCAGGGCAGGGAATGTGTCTGTTTATTATTGTATTGTACTCTCCCAAGTGCTTAGTACAGTGCTCTGCACACAGTAAGCACTCAATAAATACAACTGAATGAATGAATATCTCCTAATTCTACTGCACTCTCCCAATCACTTAGTACGGCGGTCCGCACTCAAGTAGATACTCGAGATACATTTTTTTTAACGGTATTTGTTAAGCCCTTACTCTGTGCCAAGCATTGTACTAAGCGCTGGGGTGGATATAAGCAAACTGGGTTGGGCACAGTCCCTGTTCCACATGGGGCTCTGTCACCCGTCGTCGGGGACAGGTTCTTTCGGAATCGGCGTGGCGAGAGAGAGAGAGAGGCCAGGGATGGAAAACCTGAATTTTGTATAGAATTTATTCCGTGGGGCGAATTGAATTAATTAATTATTTAGACGCAGCATCGGACTTCCCTTTTGGGGGAAATATGGTGTTAAAGCTTCCCCTTTGGGAGGAATATGGTGTTAGAATTTCCCTAACGGGAGGAATACACTGATATGTTACTCGCGTGTGGGCGGACACCCGAGCCCACTTATGATTTACTCACAACGTGGTGAGGCGGTTGGCTCCCGCCATGTGCTCGCCCACCCAGGAGAAATCCACCTTTGCGTTAAATACACTTATGCGTTAAACACTAATGAGTTACATACACATATGAGTTACATACACTTATGTGTTAAACCCAGTTATGCATTACCCACTTAGGGTTACTGGCACTCGGTGAGGCGGCTGCCTCCCACCCTGTCCACGTCCCCCTGGGGAGGCACCCACTTAGACATCAGATCCATTTTAAACGATACATACCCGTGGTGAAGCATCTGGCTTCCAACCCCACGAGCTCTCAGCAGGACGGGACACTCACCCATACCACGGCTCCTCACTCGGTGCAGGCAGAGCGGCCTTCTCACGCTCCGGACAGAGGCGACCCGCAGCCGGCTGCTGCCAGTCCCGTTCCTCTGCACAGCAGGTTAGAGGCGGCAGGTATTTATCACCTGTGCGCTTAGGCCATTCCAGCTTCCGGCCTCAGTTTATCCAATCTCTGCCCTCCCTCCTCCTCCATTCCTAATTAGATTGGCACGGGGGCGAGGGACACCTTCTGTATTCCCAGTTTGGGCCGTCAATCTGGCAGTTTTCAGAGTTCACTTCCGAGTTGCGCCTGCTGGCTCAGGAGGTCACGAGATACCATTTGACCTTGAGATGGTCGGTACCCCAGGGTCACCTTGGGACAGGCTCACAGTCTCGATTCCCATTTTACAGATGAGGTAACTGAGGCTCAGAGAAGTGAAGTGACTTGTCCAAGGTCACACAGCAGACAAGTGGCAGATACGGGATTAGAACCCATGACCCTTTGACTCCCAGACCCGTGCTCTATCCACTACTCCGTGCTGCTTCTCGTTGATGTTGAGCAGGGGGTCAACGTTAGCGAGTCAAGTGCTTTCACTCAGCCGCACCTACTGGAATGGAAAGTGCTTTGAGTCAGGCTGGTCCTGGGGTGATCTGCCCCCTCAGCTGGCGATGGAGACAGAAGGGGGCTTTTTTTCCCCCTTCTAGCAAATGTTTAGAGAAGCAGCATGGCTCAGTAGAAAGAGAACAAGCTTGGGAGTCAGAGGTCATGGGTTTGAATCCTGACTCCGCCACTTGTGAGCTGTGTGACTGTGGGCAAGTCATTTCACTTCTCTGTGCCTCAGTTACCTCATCTGTAAAATGGGGATGAAGACTGTGAGCCTCATGTGGGACAACCTGATTACCCTGTAAATACCCCAGCGCTTAGAATGGTGCTCTGCACATAGTAAGTGCTTAACAACTACCAACACTATTATTTTTATTACTAGTTCCTCTCCTGGCAGGGTCCTGCCTCCAAGATTCCAGCACTACCCATTTCAATTCTACCTCAGCACTTAGTATGAGAAGCAGCATGGCATTCTGTCAGAAGCACGGTCTTGGGAGTCAGAGGGTGTGGGTTCCAATCCTGGCTCTACAACTTGTCTACTGTGTGACCCGGCAAGTCACTTCCCCTCTCTGTGTCTCAGTTACCTCATCTGAAAAATGGGGATGAAGACTCTGAGCCCCATGTGGGACAGGGACTGTGTCCAAACTGATAGCCTTGTATCTATCCCAGTGCTTGGCACATAGTAATTTCTAAACAGATTCCATTACGAGAGAGAGAGGAAGAGAGGCAGCCTATTGGTCACCAAGACCTGGAGTCAGATGGTGCACTGTCGAGACGGATTGACTGGGGGAAAGGTGGGTAACAACAGCAACTGGGTAATAATTGGAAATAATTGTTAATTTGTTGCAAACTATATGGGAAGCAGCATGGTATAGTGGATAGAACACTGGCCTGGGAGTTAGAAGGCTGTGGGTTCTAAACCCGTCTCCACTGTTTATCTGCTGTGTGGTCTTGGGCACGTCACTTCCATTCTCTGTGCCTGTTTCCTCATCTGTAAAATGGAGATTGAGCCTGTGAGCCCTAGGTAGGACAGGGTCTATGTCCAACCGATCTGCTTGCATGAAACCCTATTTGCTTGTATCCACCCCAGCACTTTATACAGTGCCCGGTAGATAGTAAGCGTTTAATCAATACCAGAACTATCGTTAGTATTATCATTAGCATTTGATATCAACCTGATCCTTTTAATAATAATAACTGTGGTACTTGTTAAGTGGCAAACACTGTACTGAACGCTGGGGGTAGATACAAGATAATCAGGTCAGACGTAATACCTGTCCCATCCAGGGCTCACAGTCACCAAAGCAGCATGGCTTATTGGAAAGAGCCTGGCCCTGGGATTCAGAGGACCTGGGTCCTAATCCCGGCTCTGCCTGTTGCTTGCTGTGTGAAAAGTCGCTTCACCTCTCTCTGCCTCCATTCTCCTGTTCTCCCGCTTACTTAGTGCACCTCTGAAGGACAGGGACTATGTCCTACCTTCATTCATTTAGTCATATTTATTGAGCGCTTACTGTGTGCAGAGCACTGTACCAAGCCCTTACAATAACTTGTATCTTCCCTAGAATCTATGGATCTACAATGTTTGACACATCTTGAACACTTAAAAAATGCCAAAAAAAAAAGCAGTCTGAGGGGGAGGAAGTATTTATTTCCCATTTTATCAAGGAGGAAACAGAGGACAGAGAAGTTAACTACGTTGCTCAAGGTCAGAAGCCTGGTTCTCTGACACCCAGGCCTCCGTTCGTTTCATTAGGCCACACACCATTTTGTCCTCAGTCTGACATTGGAGCCAACGTGCTCTTCTCCCGAGGTCCAAAAACGGATTAGTGATGCATAAATCACAGGTTCGATCACATTAAATATTCTCCCAGATGACTCCCAGGATCCATCTGCTGTGTTGGTCAATAAAGCTCTGCTTTTTCTGTTGCCATCATTGTGTGAACGGTGTATTCTGGATAAAATTAGGGCAAGATAAACCTCCACAGCATTCTTTTCTGGGCTGTGACTCAAACACAATAGTCATCGAAATTCAATTTCAGAATCTTAATTTTGATGAAAGAATACTGTATATGGCAGAGAGAGGACACAGCTTGAATTTCTGATATTGTACCAGATTTTTCTGGTCAAGCAGAGAAATGACATTTGTAAAATACTTGTCTTTATCCTCACCACTGAGAAAAGAGTTTAGCATTAATAGACCAACATGGAGGAGTCAGTCGTTTCCGTGGCCAACGCGTAGGGTCCACGTTCCTGTGTGGCTTAGCGGATATAGCATGGCCCCGGGAGTCAGAAGGACCTGGGTTCCAATCCCCGGTCCACCACATGTCTGCTATGTGACCTTGGGCAAGTCTCTTCACTTACCATTGCCTCGGGTTTTTATCCTCAAAATGAGGATCCAATACCTGTTTTCCCTACTACTTAGAATGTGTGCCCCATATGGGACCCGATCATCAGTGCTTAGTACAGTGCCTGGCACATAGGTAAGTGCTTAACAAATACCATAATTATTATTATATGCTGAATCTATTAACTGCTTAACAAATATCATAATTATTATTATATGCTGTATCTACCACAGCACTCAGTACAGTGCTTGGCACACAGTAACAAATACCAACATTATTTGAGAAGCAGTGTGGCTCAGTGCAAAGAGCCCAGGTTTAGGAGTCAGAGGTCTTGGGTTCTAATCCCGTCGCCACCACCTGTCAGCTGTGTGACTTTGGGCAAGTCACTTCACTTCTCAGTGCCTCAGTTACCTCATCTGGAAAATGGGGATTAAGACTGTGAGCCTCACTTGGGACAACCTGATTACTCTGTATCTACCCCAGCGCTTAGAACAGTGCTTGGCACGTAGTAAGCGCTTAACAAATACCGACATTATTATTATTACAGTGCTTAGCACAAAGTGAACACTTAAATAGCATGATCAATAATAATTATAATAATAATAGTATTTGTTAAGCACTTTAAATGTGCCAAGCACTGTTCTAAGCCCTGGGATAGAAGCAAGGTAAACAGTTTGTCCCATGTGGGGCTCACAGTTTTAATCTCCATTTTACAGATGAGGTAACTGAGACACAGAGAAGATAATTGACTTGCCCACGCTCACACAGCAGACAAGTGGCAGAACCGGGATTAGAACCCACATTCTCTGACTCCCAAGCCTGTGCTCTTCCCTCTAGGCCATGCTGCTTTTCATATTATTTTGAAAATATTATGAGACTATTATATAATATATGATATTATTATTATTAGAGAGGCAGAGGGGGAAAGATGGAGACGGAGAAAGGGAGGGAGAGAGACAACTAGTTGTTATAGTATTTATGAAGAATTTATTGTATGAAGAGCACTCTATTAAGTACTGGGAAAGAATATATAGGTAGGAATTAGACCCTATCTCTGACAATCACTTTTCACAATCTAAGAATAAAATGAAAGAGAGGGGATTAGCGACAGACACAAAAGATGAAACAATAAAACCCTAAAGCAACCAAAAAAGACAAGGATAAACTTAGAACTAAAAACAAAAAACAGTAAATAGTAAAGGTATTTTAGCACTTACTATGCTCCAAGCACTGTTCTAAGTTCTGGAGTAGATACAAGGTAATAAGTTTGGACACGGTCCCTGTCCCACGTGGAGCTCACAGTCTTAATCTGTGACTTAATCTTAATCTGGAGAAGCAGCGTGGCTCAGTGGAAAGAACACGGGCTTTGGAGTCAGGGCTCCTGAGTTCGAATCTCAGCTCTGCCACTTGTGGGCTGTGTGACTGTGGGCGTCACTTAACTTCTCTGTGCCTCAGTTCCCTCATCTGTAAAATGGGAATTAAGACTGTGAGCCCCACGTGGGACAACCTGATTCCCCTATGTCTACCCCAGCACTTAGAACAGTGCTCGGCACATAGTAAGCGCTTAACAAATACCAACATTATTATTATTATTATTATTATTGTTAATCCCCATTTTACAGAGGAGGTAACTGAGGCAAAGAGAAGTTAAGTAGCTTGCCCAAGGTTACACAGCAGACGAGTGGCGGAACGGGGATTAGAACCCCCAACCTCTGACTCCCAAGCCCAGGCTCTTTCCACTAAGCCATATTGCTTCTCTGATATGTACTTTCGTGCATATGTACATATGTACTTATGTACATATCTGTAATTTATTTATATCAGTGTCTTTTCCCCCCCTTCCCCAGACTGTGAGCTCTTTGTGGGCAGGGAATGTGTCTGTTTATTACGGTGCTCTCCCACTCTTAGTAAGTGATCTGCACACAGTAAGTGCTCAATAAATACGATTGAAAGAATGATGAAATTCTGATTGTGAGATCCTATTCATTCAAATGGCTGGGCCTGAAAAGATGGAATCCTGACTGAAAATCCATTTGACATTGCATCTCTGTAGAGAGAGTTGTTTGCTGGGCTTTGCCTCTGTGGCTGGCAGGATCTATGGCTGTTTCTTGACATGGCCTAGTGGCAAGAACATGGGAGTCAAAAGTCGTGGGTTCCAATCCCAGTTCCGCTGCTTGACTGCTGTTGATCTTGGGTAAGTTACTTAACTTCTCTGTGCCTCAGTTACCTCATCTGGAAAACGGGCATTAAGACTGTGAGCCCCACTGTGGGAAAACCTTGTATCTACTCCAGTGCTTAGAACGGTGCTTGCCACATAGTAAGAACTTAACAAATGCCATAATTATTATTATTTCAAGACAGGCTTTTGCTGTCTTCATTTTCGGGAAGCCCTTAGTCTAAGAGAATACCCTCTCCTCTAATTGCTGCTCATCAGGCTGGTCTAGCTGCTGCAGGAGACTCCCCACAGCCTACGCCCAGCCTTGAGCTCTTTCCACTAAGCCGCGCTGCTTCCAAAATAACAGCACAGACCCTCTGGGGATAATGATAATAATAACAATGACGGTATTTGTTAAGCACTTACTATGTGCCAGGCACTGTACTAAGCATGGGGGTGGATATGAGCAAATTGGATTGGACACAGTCCCTGCCCCAAGTGGAGTTCACAGTCCCAATTCCCATTTTACAGATGAGGTCACTGAGGCACAGCAAAGTCAAGTGACTTGCCCAAGGTCACACAACAGACAAGTGGCAGACAAGCAGACAAGCCCTACTGAGAGCTCACCTCTTCCAGGAGGCCTTCCCAGACTGAGCCCTCCCTTTCCCTCTGCCTCTCCTCCCCTCCCCATTCCCCCATCACCTCACTCTGCTCTACCCCCTTCCCGTCCCCACAACACTTGTGTTTATTTGTATATATTATTTATTACTCTGTTTTATTTTATAATGATGTGTATACATCTGATTCTATTTATCTATTTTGATGGTATTGATGCTTGACTACTTGTTTTGTTTTGTTGTCTGTCTCCCCCTTTTAGACTGTGAGCCCGTTGTTGGGCAGGGATTGTCTCTATCTGTTGCCGAACTGTACCTTCCAAGCCCGTAGTCCAGTGCTCTGCACACAGTAAGCACTCAATAAATACGATTGAATGAACGAATGAATGGCGGAGCCGGAATTAGAACCCATGACTTCTGACTCCCAGGCAAACCCAGTATCTCCTGTTTACTTGATCTCATGTCCCGTCTAAGACTGGTAGGAATGAGAGAGGGTAAATGAGAAACTGCACAAGCCACTGGCACTAGAATCTATTCCCCTGCAAAGGTTCTCAATCAAGGAATAAATCTACCCATGATAGCATGGCGTAGTCGATAGGGCGCAGATATGGGAGGGAGAAGGTCATGGGTTCTAATTCTAGTTCCCCCACTTTTCTGCTGAGTGACCTTGGTCAAGTCATTTCACTTCTTTGGGCTTCAGTGTCCTCATCTGTAAAATGGGGATTGAGACTGTGAGCCCCACGTGGTACAGGGACAGGCTTCCAACCTTGGCTTGTATCCACCCCAGTGCATCTACTGTGCCTGCCACATAGTAAGCGCTTAACAAATACCATCATTGTTATTACAACTATGTGCAGAGCACTGTACTAAATGCTTGGGAGAATACCCAAGCTATGTAAGGTACAACAGAATTAGCAGACATGTTCCCTTCTAGGTCCCCATATCTTAATGCTGTTCAATCCCCATGCCCACCTCCTCCTCCCTACCAGGTGTTGCTCAGAAGAAGCCCCTCTGCCTGCTCTCAGACCCACCCCTTCTACCGGGATTCCATCCTCTTGCACCTCTTAAGAGCACTTTCTCCGGTTCTTTCTCTTTCCCTTAATAATAATGTTGGTATTTGTTAAGGGCTTACTATGTGCAGAGCACTGTTCTAAGCGCTGGGGTAGATACAGGGTAATCAGGTTGTCCCACTTGAGACTCACAGTTAATCCCCATTTTACAGATGAGGTAACTGAGGCACAGAGAAGTGAAGTGACTTGCCCACAGTCACCCAGCTGACATGTGGCAGAGCCGGGAGTCGAACCCATGACCTCTGACTCCGAAGCCCAGGCTCTTTCCACTGAGCCACGCTGCTTCCCTTACTACCACCTCTTTCTTCTCACCCTCAGCGGGGCCCTTCCGGGCCACCTTCAACATGCTCAAGTCTCTCTCTTCTCTGGATCCATCCTACTGTCCATCGGTCAATTGTATATATTGAATACTTACTGTGGGCAGAGCACTGTTCTAAGCACTTGGGAGAGTATCCTCTAGATTATAAACTCACTGTGGGCAGGGAATGTATTATATTGTACTCTTCAAAGGTCTTAGTACATTCTAATTATTTATACTGATGCCCGTTTACTTGTTTTTATGTCTGTCTCCCCCTACCACCCCCAGACTGTAAGCCCAGTGTGGGTGGGGATTGTCTCTCCTTATTGTTGTATTGTATTTCCCAAGGGCTTAGAACAGTGCTCTGCACACAGTAAGTGCTCAGTAAATACGATTGAATGAATGAATGCTCTACACGCAGTAAGTACTCGATAAATATGATTGATTGATTGATACAATGCAACAGAATGAGCAGAACCGCTCCCTGCCCACAGTGAGCTCAGGGTCTAGAGCGGGAGACATACATTGATATAAATAAATAATTTATTAGATATAATTTAAAGATATGTACATCGGTGCTGTGGGATTGAGGGTGGGCCAGATATCAAATGCCCAGAGGTCACAGATCCAAGAACATAGACACACCGAAGGGAGAGAATCCGGGGAGAAGAGGGCTTAATGGGGGAAGGCCTCTTGGAGGAGATATGACCTGAATAGTGCTTTGAAAGTGGGGAGAGTCACGGTCTGGCCTACGTGGAGGGAGAGGGAGTTCGAGGCCAAAGGGAGGATGTGGGAAAAGAGAGATGGATGAGATTGGGCACAGTGAGTAAACTGGTGCTAGAGAAGTGGAGTGTGCAGGCTGGGCTGAAATGGGGGACCGGTGAGATGAGCTAGGGTGGAGTGAATTGGGTGAGTGCTTTAAAGCCGATGGTAAGGAGTTTCTGTTTGATGTCAGAATGGAGACGCAGCCACTGGAGGTTCTTCATGAGTGGGGAGACGTGGACTGAAAATCTTTTTAGAAAAAAGATCCATGTGACAGAGTGAAATGTGGACTGGAGGTGGGAGAGACAGGAGGCAGGGAGGTCAGCGAGGAAGCAGATCCAGTAGTCTGAGGGGGTTAGAATAAATGCATGGATTGGTATGGTAGCATTTTGGATGAAGAGGAGAGGGTGGATCTTAGCAATGTTGTGAAGGTAGAACTCACAGGATTTGCTAATGGATTGAATGTATGACTGGAATGAGAGAAATGAGTCAAGGATAGAACTCACAGGATTTGCTGACGGATTGACTGTATGGATGGAATGAGAGAGATGAGTCAAGGACAAGACCAAGATTACAGGCTTGTGAGAAAAGGAGGATAGTGGTGTTTTCTATAGTGATGGGAAAGAAAGAGGGCAGGGTTTGGTTGGGAAGACAAGGAGTTCCGTTTAAGACATGTTTAGTTTGAGGTGTAGGGAGGACTGTGAATTCATCTCAAAGAGAAGTAGCGTGGCTCAGTGGAAAGAGCACGGGCTTGGGAGTCAGAGGTCATGGGTTCGAATCACAGCTCTGCCACTTGTCAGCTGTGTGACCTTGGGCAAGTCACTTAACTTCTCTGTGCCTCAGTTACCTCATCTGTAAAATGAGAATGAAGACTGTGAGCCTTACGTGGGACAACCTGATTATCCTGTATCTACCCCCAGTGCTTAGAACAGAGCTCTGCAAATAGTAAGCACTTAACAAATACCAACGTTTTTATTGAGAAGCAGCGTGGCTCACTGGAAAGAGCACGGGCTTTGGAGTCAGAGGTCATGGGTTCAAACTCTGGCTCTGCCACTTGTCAGCTGTGTGACTTTGGGCAAGTCACTTAACTTCTCGGTGCCTCAGTTACCTCATCTGTAAAATGGGGATTAAGACTGTGAGCCCCACGTGGGATAACCTGATTCCCCTGTGTCTACCCCAGTGCTTAGAACAGTGCTCGGCACATAGTAAGCGCTTAACAAATACCAACATTATTATTATTATTATCTCTAGACTGTAAGCTTGTAGTGGGCGGGGAATGTGTCTGTTGTTATCTCCCAAGCGCTTAGTACAGTGCTCAGCATACAGTAAGCACTCAACAAATATGATTGAATGAATGAATGACATCCAGGTAGAGATGTTCTGAAGGCAGGAGGAAATGCAAGATTGCAGGGACGGAGAGAGGTGAGGATTGGAGATGTGTAGTTTGAGAAGCAACATGGTGTAGTGGATAGAGCACAGGTCAGCAGTCCGAAGGTCATGGGTTCTAATCCCAGCTCTGCCACTTGTCTGCTCTGTGACCTTGGACAAGTCACTTCACTTCTCTATGCCTCAGTTACCTCATCTGTGAAATGGGGATTGAGACTGTGAGTCCCATGTAGAAGAGGGACTCTGTGCAACCTGATTTGCTTATGTCCACCCCAGTTCTTAGTACAGGGTCTGGCACATAGTAAGTGCTTAACAAATACCACAACTTTTATTATTATTTGGGAATCATCTGCAGAGAGAATGGTAGTTGAAATCTTGGGAGTAAATTAATTCTCCTAGGGAGTGGGTATAGATGGAGAATAGAAGTGGTCAGTGAATGTGTTTGTTTATTCTTGTACTGTACTTTTCCAAGCACTTAGTACAGTGTTCTGCACACAGTAAGTGCTCAGTAAATACAATTGAATGAATAAATAAATGAGCCAGCCAAAGAAGTTGAGGAACAGTCAGAGAGATAGGAGAAGAATCAAGAGAGGAGAGTGTCAGCGAGAACAAGCTTGGATAAAGTTTCAGGGAGAAGGTGGATGATCGACAGTGTTGAAGGCAGATGAAAGGCCTAGAAGGATTAGGATAGAGCAGAAGCCATCATCTTTGGTGAGAAGAAAGTCAACCTTAATAGGGTTGTTTCGGTGGAATGAAGGGGGCGGAAGCCAGATTGAAGGGGATCAAGGAGAGAATTGGAGGAAAGAAAGTGGAGACAGTAGCTGTAAACAACTCTCTCAAGAAGTTTGGAGAGAAATGGAAGGAGATTGATGGGACAATAACTGGAAGAAGCCATGGGTTAAAGGGAAGCGTTTTTTTAGGATAGGGTTACGTAAGCATTTTTTAAAGCAGCGGGGAAGAAGTCGTTGGAAAGTGAACAGTTGACTATAGGAGTCAAGAAGGGAAGAAGGGGTGGGGGGTCAGTGAATGTTTTAAAAAAAGTATGAAGGATTGGGGTTAGGAGCACAGGTGCAAGTGGTAGATTGAGAGAGGAAGTGAGAGGTCTCATCTTGAGTTACTGCAGGAACTGTAGGGAGAGTGGAAAGAGGGTGGAGGAGGAGGGGGGATTGGAGAGGAGCCAAGGAGATTTTAGAGAGATCCCAGGTGATGGTTTCAGTTTTGATGAAGTATTTGGCCAGGTCAGTAGGGGAGAGAGTTGGTGGGGGTTGGGGGGACAGAAGAATTGAGGAGGGAGTTATATGTCTGAAACAGCCGGAGGGGTAGTGACTTAGGAAGAAAAAATACTGTTGTCAGGCAATGGAGAGGGCTGAACTGAGTGACGTAAGAATGAATTTAAGGTGAACGAGGTCAGAGAGATTTCTGGATTTCTGCCAACGCCGCTCCACAGCTTGGGCACAGGAGCGGAGGAAGCGGACTGTGGAGGTCATCCAGGATAGCAGGCTAATAATAAAAATGATGGTATTTGTTAAACGCTTACTATGCGCCAAGCACTGTTTTATGTGCAGGGGAGGGTACAAGGAAATCAGGTTGTCCCACGTGGGGCTAACAGTCTTAATTCCAGTCTTAATTTAGAGATGAGGTAACTGAAGCACAAAGAAGTTAAGTAACTTGCCCAAAGTCACACAGCTGATAAGTGACAGAGCCAAGATTAGAACCCAAGTTCTGTGGTCTCCAGTCCAATTTTTATCCACTTGGTCACGCTGCCTCTACGAGTCTGACGTTCTGCTACCTGGGTGATTTGAATGCCTTACTTGCGATAGGGCTTGATGAGATAGGAAGGCCTGGACCATGTCACATGATGCTCAGACCAGAATAATAAATATCATATTAGGTAGATCAGTGACCTCCTCAGCCCCAAATCCGGTGTCTTACAATTATGGATTCCTAACTTGTCCTAAAAGTCTATTATGGACCTATAATGCATGAGTTTATGCAATCACTTCTTGAACCACTGTTATCTTCCTCCTGCACAGCAGTATCCTGGGATTACAAATTACTTTTGTTTACTCCCACAGTATGAAGATGTCATCTGTTTGCTTTCGGATTGCCACTTTTCAACCTCTAGGTCCCTTGACTGGCTATTATGGGATTTTGTGTATATCCTGGCCCTACCCTTCATGAATTTAAAGACTTAGTGATTTCTTCTGCCTGACATTGTTATTCTAGACCAAATAGAAATATTGTCTCATCTATCCCCATCCTCTAACCTTCATGATGAAATCTCTTGCCTTTCTTGGACCCCCCTCTACCTAGATTGCTATCTAAGCAGGTCTTGGGGAGCCCATTTTCCACTGCAAAATAATCCTGCCTGAAAAGCGTGGATTATATTGAACTTCAAGAACAGAAGGTCATTATCAAATGAAAACTAGTCCTCTAGACTTGAAGTTTGTCATGGGCAAGGAACATATTCAATCGTAGTTATTGGGCGCTTACTGCGGGCAAAGCACTGTTTACCAACTCTGTTCAGTTGTACTTTCCCAAGAGCTTAGTACAGTGCTCTGCACATGATAAGTGCTCAATAAATACAAATGATAGACTGAAAGCAGAAATCAGAGTCACACTGATCTCTATTTCCCTGGTTCACTTCATCTCAGATGTGTTTTCATTATACATTTTGGATGAGATCCTGACATAATGGAGGAAAACAGTCACCATAGCATGGCAGAAAATTCATGGTAATACAGTGCTTCTCTGCTAGGAATTCTGTTTCAAGAAAGATAGTAGATTGAGACAACCCTGCTTCATTAACACTGCAATGGAAACTAATGGCAATATTTAAAACTCATTTTTTACTAAAAAGTGATTTGAGAAGTGCATACTGTTTCCCTGTGAGGTGCTAATTATCAGTCATATTTATTCAGTGTTTACTATGTGCAGAGCACTCCACTAAGCTCTTTGGCAACTCTGAATTCCCTCCTGCCATTATCCACGATTTATCCACCTTCACCAATTACGATCTGGGTTGGCGCTATGAGCCTCTGAGTGGACAGAGGGGGGCCCAGGGGAGGGATGAAAAGTTGAACGAGTGGAAGTCAGAAAGAAAAAGACGACTTCTCTCCACCTTAACTAAATACACCCCAGGGAAGCTCGTTGTAGGCAGGGAATGTGTCTGCCAACTCTGTTGAATTGTACTCTCCCAAGCGCTTAATACAGTGCTCTGCACAGAGTAAGTGCTCAATAAATACCGTGGATAATGATGAGAGGGGGTGACTTTGTAGGCTACGTGGGAGACCCAGCCCTGGGTGGGGCTACAGGAGAGATTTATTGTTCTATCGTACTTTCCCAAACACTTAGTACAGTGCCCTGTGCACAGTAAGCTCTCGACAAATAGAATTGAATGAATGAATGACTTAAAAAGGCCCAAACTTCTAGGAACTATGATATTAAAGCTAAAAGCCATCTACTTGAGTAAAAGTACTTGGGTCCTCTGCCCGTTAGGGAAATGAAAAGCTTTGCCACATTCTTCTAAGCGGCTTGATCCAAGTCCTCTAAATGAGATTTGCAGAATGATCTGATGGTGACCTTAAGGAGGCATAGCAGCTGCTAAATCCAAGCCAGGCAGTGGGAGAAAAAGCCAACATGGACCTCTAACCCTGGCCTCATCACTCTGCACGCACAAGCGCTGTCCTGGCAGTCAGTCAGTTGTATTTATTGAGTGCTCACTGTGGGCAGAGCACTGTACTAAGTGCTTGGGAGAGGACAATACAACCATAAACACATTCCCCACCCGCAATGAGCTTATAGTCTATCTAGAAGGGGAGACAGACAATAATAGAAATAAAAAATAAATGACAACTACAGACAAAAGTGGTGTGGGGTTGGGCGGGAAGATGAATAAAGAGAGCAAATCAGTGTGACGCAGAAGGGAGTGGGAGAAGAGCAAAGTAGTCAGAGAAAGCTACTTTTCTTCCCTCATTGATGCCCATGCCCGTCACCCCCACCAATTGTTTTGGACTTTTAACTTCTCCTCAGGCCCCCTGTTCCTCCCCCTCCCCCATCCCTCATTCCCAACGTTATGGACACCTACATCATCAGATAAATTAACACAGTCAGGTCTGAGATTTCAGGTCTGAGCTCCCCAAAGTCGCCCCTCCCCCTTCTCCTTCCCCCTTGCTCCCAACCCTCTCCCCTACTTTCCCATCCTTCCCTGCAGTATCCTCAGAGGAGATCTCCTCCCTCCTCGCAAGTACCACCCCCTCCACCTGTGCTTCGGACCCCATTCCCACTCACCTTATAAAAACTATCACCCCTTCCCTCTTCCCCTCCTTAACTTCTATCTTTAACCGCTCATTCTCCAATGGCTTCTTCCCCTCTGCCTTCAAACATGCCCACGTCTCCCCATCCTAAAAAGTCCCTCTCTCGACCCCACTTCCCCTTCCAGTTATCATCCTATATCCCTTCTACCCTTCCTTTCCAAACTCCTAGAATGAGTCATCTACACTCGCTGCCTTGAATCCCTCAACTCCAACTCTCTCCTGGACCCTCTCCAATCTGGCTTCCATTCCCTCCACTCCACCGAGACTGCTCTCTCAAAGGTCACCCATGACCTCCTTCTTGCCAAATCCAATGGCTCCTACTCTATCCTAATCCTCCTTGACCTCTCAGCTGCCTTTGACACTGTCGACCATCCCTTTCTCCTCCACACCTGACCTCACCTTGGCTTCATGGATTCCGTCCTCTCCTGGTTCTCCTCTTATCTTTCTAGCCATTCCTTCTCGGTCTCCTTCAAGGGCTCCTCCTTCCCCTCCCATCCCCTAATGGTAGGGGTCCCTGAAGGTTCAGTTCTTGGCCCTCTTCTGTTCTACATCTATATTCACTCCTTTGGTGAACTCATTCGCTCCCAAGGCTTCAGCGATCATCTCTATGCAGATGACACCCAAATCTACATCTCCTCCCCTGTTCTCTCCTTCTACCTTCAGGCTCGCATCTCCTCCTGCCTCCAGGACGTCTTCACCTGGATGTCTGCCCACCATCTAAAACTCAACATGTCTAAAACTGAGTTCCTTACCTTCCCTCCCAATCCCTGTCTTCTCCCTGACTTCTCCATCACTGTGGACGGCACGACCATCCTTCCTGTCTCACAGGCCCGCAACCTTGGTGTCATCCTTGACTCAGCTCTCTCATTCACCCCACACATCCGATCCGTCACCGACGCCTGCCGGTCTCACCTTTACAATATCGCCAAGATCCGCCCTTTCCTCTCCATCCAAATGGCTATCGTGCTGGTACAAGCTCTCATAATATCCCGGCTGGATTACTGTGTCAGCCTTCTCTCTGATCTCCCTTCCTCCTGTCTCTCCCCACTCCAGTCTATTCTTCATTCCGCTGCCCGGATCATCTTCCTGCAGAAATGCTCTGGGCATGTCACTCCCCTCCTCAAAAGCCTCCAGTGGTTGCCTATCACTCTTCACATGAAACAAAAACTCCTCACTCTTGGCTTCAAAGCTCTCCATCCCCTTGCCCCCTCCTACCTTGTCTCCCTTCTCTCCTTCTCCTGCCCTCCCCACAGACTCTGCTCCTCTGCCGCTCACCACCTCACTGTCCCCCTTTCACGCCTATCCCACTGTTGACCTCTGGCCCACATCCTACCACTGTCCTGGAATGCCCTCCCTCCTCACGTCCACCAAACTCTCTTCCCCTCTTCAAAGCCCTACCGAGAGCTCACCTCCTCCAAGAGGCCTTCCCAGGCTGAGCTCCCCCCTTTTCCCTCTGCTCCCCCTCCACCCTCTGCTCCTCCTCTTTCCCCCTTCACCTCCCCTCAGCTGAGCCCCCTTTCCCTCTTCTCCTCCCCTTCCCTTCTTCCCCATCCTCTGCTCCTCCCCCTCCTCTCTTCCCCTCCCCTCAGCACTGTGCTCATTTGTATATATCATTTATCACCCTATTTATTTTGTTTATGAGGTGTACATCCCCTTGATTCTATTTATCATGATAACATTGTCTTGTTTTTGTTTCGTTCTGTTTTGCTTTGATTAGATGGTGAGCCCGTCATTGGGCAGGAATTGTCTCTATCTGTTGTGAATTGTACATTCCAAGCACTTAGTACAGTGCTCTGCATATAGTAAGCGCTCAATAAATACTATTGAATGAATGAATGAATGGAAGACCTCTTGGAGGAGATGTGGCTTTGAATGCGGGGAGAGTCACTGTCGGTCAGATATAATAATAATAATAATAATGTTGGTATTTGTTAAGCGCTTACTATGTGCCGAGCACTGTTCTAAGTGCGGGGGGAGATACAGGGTAATCAGGTTGTCCCACGTGAGGCTCACAGTTGATCCCCATTTTACAGATGAGGTAACTGAGGCCCAGAGAAGTGAAGTGACTTGCCCACAGTCACACAGCTGACAAGTGGCAGAGCCGGGATTAGAACTCATGAGCTTTGACTCCCAAGCCTGGGCTCTTGGTACTGAGCCACGCTGCTTCTCAATGAGGAGGGAGGGTAGTCCAGGCCAGAGTCAGGACTTTTGCTGTCCTCTGTCCTGGCCTGTTTATTTGCACCATGTAGTGTTCAGTTCACTTTGTCTCTTCTGATTTGCTGTTGTTGAGGCCATGGGATTTATTGATGTGACAAAGTCCTTTGTGGGTGGAGGTCTGTATAGCTTTCGATCTCTTGAGTTTGGTCTTGTGCTTCCATTATATTTACCAAGCACTCAGTCCCCTGCAATGCCCTCTGTAAGGGGAAGAGGTTAGCTATTTATGAGACTTCTAGAAGGCTTCCCCAGCAGTTAAACTGACCCAGAGTGGTGTGGAAGCACAAACGTCATTGAAGGAATAAGATGAAATGCTTGGAAAGCTTCCTCTGGTGGAAGGAAATCTATTTCTCCAGGGGCTAATAAGGAAAAGGCAAATGATAAGAGATGGGGAGAATAGCCAGAACAAGTCCACAATTTTGTTATGCTATGTTGTCTGGGAGTATTAGATTTCCACTTTCTCTACTAATAATGATGATGGTATTTGTTAAGTGTGTACTATGTGCCAGGCACCGTTCTAAAGCCCTGGGGCAGATGCAAGCTAATCAGGCTGGGCACAATCCCTGTCCCACAAAGGGCTCACAGTCTTAATCCCCATTTTACAGATGAGGTAACTGAGACTCAGAGGAGGGAAGTGACTAGTCCAAGATCACACAGCAGACAGATGACAGAGCTAAGATTAGAACTAGGTCCCCCTGACTCCCATGTCCGGGTATTATCCACTAGGTCATGCTGTTTCTCGAGCATCTGACTTCCTCACTCCTAGAGACTTTTATCCTCTGAAGATTTAGATCCCAGAGGGGAGTGGGCGGCACTTTGAGAGAGAATCACTGAAGTGGCAGAGAAGTCAGCCAACTGGTCCCTTTGCCAGTACAGTGAGTAACTGGATAAACTCTAAGATCAAGGCCCCCAAATAATCAGTCGATCGATGTGATTTAGCAAGTATGTACTATATGTGGAACAACATACTAAGCTCTTGGGACAGTTCGATATATTAATAATAATAATGTTGGTATTTGTTAAGCGCTTACTATGTGCCAAGCACTGTTCTAAGCGCTGGGGTAGACATAGGGGAATCAGGTTGTCCCACGTGGGGCTCACAGTCTTAATCCCCATTTTACAGATGAGGGAACTGAGGCACAGGGAAGTTAAGTGACTTGCCCACAGTCACACAGCCGACAAGTGGCAGAGCTGGGATTCGAACTCATGAGCCCTGACTCCAAAGCCCATGCTCTTTCCACTGAGCCACGCTGCTTCTCCATATTAGAGTTGGGAGACATGCTGTATTTCATGGAATTTGAACAAACTCTGTGCATGGCAGTGACTTGCTCTTCTAGTTGTAAATTCACATCCAGAGAAGCAATTTATTCTGAATCATGTTACCATTGTGGCATTGGCATTGTTCTCAGACTTTCTGAAGCCAGCAGTCTAGTAATACTATCTATTATCTATTATCTGCCATGCGTGGAATGTATTGGATCAAACACTTGAGATACAATGGAAGCACAAGACACCCAGGAAGCAGCATGGCCTAGTGGAAAGAGCCCGAGCCCGAGCCTGGGAATCAGAGGACCTGGGTTCTAATTCCAACTCGGCCCCTTGTCTGCTGTGTGACCTTGGGTGAATCACTTTACTTCTTTATGCCTCAGTTACCTCACTGTAAAAGGAAGATTGAGAGGAAGACTGAGACCCATGAGGGATAGAGACTGTGCCAAACTGATTAACTTGTACCTACCCCATTGTTTAGTAACAGTAAGTGCTTAATTAATACAACTACCATCTGAAATATAAAAATCCTGGCCATGAAGACCTTCTACTCTAATGGAGGAGACTGACCTGCAAATATGATATTTATCAACACTAGTGTATTCTCCCAAATACCTACTACAATGCTTTTTTTAATGGTATTTGTTACCTGCTATGTGCCAGGCACTGTACTAAACACTGGGGTAGATGCAAGCTATTAAATTGGGACGACAGTCCTTGCCCAACATGAGCCTCATAGTCTAAATCCCCATTTCACAGATGAGGTAACTGAGGCCCAGAGAAGTTGTGACTTGCCCAAGGTCACAGAGAAGACAGTGGTAGAGCTGGGATTTGAACCCAGGTCCTTCTGACTTACAGGTCCATGCAAGATCCACTTTGCTAAAAAAGCTGCATGATGTAGTGGATAGAGCCCAGGCCCGGGAATCAGAAGTTCACAGGTTCTAATCCTGGCTCCATCAATTGTCTATTCTGTGACCTTGGGCAACTTTCTGGGCCTCAGTTACCTTATTTGTAAAATGGGGATTGAGACGGCAAGCCCCACGTGGGACAGGGACTGCATCCAACCTGATTATCTTGTACCTACCCTAGCGCTTAGAACAATGCCTGACACATAGTAAGCGTTTAACAAATACCCTAACAATAATAATTATTATTACACTACAACTACTTCTCTGCAGGGAGGATATAGTGCCGTCTAGACTGTAACCTTGTTGTGGGCGGAAAATGTGTCTGTTGTGTGGTACTTTCCCAAGCCCTTAATAAGGTGCTCCACACACAGTAAGTGCTCCATCATTCATTCATTCATTCATTCATTCATTCAATCATATTTATTCAGCCCTTACTTGTGTACAGAGCACTGTACTAAGTGCTTGGAAAGTACAATACAGCAATAAATAGTGACAATCCCTGCCCACAGGTCCTTATTACAGTGGGATACAATGGGATAAGCACCTTATTACAGTGCTCTTAGAATGAATCGAAGAGATGAATGAAGGAAGGAATGACTTTTTTCAAAGAAGGCACTACCGACGGTCAAATTCAATTGTGAACAGTGTATGCATGGCGGAAACGGTCAGTACGAGTCCCATAGCCCTGACCCCATTGTGCACTCTCTCATCCTATCCTGACTGGATTACTGAATCAGCCTCCTTTCTGACTTCCCCACCTCCTGCCTCTCCCCACTTCAATCCATTCTTCACTCTGCCTCCCGGATTATCTTTCTACAGAAATGCTCTGGGGATGTCAACCCCCCCTCCTCAAAAATCTCCAGTGGTTGCCTATCCACCTCCATATCAAGAAAAACACCTCACTATTGCCTTTAAAACTTTCCATCGCCTTACCCCTCCTACCTCCCCTCCCTTCTCTCCTTCTACATCCCAGCCCACACACTCCTCTCCTCTGGTGCTAATCTCCTTACTGGGTCTCCACCTCGCCTGTCTCACCATTGATCCCTGGCCCACGTCCTCAAATCCTCAAATCCAAGTCCACGTCCTCTGGCCTGGAAAGCCCTCCCTCCTCAAATCCGCCAGACAATTACCCTTCCACCCTTTAAAGTCCTACTGAAGGTACACCTCTTCCAAGAGGCCTTCCCAGACTAAGCTTCACTCCTCCTCAACTCCCACTCCCTTCCGTGTCCCCTCAATTCTCCCCCCCCACCCACCCCACAACGCTTATGCATATATCTATAATTCTACTTATTTATACTGATGCCTGTTTACTTGTTTTGATGTTTGTCTCCCCCTCATCTAGACTGTAAGCCCATTATGTTTAGGGATTGTCTCTCTTTATTGCTGTATTGTACTTTCCAACCACTTATTACAGTGCTCTGCACATAGTAAGTGCTCAATAAATATGATTGAATGAATGAATACACTCAAAAAGGCTGTCGCTTGTGGTTCAGTTAAGCTTAGTGTTTGCAGTGCCTGCTGCTATCTCTTTTTGGCTCTTTGACTCTCTTTCCCCATGAAGATTTTTCTCATAGAGCTACTCCCTGGCTGGCAGTGTGCCATGCCATGCTGGTCTGACCTCAGCCCTTGACTGCCTTAATAATTATAATTATGGTATTTTTTAAGCGCTTACTATGTGCCAGGCACTGTTCTAAGCGCTGGGGTGGATACAAGTATGGCAGTGTGCCATGCTGATCTGTCTTCAGCAGTGTCCAGGGCTCTGTTTTACTGCACCCTTAAACATAATAATAATAATACTAATAATGATGGTATTTATTAAGCGCTTACTATGTGCCAAGCACTGTTCTAAGCACTGGGAGAAATACAAGGTAATCAGGTTGTCCCAGGTGGGGCTCCCAGTTTTCATCCCCATTTTACAGATGAGGCAACTGAGGCACAGAGAAGTGAAATGACTTGCCCAAAGTCACATCATGTGAGACAGGGACTGTGTCCAACCCAATTACCTTGTAACTACCCCCAGTGCTTAGCACAGTGCTTGGCACATAGCATTTAACAGATACCACTATTATTATTATAATTATCATATTATGCCTTAATTTATGTCTTGACCACTAAATTCTTTGTGTTGTCTGGATGGTCAAAGGGAAAGTGATATCTACTCCTCTCCTGTAGTCAGTCAATTGTATTTATTGAGAGCTTACTGTGTGCACAGCACTGTACTAAACACTGGGGAGAATCCACTTGTAGTTTATTGTTGTACAATAAACAGGTACATTCCCTGTCCACAACGTGCTTACAATCTAAAGGACCCGTCATGGTACTTGGCGCAATGCTCTGCACACAGTTTGAGCTCAAAAAATATCACTGATTGAACTTTTCACTGGTAAGCATACAGTAATGAGCATATAAGTGCCAAGATAAGTAATTCAATTGAATCAAAGAAAGAGCTACTTGCTTATGGTAGTTAAATGCTTACTCTGTGTTGAGCACTGCTCAAGAGCTGAAGTAGATATGAATAAATCAGGCTGGACACAGGCCCTGTTCCACTGGGGACTCACAGTCTAAGTAGGAAGGAGAACAGGTATTGAATCTCTAGTTGTATAGTTGAGGAAACTGAGGCACAGAGAAGTTGCAACTTGCCCAAAGTCACACAGCAAGCAAGTGGAAGAGCTGGTCCTCTGGTTCCCAAGCCCATGCTTTTTCAGTGCAAGGAATGTGTCTATTATATTGTTATAATGTACTCTCCAAAGTGCTTAGAGCAGTGCTCTGTGTATAGAAAGCACTCAAAAAATATAATTGATTGATTGATAGGCCACACTGCTTCTCCAACTTGATTATTGAACAGGGAGGATTCAGATTTGGTGTAGACAACTTCCATTCTGCAGGTTCTCTTCACCTTTTTGAGAGATAAACTGACCCATTCATCCTGAAAATGTTTTGTGGATGCGTTTCATTTTCACCCAGGGAAAAGCTATAGATCAGAGTACAACTATATCTTCATCATTCTAAAGGCTTAGGTATTAGTATCTGCCAAACTAAATTACATTTACCTGGGAGAAAGATAAAGAAAAAAAGATGTTGAGTAATGAAAACATTCTCATCTTAAGTTTGGATGGACTTGAAAGCAACAACTACAGATGCTTTAAAAGTGTTTATTATTAATGATCAGCCATCCTCCTTATTCCAGTTTGTTCCTCTAGACCGTAAATTCTACTTTTAAGACTATAAGCTCACTGTGGGCGGGGAACGTGTCTACCAACTCAATTATATTGCACTCTCTTTTTTTAAAATGGTATTTGTTAAGGGCTTACTATGTGCCAGGCATCGTACTAAGCACTGGGATAGATAGAAGATAATCAGATTGGACACAATGTGTGACCCACACTGGGCTCACGGTCTTAATTCCCACTTTACAGATGAGGTAACTGAGGCACAGAGAAATGAAGTGACTTGCCTAGGGTCACAGAGGCAAGTGGCAGAGCTAGGATTAGAACCCAGGTCCTCTCACTCCCAGGTCAGTGGTCCATTAAACTCTTACCGTGTGCTAAATTGCGATACGCGGAAGACAGCGTGGTCTAGGGGAGAGAACATGGGACTGCGGGTCTGGAGATCTGAGTTCTGGAGATCTGAGTTCTAATCCAGAATTCATGCCACCGGAGGCCTCTCACAACCGCAGCTCTAGTATATACAAATCAGGTCATCACTAGTGCCCAGGTGATCTTGCTGCTTGAAGACTTACACATGGCAAGCCCTCTCCCCCTCAACTTCTCCCCACCCACTTCACATAGAAAGATGGAGGTCCTAAAGTGAGAGGGAGGGTACCCTATTGGGTGCAGGGGAAAATGATGATGATGATGGGATTTAAGTGCTAACTATGTGCCAAGCACTGTTCTAAGTGCTGGGGTAGATACGAGGTAATCAGATTGTCCCACGTGAGGCTCACAGTCTTAACCCCCATTTTACAGATGAGGGAAACTGAGACCCAGAGAAGTTAAGTGACTTGCCCAAAGTCACATAGCTGATAAGTGGCAGAGCAGTGACTAGAACCCACGACCTCTGACTCCCAAGCCCATGCTCTTTCAATTAAGCCAAATTGCTTCTCAAGTCTCCCTCTCCATTTTACAGATGAAGTAACTGAGGTACAAAGAAGTCAAGTGACTCGACCAAGGCCAGACAGAAGGTAAGTGGAAGAATCAGGATTAGAACCCATGACCTTCTGACTCCCAGGCCCTTGCTCTATCCATGATACTCTGCTGTATCTGCCTCAACTCCTCCTGTGAACTAACGCAAACCATTATATGATGAAGTGGCGTGGCCTAATGGATAGAGCCCGGGACGGGGAGACAGAAGGACCCGGGTTCTAATCTAATCCGTCACTTGTCTGCTGTGTGACTTGGGCAAAATGCTTCATTTCTCTGGGCCTCAGTTATCTTTTCTGTAAAATGGGGATTAAGACTTTGAGACCTGTGCTGGACAGGGACTATGTCCAAAACGTTTAGACTATATCTACCCCAGAGCATAGTTCAGTGCCTGGCAACATAGTAAGTGCTTAACAAATACCATTCCCCCCCAAAAAAAGTTTATGCCTTGCAAAGGCACTCAGACACCTCCATCCAGAAAAATGATCCCCTCATGGCAACGGTGGGAGGCACTGTACCTGAAAGCTCATTGTGGGCAGGAAATGTGACTGTTATATTGTTATATGGAGTTCCCAGTACCCAGTTCCCAGTTCCCAGTACCAGTCTCGACTACTGGAGGGAGAGTCAAGCAGAGGTCAAAGCATTCCATTCCTAGCTTGGGCAGTGACTAGCAAGTGGCAGGCCATCTGCTACAAGTCAAAACTCCCCCGTGCTGGGCAGCAGCGGCATGGGAGAGAGTCGAGGGTGGAGACTCAAGTTTTACTGTATGGAAGGAAGCAGTGATAAACCACTTCCAGATTTTTACCAAGAAAACTCTATGAATCCACTAGCGGAACGATTGCAGAGGAAAGTGTGGCGTTCCGGGAGAGATGTGTCCGTGGAGTCGCTATGGGTCGGAGACAATTCGACAGCGTAAGACAAGACAAGAAGTGCTTATTACAGTGCTTAGCACACTGTAAGCACTCAATAAATGTAATTGAATGAATGAATGGCTAAAGAGGCCAAAGGGTTCACCCTATTGCTGTCACTCTGGGACACTCTCGGGGGGAGAAGGAAAAGTGAGAAGGGCTGGGTTCACAGATTCTCCTTCTCTAATAATAATAGCATTTGTTAAGCACATATTATGTGCCAGACACTGTTCTAACCACTGAGATAGGTACAAGGTAATCTGGTTGGACACAGTCCCTGTCCCACATAGGGCTCCCAGTCTTAATCCCCATTGTACAGATGAGATCACTGAGGCACGGAGACGTGACTTGCCCAGGGTCACACAGCAAACAAGTGGCGGGGATGGGATTGGAACCCATGACCTTCTGACTCTCAGGCCCGTGCTATATCCACTAGGCTGTGCTGCTTCTGTGATTGTAGTAACTCGGCCATTTGTTAACCACTTGCTATGTGAGAAGCCCTGGGGGAAGATACAAAATGATGAGATCAGATACAGTCTCTGTCTCCCAGGGGGTTGACAGTCCCTTATCCCTCCTTACAGATGAGTGCCTCAAGGATTAAGTGACTTGCCCAAGGTCATGCAGTCAGCCAGTGGCAGCAGAGGATTTACCCCACCCGACTCCCATTCCCATGCCCTTTCCACTAGACCACACTGATGGTAGTAATGCTTGGCACATTGTAAGCGCTTAACAGATACCACTGTGGTATCTAAGCGCTTACTGTGCGCCAAGCACTGTACCAAGTGCTGAGATAGATGAGGAACAGCGTGGCCTAGTGGATAGGCCACTGGTCTGGGAGTCAGAAGGACCTGGGTTTTAGTCTTGGCTCCACTACTTGTCTGCTGTGTCTGCTTGGGTAAGTCACTTCATTTCTCTGGGCCTCAGTTACCTCATCTGTAAAAATGGGGATTATGAGTGTGAGCACTATGTGGGACAGGGACTGTGTCCAATCTGATTGATTTGTATCTAGTCCTGCACTTGCTGCTTGGCACAGAAAGCTTCACGAGCACCATAATTATTATTATTATTATCATCACAAGATAATCAGGTCTTCTAGACTATGAGTTCATTGTGAGCAGGAAACGTGTTTACCAACATTTTTGCATCGCACTCTCCCAAGTGTTTAGTACATTGCTCCGAAAATATCGCCAAATGATCGGATGAGAGTAGTGATGACTATAAAGAGATGTTTATAATGTAAATGATCATGACAACTGGAAGTTTTAACATAGTTGTAGTGGATGGAAAGAAGATTGAAATAGTTGACAATTTTTCTCTCCTGGGATTGAAAATCAACAGTAAAGGAATTAGTAGCCAAGAAATACACCAAAGATTAATCTTAGGAAGACTAGCTGTGAAGAGCCTGGAAAAAGTCACGAAATGTGCTGAAGTAACAATTGCCACAAAATTACAAATTGCCAACTTTATGGTGTTTCCAGTGACAATGTATGGATCTGAACGCTGGACAATGAAAAAGCAGGATAGAATAAACATCGATTCTTTTGCAATGTGATGTTGGAGTAGGCTTTTGCCAATACCACAGACTGCCCGAAAGACAAACAAATCGATTTTAGAGCAAATTAAACCAAAGTGGTTTTTGGAAGGCCAAATGACTCGATTAGCAGATTTTGAACACATAATCAGGATGACTAATTCTCTAGAGGAGACACTAATGCTAGGAAAAGTCCAGGGAAAACGTGGAAGAGGCAGACCGGCAGCTAGATGAATAGAGACCATAACCACGATAACAGATGAACCATTAGATAGGTTGTGGATTATGGTAGAGGACAAGACGTTCTGGAGAAAGTATATCCATGGAGTCGCTATGAATCGGAAATGACTTGATGGCACTTAATAATAATAATAAAAATGTCCTTACCTAATTCCTATACTTCAGATTTTCTATGGAATAATAACATTGAAATTTGTTAATTGTATACTATGTGCCAAGCCCTGGGATATGAGATAATCAATCAGGTCAAAAATAGTCTCTGCCCCATATGGCGTTCACAATATAAGGCAAAGGGAGAACAGATATTTAATCCCCATTTTACAGTTGAGAAAACTGAGGCACAGAAATATGAAGTGACTTGCCCACTTCTACACTTCAGGCAAGTGTTAGAGCTGGTTTTAGAACTCAGGTTCTAATATCTTTAGAACCTAATATAATATGTAACCATAATATATTTAATATAAATTCCTTGAGGGCAGGGATCTAGTCTACCCACTCTATTGTACTGTATTCTCCCAATCGATTAGTACAGTACTCTGCACGCAGCACTCAATAACTACTTTGAATGACCCTCACTCCCAGAATCCCGCTCTCTCCATTAAGCCAAGCTGCTATTTTAGTTAGTCACTTACGTTGTGTGACCTGTTCCATGTTTAGAAAATATTGAGTCTTTGTTTTCAACCACAATTACACACAGAAATTCTTACACAGATCTGGAAACATTTTACACCATTAATAAGGAGCTAGCATTTACAAAAGGGCGCCATAAATGCACACCCCAACGCGCCCAGCTATTATCACTCTGGAACTTTAGGGCTAGGCTTGTGAAAACAGATGGATCTTGCAACATCAAGTGAAGGTCAACAGTCTCTGATCTTGGCAGACCATTGGAGGAAAACTGCCAAACAAACTCCACCGAGACTCTCCCGGTCTTGAGTAAAAATCTAGCAACTGTTTAGTAGAAGTTATTTGGATGGTCTTCATATCTTCAAAGGCAAAGGAGCAGAAAGGTGATCTTTCATCAGATCGTGAGCACAGACGAATTACCAGCATTCCTAACAGCAGAGTTCAGCTTCCCATCCCATTCTTTCAATTTACTGAATATTGATTGTTCATTAACGAATTGAGATATGGAAGACTTTCTTCAAAAAAACACAAAACTTTGTTTTATTTATAGAAGCAAATTTATAAATGTTGCGCTTAAAGCATTACATTAATCTGTTATTTTGGAACTGAAAGAACCAGCCACACCCCATTGGCAAGGAAAATTTTGGATAAGGCCATGAAGTACTTTGAGACTTATAGGAAAAAAATCTTACTTGATGTCCAAAAAAAATCCAAAACAAAATAAATTATTTCTATATAAAGCTTAGTGAGCCTGCAGGTCAAAATCTTTACAGTAATAATAATGTTGGTGTTTGTTAACACTTACTATGTGCAGAGCACTGTTCTAAGCACTGGGGTAGATACAGGGTAATCAGGTTGTCCCACATGAGGCTCACAAGTCTTTATCCCCATTTTACAGATGAGGGAACTGAGGCACAGAGAAGTGAAGTGACTTTCCCACAGTCACACAGCTGACAAGTGGCAGAGCTGGGATTCTAACCCATGATCTCTGACTCCCAAGCCCGGGCTCTTTCCACTGAGCCATGCTGTTTCAGAGATCTTAACTTCTCTGTGCCTCAGTTACCTCATATGTAAAATGGGGGTTAAGACTGTGAGCCTCATGTGGGACAACCTGATTACCCTCTGCTTACCCCAGCGCTTAGAACAGTGCTCTGCACATAGTAAGCACTTAACAAATACCAACATTATTATTATTATTATTACAAATAATAGCTATAAAAATGATACTGTAGATGTCCACTTCAAAATTGTTCCTAACTACACAAAACTTTATGAAATACACTTCAGAAATGTAAAGGTGACTTTACCTGGGTCTACACTGGTAAATTTTCTGTAATTCAGACTCCAAATACATCTTTAACTAGACTACCTAGATATGACATGTACAGTTAACCAATGTGACCTTTTTTTAAATGATAACCGTTAAGCTAGATAGAAGCTAATTACTTTGGTCACAGTCCCTGTCTCACAGGGGGCTCACAGTCTTAATCCCCTGATGAGGTAACTGAGGCCCAGAGAAGTGAAGTGACTTGCCCAAGCTCACACAGCAGACAGTGGTGCAGTCAGGATTTGAGCCCCGTTTCTTCCGATCTCAGGCCCTTGTTCTATCCACTAGGCCACGCTGCTTTACCGGTATAGTATTTCTCCTTTCGTATTCATTTTAAAAGCCACTTTCACTTTCCTGTTGCTCTTGTCAAAAATGCGTTCATATAACCATGATTATCACCTGCTGATTCTATTATTATGGTATTTATTATGTGCTTACTATGTGCCAGGCACTGTTCTATGCACTGGGGTAGATATGGGATAATCAGGTTGGACACTGTTCCTGTCCCACGTGGGGCTCACAGTCTTAATCCCCATTTTATTGATGAGGTAACTGAGGCTCAGAGAAGTTAAGTGACTTGCCCAAGGTCACATAGCAGACATATGGCAGAGCTAGGATTAGAACCCATGTCCTCTGACTCCCAGGCCCTTGCTCTTTCCACTAGGCCACAAGTCTTTAAACACCTAACAGCAAAATGATCATTACATGTAGAAGAATAAAAATCCCCAATGTTAGATGACTAATGATTTACTCATAGTATATATCAGTGAACGAAGATTGGTTGTCTACAATTACGACCTAAGAACAAGTATTATTATTCATATAATATAAGAATATAATAGAGAAGAGTACTCTAGAGACAGTAGAGAAGCAGCATGGCTTAGTGGAAAGAGCCTGGGCTTCGGAGTCAGAGATTGCGGGTTCTAATCCCAGCTCCACCCTTTGTCAGCTGTGTAACTTTGGGCAAGTCACTTCACTTCTCTGGGCCTCAATTACCTCATTTATAAAATGGGGATTAAGACTGTGAGGCCCACATGGGACAACCTAATAATCTTGTATCTACCCCAGCCCTTAGAACAGTGCTTAGCACATAGTAAGCGCTTAACAAATGCCATCATCATCATCAACATCATCGATTAGGCCGTAAGCCTGTCGATTAGACTGTAAGCCTGTCAAAGGGCAGGGACTGTCTCTGTTACCGATTTGTACATTCCAAGCGCTTAGTACAGTGCTCTGTACATAGTAAGCACTCAATAAATACTATTGAATGAATGAATGAATCAATCAATATGGAATTTGTTGAGTGCTTACTATGTGTCAAGTGCTGGGATAGAAATAAATTAGGTTGGACACGATTCCTGTTCTACCTGGAGCTCACAGTCTAAGTAGAAGGGAGAACAGGTATTGAATCCCCACTTTACAGTTGAGGAAACTGAAGCACAGAGAAGTTAAGTGACTTGCCAAGGTCATGCAGCAAGAAATTAGCCCAGCTTGGATTAGAACCCAGGTCCTCTGACTCCCAGAACCAAGCTGTATTCACTGGGCCATGCTATTTCTCAATAGTTATCATCTTATTAGTTTTCTTTTATAAGCAAATAAAAATAATAATTAAGTGCTTACTGTGTGCTAAACACTGTTTAAAGAGCTGGGGTAATAAAAATAATAGTAATTATGGTATTTGTTAAGCGCTTACTACGTGCCAAGCACTGTTCTAATCAGGTTGTCTAATTTAATCAGGTTGTCCCACACTGGGCTCACAGTCCTAATCCCCATTTTACAGATGAGGTAACTGTGGCTCAGAGAAGTTAAGTGACTTGCCCAAGATCACACAGCAGACAAGTGGCAGATCTGGGATTAGAACCCACATCCTCTGACTCCCAAGCCCAGGCTCTTTCCACTAAGCCATGCTGCTTCTCATACATAAAAGGTGATCAGGTCAGGCACAGTAGCCTGTAAGGTTGTTGTGGGCGGGGAATTTGTCTGGTGTGTTGTTATATTGTACTCTCCTAAGCACTTAGTACAGTGGTTTGCAAACAGTAAGTGCTCAATAAATGACTGGCTGACAAAGAACAGTGCATTTGCTAGCTCTTGGATCGCAGTTCTGTTTGGACCTTCCATTGAGATTGGTGGGTGGCCGTGATACTGTGCATGTGTGACATCCCCATGTGCGTGGTATTAAGCTTAAGGGCTGATGTTTCCAGGGAAAAGATTTATAGATAAAATTTTGAAGTATCAATCTTGATTAAGGTTGTTTAAGTTTAAGGTCCCGGTTTAAGTTGTTGTGACTATATTAAATATATTATATTAAAATGTCAAACATATTAAATGGCTCCTGGAATTGGATCCTCTAAAGTAGCACCAGATGAGCAGAATGCGTGGGCTGGGTTGTAGAAGGAGCGAAGGGAGGTGAGGTAAGAAGGGGCTAGGTGATGGACAGCTTTGAAGCCAAGAGTGAGGAATTTTTGTTTCGTGTGGAGATGGATAGGTAACCACTGGAGGTTTTTGAGGGGAGTGACAAGCCCTGAACGTTTCTGTAGAAAGATAACCCAGGCAGCAGAGTGAAGTACTGGCTGAAGTGGGGAGAGACAGGAGGTTGGGAGATCAGAAAGGAGGTTGTTGCAGTAATCCAGTCAGGATATGATGAGTGATTGGACTAACAAGGTTCAGGTTCATCGTCCTTGTTGTCAGTGGCAGTTAGAGACATTGGCCAATCCTTTCAATCAATGTGTTTTCAATCATAGGCATTTATTGAGTGCTTACTGTGTGCAGATCACTATACTGAGCTCTTGGGAGAGTACAACATAACAGTCAGTCCATTAATGTTGGTATTTGTTAAGCGCTTACTATGTGCCGAGCACTGTTCTAAGCGCTGGGGTAGACATAGGGGAATCAGGTTGTCCCATGTGGGGCTCACAGTCTTAATCCCCATTTTACAGATGAGGGAACTGAGGCACAGAGAAGTTAAGTGACTTGCCCACAGTCACACAGCCGACAAGTGGCAGAGCTGGGATTCGAACTCATGAGCCCTGACTCCAAAGCCCATGCTCTTTCCACTGAGCCACGCTGCTCCATTGTATTTCCTGAGTGATTACTGTGTGCAGAGCATGGCATCAAGCGCTTGGGAGAGTACAATATAACAGAAACATTCCTCCCCATAACGAGCCTACAGTCTAGAGAGGAAAGCAGACAATGATATTAATAAATAAATGAATACATAAATATGACAGATGTGTATATAAGTGCTATGGGGCTGGGATAGGGGATGAATGAAGGGAGCAAGTCAAGGCAACACAGGAAGGATTGGGAGGAGGGCTTAATCAGGGAAGACCTCTTGGAGGAGATGGGCCTTTACTAAGACTTTGAAGGAGGTGAGCATAGCTGTCTTGTCAGATATGAAGAGGGAGGGCGTTCCAGGCCAGAGGCAGGACGTGGACCAGGGTTCGGCGGGGAGATAGAGGAGACTGGGGTACGGTGAGTAGATTGGCATTAGGGGAGCGAGTGTGCAGGCTGGCGTGTAGTAGAAGAGTAATGAGGTGAAGTAGGAGGGGCAAGGTGATGGAGAGCTTTAAATCCAATGGTGAGGAGTTTCTATTTGATGAAGAGGTAGATGGGTAACCACTGAAGGTTCTTGAGGAGTGCGAGTTTGGTAGACGCATTTTCCCTGACGTTTTTCTCTGCAAGCAATTGTAAGAAGCCCCAGAGTGAAGCCAAGCTGGCGTAAAATGGCAGGTCCAGAAGGAGTTCTGGCATTGACGGTGGATGTGGAGGTTTGGGAGCAGATGCAGCCGAGGCTGGAGAGGGAGCGGAGGTTGCAGCGGGGCCTAGTGGATAGAGCACGGGCTGGGAGCCAGAGGCCCCAGGTTCTAATTCTGCCTCTGCCACTTGCCTGCTTGTGTGACCTAGGACAAGTTACTTAACATCTCTGGGCCTCAGTTCCCTCACCTCTAAAATGGGGATTCAATACCCATTCCCCCTTCTACTTACAAGATTAGCCCCATGTGGGACCTGTAGATCTTGTATTTACCCCAGAGTTTAGCACAGTGTTTGGCACATATTAAGTGCTTAATAAATACCACAGTTATTCTTGTTACTATTTATGGTATTTGTCAAGTGCTTACTCTGTGCCAGACCCTGTACTAAGTGCTGGGGTGGATACGAGCAAACGGGATTGGACACAGTCCCTGTCTCAAGTGGGGCTCACAGTCTTAATCCCCATTTTCCAGATGAGTTCACCGAGGCCCAGAGAAGTAAAGTGACTTGTCCAGGGTCACACAGCAGACAAGTGGAGGAGCCTGGATCCCATGACCTTCTGACTCCCAGGATCATATTCCATCCACTAAGCCATGCTGCTTCTGCTGTTATTTATTGCCAACAACAGAGTCCGTAGATGTGTTCCCTACTCGCAAGGAACCTACAGTCTCGAAGGGGAGACAGACATTAAAATAAATTACAAATACATGCATAAATGCTTTAGGACTGAGGGCGGGGTGACTATCAGGTACTTTAAGGGTACAAGTCCAAATCTATAAAAATGAAAGTGGAAAGTTGGCAATCTCAAAATTTCTTATATTTAAACAGTTCATGCAGAACTCATTTCTAAGTGAACTGTTTTGACTTAAGCTATCCGAGATATGTTTGTGCAGAAAGCAAACTAACTAGAAGCAGTGTGGCAGTATGGATAGAGCACGGGCCTGGGAGTCAGAAGGTCATGTGTTCCAAACCCGGCTCCGCCACTTGTCTGCTGTGAGACCTTGGGCAAGTCAACTGGTGACTCCTCTACCGCCCGCATGGTTTCACTCCTTGACTGCCAACCTCCTGCTCCACCACACCTCGCCCACTCACCGACTCAGTCACACCCTCGATCTCGTCATCTCCTACCGCTGCACTATCTCCACCCTCACCAATTCTGAAATCCCTCTCTCAGACCATAACCTTCTCACCTGCCTCCTTTCTCACACTCCCTCCCCCTGCAAATCTGTATTACTCCCCCACAGAGACTTCCACTCTCTTGATCCCATCCGTCTCTCCAAAAGCATCTCTCCCCACCTTGCCTCCCTATCCTCTCTTCCCACTCTGGATGATCAGGTCACCGCTCTCAACGCCACCTCGCTACTCATCTCAACTCACTCGCCCCCCTTTCCCTCCGCCGCTCTCGCTCCACTAACCCACAGCCCTGGGTCACTGCCTCTGTCCGCCTCCATCGCTCTTACGCTCGAGCTGCTGAGTGCTGCTGGCGAAGGTCCAAGCACCAAGCCAACCTTATCCATTTCAAATTCATCCTTTCCTGCCTTGACTCTGCCCTCTCCTCCGCCAGGCAAAGCTACTTTGCTTCCCTTATTGACAACCATGCCCTTCACCCCCGCCAATTGTTCCAGACTTTTAATGCTCTCCTCTGGTCCCCTGTTCCTCCCCCTCCCCCATCCCTCACCCCCAGTGATCTGGCCACCTACTTCATCACGAAAATTAACACCATCAGGTCTGAGCTCTCCCCAAAGTCACCCCTCCCCCTTCTGCCTCCCCCCCGCACCAACCCTCTCCCCTACCTTCCCATCTTTCCCTGCAGTATCCTCAGAGGAGATCTCCTCCCTCCTCGCAAGTGCCACCCCCTCCACCTGTGCTTTGGACCCCATTCCCGCTCACCTTATAAAAACTATCGCCCCTTCCCTCCTTCCCTCCTTAACTACCATCTTTAACCACTCACTCTCCAATGGCCTCTTCCCCTCTGCCTTCAAACATGCCCATGTCTCCCCCATCCTAAAAAGAACCCTCTCTCGACCCCACTTCCCCTTCCAGTTATCGTCCTATCTCCCTCCTACCCTTCCTTTCCAAGCTCCTAGAACAGGGACACTCGCTGCCTTGAATTCATCAACTCCAACTCTCTCTTGGACCCCCTCCAATCTGGTTTTCATCCCCTCCACTCCTCTCAAAGGTCACCCATGACCTCCTTCTTGCAAATCCAATGGCTCCTACTCTATCCTAATCTTCTTCGACCTCTCAGCTGCCTTTGACACTGTCGACCATCCCTTTCTCCTCCACACCTTATCTCACCTCAGCTACATGGATTCCGTCCTCTCCTGGTTCTCCTCTTATCTTTCTGCCTGTCCTTCTTGGTCTCCTTCGCAGGCTCTTCCTCCCCCGCCCAACCATTAAATGTAGGGGTTCCTCAAGGGTCAGTTCTCGACCCTCTTCTGTTCTCCATCTGTACTCACTTCCTTGGTGAACTCATTCGCTCCCACGGCTTCAACTATCACCTCTATGAAGGTGACAACCAAATCTACATCTCCTCCCCTTTCTCTCCTCCTCCCTTCAGGCTCATATCTCCTCCTGTCTCCAGGACGTCTCCACCTGGATGTCTGCCTGCCACCTAAAACTCAAAACTGTCTAAAATTGAGCTCTTTATCTTCCCTCCCAAACCCTGTCTTCTCCCTGACTTCTCCGCCACTGTGGATGGCACGACCATCCTTCCCGTCTCACAGGCCCGCAACCTTGGTGTCATCCTTGACTCAGCTCTGTCATTCACCCCACACATCCCATCTGTCACCAACACCTGCCGGTCTCACCTTTAAAATATCTCCAAGATCCGTCTTTTCCCCTCCATCCAAAAGGCTATCGTGCAGGTACAAGCTCCCATAATATCTCGACTGGATTATTGTGTCAGCCTTCTCTCTGATCTCCCTTCCTCCTGTCTCTCCCGGCTCCAGTCTATTCTTCATTCCGCTGCCCGGATCATCTTCCTACAGAAACCCTCTGGGCATGTCACTCCCCTCCTCAAAAACTCCAGTGGTTGCCTATCGACCTCTGCACGAAACAATAACTCCTCACTCAGCTGCAAAGCTCTCCATCCCCTTGCCCCCTCCTACCTCACCTTCCTTCTCTCTTTCTACTGCTCACCCTGTACACTCTGCTCCTCTGACGCTCACTTCCTCACGGACCCTGTTCACGCCTGGCCTGCCGTCGACCCCTGGCCCACGTCCTACTGCTGTCCTGGGATTCCCTCCCTCCTCACGTCCACCAAATTAACTCTCTCCCCCCTTCAAAGCCCTACTGAGAGTTCACCTCCTCCAAGAGGCCTTCCCAGACTGAGCCCCCCTTTTCCCTTTGCCCCACCTCCACCCTCTCCTCCTCCCCCTTCCCCTCCCCTCAGCTGAGCCCCCTTTCCTTCTGCTTCCCCTCCCCTCCCCCCCAGCTCTTCCCCTTTCCCCTTCCCTTCCCCTCAGCACTGTGCTCATTTGTGTATAATATTTACTACCCTATTTATTTTGTTAATGAGGTGTACCTCCCCTTGCTTCTATTTATCGTGTTAATGTTGTCTTGTTTTTGTTTCGTTTTGTTTCGCTCTGCGGTCTGTCTTCCCCGATTAGATTGAGCCCTTCATTTGGCAGGGATTGTCTCTATATGTTGCCGAATTGTACATTCCAAGTGCTTAGTACAGACCTCTGCACATAGTAAGTGCTCAATAAATACTATTGAATGAATGATTGATTCACCCCTTATCTGGCAAATGGGGATGAAGAATGTGAGCCCCATGTAGGACAGGGACTGTGTCCATCCCAAATTGCCTGTACCCACCCCAGCGCTTAGTACAGTGCCTGGCACATAGTAAGCGCTGAACAAATATGACAATTAATAATAATAATAATAATGTTGGTATTTGTTAAGCGCTTACCATGTGCCGAGCACTGTTCTAAGCGCTGGGGTAGACATAGGGGAATCAGGTTGTCCCACCTGGGGCTCACAGTCTTAATCCCCATTTTACAGATGAGGGAACTGAGGCACAGAGAAGTTAAGTGACTTGCCCACAGTCACACAGCCGACAAGTGGCAGAGCTGGGATTCGAACTCATGAGCCCTGACTCCAAAGCCCATGCTCTTTCCACTGAGCCACGATTACTGAAGCAGCGTGGATTAACTAGCTCATTGAAAAAGTTTTGCTTTGCTTTGCCTCACTCCACTTAGCCCTAATTGGAAACGACTCGACAGCACTTAATAATAATAACTGCCTCTCTCCATTGATCCATGGGGTCAGGTTTACACTCTTTTACCCACCATTGGCTTTAGGTGGCCAATACAGGGCAGCGAGGAAAGGAGTGGGAATTTTAGAGTCAAATAATACAGGACAGCGTAGTGGGAGAACATACACAAGGAAGGTAACACTCTGAACCCGTTGCTCTCTCTCTCCCTATAAGCATACACTGATGTTAGCCAGGGGATCCATAAAACACCACACCAGCTCCTCATAATAATAACTGCGCTGTTTGTTACGCATTTACTATCTGCCAAGCATGGTGCTCTGCCCAGGTGTAAATACCTCACAATCTGATCAGAGAGAAGCAGCATGGGGTAGTGGATGGAGTCTGGGCTTAAGAGTCGGAAGGTCATGGGTTCTAATCGTTCCACCACTTGTCTGCTATGTGACAGGCAAGTCACTTCACTACTCTGTGCCTCAGTTACCTCCTCTGTAAAAAAAAAAAAGGGGGATTAAGAGTGTAAACCCAATGTGGGGCAGAGACTGTGTCCAACCTGATTGCCTTGTATGTACTCCAGTGCTTAGTACAGTGCTTGGCACATAGTTAGCGCTTAACAAGTACCATCAGTCCTTGCCCCACACAAGGCTCACAGTGTAACAGTGAGGGAGAACAGGTATTTATTATAATAATAATGATGGTATTTGTTAAGTGCTTACTATATGCAAAGCGCTGCTAAGTGCTGGGGTTAATAAAAGGTAATCAATGCGCTTACTATGTGCCAAGCACTGTTCTAAGCCCTGGGGTAGATATGAGGTAATCAGGTAGGACACAGTCCAGGTCCCACATGCGAATCCCAGCCTTAGTCCTCATTTTATAGATGAGGAAATTGAGGTTCAGAGAAGTCGTGTGACTTGTTTGGGGTCAGACAGCAGGCAAAATGTAATTCTGAATTGGAACCCAGGTCTTCGGACTCTCAGTCCTGTGCTTTCTCCCCTAGGTACATTGCTTTTCTCTTTTTTTAATGATTTTTTAAAAATAGTATTTGCTGAGTGCTTACAATGTGCCAAACAGTGTTCTAAGTGCTGGGGTAAATACATGCTAATTAGTTTTGGGCCGGGAACACATTTGCTAATTCTCTTGGTATTCTCCTAAGTGCTTAGGACAGTGCACTGTACATGATAAGCATAATCATACTTCTCCTCCAAGAGGTCTTCCCAGACTAAGCCCCACTTTTCCTCATCTCCCACTCCATTCATTCATTCAATCGTATTTATTGAGGGTTTACTATGTGGAGACCACTGTACTAAGCGCTTAGAAAGTATAGTACAGCAATAGAGACAATCCCTTAGGATTTGGATTTGGATTTAGGATTAGCCTATGAATGACTTCAAAAAGGTTTCGAATGGACTGAAAGGTGATTAGTCTAGACAATCCCTTCCCTTCTATATCACCTTGACTTGCTCCCTTTGCTCTTGGCCCCTCTCCCCACCCCACAGCACTTATGTATATATCTGTCATTTTATTTATTTATATTGATAGCTGTTTGTTTTGATGTCTGTCTCCCCCATTCTAGGCTGTGAGCTGGTTGTGGACAGGGACTGTCACTCTTTACTGCTGTACTGTACTTTCCCAAGTGCTTAGTAAAGTGTTTGGAATAAATATGATTGAATGAATGAATGAACGAAAAGCACTCAATAAATATCGTTGGTTGACTGGACATAGTTCCTGTCAAGCATAGGGTTCACAGTCTAGGAGAACAGGTATTGAATCCCTATTTTACAGTTGAGCAAACTGAGGGCCAAGGAAGATGAGTGACTTACCCAATTTCACACAGCAATTGACAGAGCTGGAATTGGAACTCAAGTCCTCTGACTCCCAAGGCTGTGTTCCTTCCCCTAGATTATGCTATGTCTATGTGTCAAACACTGTTCTAAGCGCTGGCATTGATACAAGGTAATCAAGTCAGACATAGTCAATGCCTCACAAGGGCCTCACAGTATTAATCCCTATTTTACAGTTGTGGAGACTGAGGAGCAGATAAGTTAAGCGACTTGACCAAGGTCACACAGTATTTACCTTCCCTTTGATGGGATGAGAAACAAGGAGCAACTGTCGGTGAAGTAGAAGATGTGATCTACACAAATTTTCATTCGGCTGCTGCGTTCCTCCCCTTACAGTAGATTTATAAAGTCAACATAGCACCTGGTGTGACATCTATCAATTGATATTGATGGATAGATAGATCCTCTTATTGGCCTGTTAATTTGAATAGCTCCCTTTAAAGAGAAGTATTTCTTACTTTAGGAAATGGAACCAAAGATCTAGTCCTTGTGAAAACTTATTTTTCTGTGTACATGTCCACCCAGGGAGCGAAGAGTTAGGGATTGGAAAGGCCAGCATGAAGAAGACGTGTTAAGGGGCATTACCCAGATTCTTCTATTGATTTCAATATCTCTCTGTCTCGTGTACAAATGGGGAAGAAAAGTTTCCCCTCATATTTAATCCACAGTCATTTAGTTGCATATCTTTATGTTTTCCTTTGTATTCTAGGAAATTGCATCGACGGTGCTCTCCCAATTAGTACAGTGCTTTGCGCACAAGTGTTCAGTAAATATAAATAAATGAAAGAATGAATGGTACTTCCCTGTGAGTGCACGTATGACTGAAAAGGCCAATGGGGGCGGTCCACAGTCCCGGCCACGCTGGTCATGCAAAAAGGCCACCTCTTGTCGTGGTGGTGTGCTGTTTATAGTACTTGGTGGGGTCATTTTTTCGGCTTCTTCGCCCGGGAGACTGGGGGTGGGGGGGTAAGTGAACAGTCATCTGGTATTAAGTCAGTTGTCCATCAATGGGCAGGGATTGTCTCTGCTGCCAAATTGTACATTCCAAGCGCTCAGTACAGTGCTCTGCACAGAGTAAGTGCTCAATAAATACTATTGAATGAATGAATTTATATATTGGTTCTCTTTGGAACAGAAAGAATTTATGTCTAATGAAAGCTTCATTGTCTCCATGAGGAAAAGTAAGAGATCAGCAGGAAGATTTAAAAGCTAACACACCCCAAGAGAGATGTGATATAAGCACCTGAAGAGAGAAGCGATATGACAAAGTAAGATTAGAATTTGCTTTTGAACAAAGGATGATCTGATTTTTTTCTTGTGTGCCTCCCATTCACCTTGTTGGAGAGAACAGTTTCTACCTCTAAATGCAGAAATTTTATTTTTTATTATTAATAATTTATATATTTAATATAAAAATATTAATTTCCCCTACAACATAGGAATCAGATTTTCATTTTGAAAGTTGAAATCCAAGACATGAGATCCATAGTTTTGACCAATAAAAAAAATTTTATTTAACCTTCAGATTTGAACAATGGATGTCTGACAATGAAAAGACTGCAGGATAGTATTAAAATAATAAAATCAATAAAAGACAGCAGAGACCTAGATGCCACAGATACATCATATGCAAACCACTTGAGTCTCTTCCTGTCAATTGTATTTATTGAGCGCTTACTGTGTACAGAGCCTGCACTAAGCACTTAGGAGAGTACAGTAGAACAACCTAACAGGCACGTTCCCAGCCCATACGACGAGTTTACAGTCAAGTTTGGGAGTATTATGTTGACTCTTCTTGAAACATTGAGCAGGGCTGCCTGTCATTCAATCGTATTGAGCGCTCTCTGTGTGCACAGCACTGAACTAAGTGTTGGGGAGAGAACACTACAGCGTTCGTTCATTCATTCAATCGCATTTATTGATCGCTGTGTGCAGAGCACTGTACTCAGCGCTTAGGAGAGTACACTAGAACAATAAACGGACACGTTGGCTGCCGACGGCGATCTTACAGTCTAGAGACTGAACGGTTGGGAGAGCACGTGGCCAGTGAATTCTGCAGCGATTACAGAAGAGGTTCGCTCGGCCTCTGAAACGCCGTTTTTAAGCAGGGTTCCCTGCCACATAGAGCTTAGAGTCTAGAGGACTTGAACCCAGAAAGAGTTTTTTTTAAGCCTGAAAATCAGCAGATCCAGGGCAGGGGCAGGAGAATCTCCAGCAGAATCACACAACTGTGGAATCAAACAGTCAGGGAGTGGTATTTATTGAGCATTCACTATAATCATTATGGTATTTGTTAAGTGCTTACTATGTGCCAGGCACTCTTCTAAGCGCTGTGAAGCACCACCCCAGAAGCCCTCTCTGGTCCAACACGTGGTCCTCCCCACACTCCCTTGACAGAGCTGGAGAGGTCTCTACCTCAAGGTAAAACGTGGTTAAGTAGAAGCGAAGATCACGAGGTTCCCCAAAGAATTCCGATCGACAGAAGTCCGGTCACTCTCTAAGCAGGGCAGTGCTGACTGCTGGTATTCAACGGTGGCTGGAGGGTGGGTTTTTTCTTAATAGCGTCCCCCATCTGTCCACTTGAAGACACCTGTCACATATTCAACGGATATCGAATTCTTGGCTGATAGCATCCTGTTCTACATTACGCTTCCAATTATGCAGTCTGATTCATCCGAATACCATAATGACACAGAAGATAGATTTCTGTCCAACACCGAGTCCGCTCCTTCAAGTACCTTTGAGGACAGAGTCGAAAGATCACGTGGCCTAGCGGAGAGAGCACGGGGCTGGAGGGCAGAGGACCCGAGTTCTAATCCTGGCTCTGCCACTTGTCTGCTGTGTGACCTTGGGCAAGTCACTTGACTTTTCAGTGCCTCGGTTACCACATCCGTAAAATGGGGGTTAAGACTGTGAGCCCCATGTGGGACACGGACTGTGCCTAATCCGACCATCTTTTTCATCTACCCCAGCACATGGTACAGTGTCCGGCACATACCGCTCAAAAAATAAAATAAAAGGATCTAAGTATATTTAACTAGTCCACTATGGTCCTTAGGCTTCCTTGTGATTGTCAATATTACCACGATAGTAAAAAGCCGCAGAAATTTCAGGAAGTAGAATACTGGGGCCATTTTAATGGTGATTCGATATCACCTGTAGCCTGACTTCCGTTGACCTAATCTAATTTTCTTGACTACTTTAAAATGAACCATCTCAGCGGTTCATAAACAAAGCCTTTGATCACGTTATCGTTAAGCCAGCCAAACACTTGCCAGATCAGGAATAGAGAATAAAGCCGAGAGTTTTATCCTAGAAAAAGAACTCCGACAGCATTCGGCGGCTCAGTTCCCCCTATCTTGACGCCGTGAGCTTTCTACAATGGAAAATAACTTTTGACTTCTATTCGCAAGAGGGAGAGCACCATGATCTAAAAATACTGTACTTTTACGGTATCTTCCACCTTGGATCTCTGGCTTTGTCCACTGAAAGTGCTAAATTGTCCATTACAAACGTGCCAAGTCCCGTCAGACGGCGCGAACCAAGGAGTCAAGTTGAAACAGGAATGAATTTAGTAGATTTGGAAGATCTAGGGGAATCCCTCCAGGCGCCTGAACTGTTTGTGGGACTCCGGTTGTTAGTCAAAGAAGTCTGTCGTCTGCTCAGGCTATCCGAATCTTCTTTAGTCAACTTTTGCCGGGACTTCCGACAGCAGGGGAAGCTTTGGATGCAGTCTTGCAGGAGATGGCCGCTAAAGAACATGTAGATCCACGGATTGCAGCAACTGTTCAGGCTGGCTAATAAGGCGGTGATGGTAACCACGGCGTCTTCGGAGGCTTGTGGAAAAAAAGAAAATCAAAGAGGGCACTGTTACCGCCGGTAGAAGAAAACACGGGTGATTCCCTGCACTACTTTAGATGCCACTGTGGCCGCTCAACAGTTGGATTGAGAGAGAAGAAGAAACCCAAATCCCTGACTGCATTAGGTGGTAGTTAAGGTTGCAAATGGAGAGTTGGAACTAAAGTCAGTGGAGACACTGAGAGGTTTAATGGACTGAATGCTTTTAGGAGGCTTTGCACAAAAGGGTTACCCAAGAGAGAAGAGAATAGTAACAAACTATTACAAAGTAAGAGTGTAGTAAGCTCTTAACAAATGCCACAATTATCAGGATTATAAAATCTAAAAGCTTTAAAATAGCCTGAAGATGAATATATACTTATTCAACAGAGTGTGGCTACTTTGGAAGTAAAGATATCACCTTCTTTAATAATAATTATAATGTTGGTATTTGTTAAGCGCTTATTATGTGCAGAGCACTGTTCTAAGCGCTGGGGTAGATACAGGGTAATCAGGTTGTCCCACGTGAGGCTCCCAGTCTTCATCCCCATTTTACAGATGAGGAAACTGAGGCACAGAGAAGTTAAGTGACTTGCCCACAGTCACACAGCTGACAAGTGTCAGAGTCGGGATTCTTTAAGAAAATCACAATACCAAGGGCCAGAATTGGTTACAGGGCAGACTGCTTAAGCTTGAACGCGGACCTTCCCCTCTCAGAATGCCAGATGTAGTTCAAATGATTTTTCTCAGCAGACATTAAAATTTCAAGCAGGTCACCCCAAGAGATTATCATCAGACTAAACTGGACAGAGCCTACTCCTAGATGGCCAGTCATTTACAATAAACCTTTCTGGATGAGTGTGTAGATTGACCTTTAACATTCAGAAAGGTCTGCTTGATCTTGATCTGCTCATCAAAAGTCTATTTAACAACTCGGACATGTTCCCTTTGGAGAAGAACATCCAGTTCCCTGCTCTTAAAATAATAATAATGTTGGTATTTGTTAAGCGCTTACTATGTGCAGAGCACTGTTCTAAGCACCGGGGTAGATACAGGGTAATCAGGTCGTGCCACGTGAGGCTCCCAGTCTTCATCCCCATTTTACAGATGAGGTAACTGAGGCACAGAGAAGTTAAGTGACTTGCCCACAGTCACACAGCTGACAAGTGGGGGAGCCGGGATTCGAAAACCCACCACCTCTGACTCCCAAGCCCGTGCTCTTTCCACTGAGCCGCGCGGCTTCCCATAAGGCTGTACAGTGTCCGTAAGATATCTGTCTTGGAAAAGTGTCTTTAAAAATGTTTTTTTTTTCCTTCAAAGAGCTGAAGAGATCCAAGCCCACATGAAATCCTTAGGAAAAGAGCACAACCAAACCGTTTTTAACGAGGTGTGAAAGAGTAAAATTTAGAAATCACACATCCAGTCTGGCTGGTGTTTAATAAACATTCAAATGGTGTCCATCAGCACTGGGAGGAGAGGAACGGTTTATAACCGCTGTCCACTTCAGACTTTAACACCAGTATATTGGGTCAAAATCCACCTTTAAATATTTACACAGGAGTCCATCAGACCAAAGTTTTCATTACTCGTTGAAATACTTCCCCGAAAACACCGCTAACGAGAAATGCACCTCTCTCGGCTCTGCCGCTGGCCTGCTGGGTGACCGTGGACAAATCACTTCTCTGTGCCTCAGCTTCCCCATCTGTAAAATGGGGATTCAATCCTTGTTCTCCCTCTCCCTTAGATCATGAGCTCCATGTGGGTCAGGGACTGTGAGTGGCCTGATTAGCTCACATCTACCCTCGCGTCGGGGACATTGCTTGGCACAGAAGAGCCATCAGGCACCTGATAATTATCACCTAGGGGTGTGTATGGGGCAGAAAGGCTGAACGACTCTGGAACCAATGAAGGCCACGGCCTGCTGATGAAGCCGTAGCAGGAGGCCCGGATGAGGACAGGGGCGAGGGTGGGGGGGAAAGAGGGGGATATGGTGTTAAACTGATGCCGGTGGCCACGGAGCAATCCGACAGACCGACATATAGAGGCGAGACTCCTGCTGTGTGACCGCGGGCAACTCACTAACTTCTCTGTGCCTCGGTTCCCTCATCTGTAAAATGGAGATTGAGACTGTGAGCCCCATGTGAGACAGGGGATTATCTCCTATCCACCCCAGCGCTCAGTGCCGTTCCTGGCACACAGTAAGCACTTAAGAAACACCACAATTATTATTATTTGAGACCCTCCCCGCCCCGCCGAGGGAGCAGACCCCCTTTTTTGTGGTATTATCTGTTAAAAGGCACTTGCTACGTGCCAGGCGCCGTACCAAGCGCTGGGGTGGATCCAAGTACGCGAGGTCGGGCAAGGTCCCCGGCCCACATGGGGCTCACGTTCTCCACCCCCGATTTCCGGATGAGGGAACGGAGGCCCAGAGCAGTGGAGTGCCTTGGCCGAGGCGGGGCGAGAACCCGTGACCTTGGGACGCCCGGGCCGGCGCTCTCCCCGCCGGTCCCCGCCGCCTCTCCTCTCGTCGTGGTGATTTCTCCTCATTACCCAGCCAGACGAACCGGACGTCCCAGGTGGACCACATCTGGACGACGAAGAACGGGGCCGAGCAGACGACGTAGACGGTGACGATGACCAGGGTCATCTTGACGGTGCGGATCTTGGCCCTGGAGATGCTCTTGATGCTGCTGACGCAGGGGGTGAGGAGGAGACGGCCCGGGGGACCGGCTCCGGCCCCGGGCCCGAGGCCGAGGCCGGGCCTAGGCCCGAGGCCCGTCTTGCCCCGGATGTTGCGCCAGATGTGATAGCAGATGAAGCCGTAGCAGGTGGCCAGGACGAGGACGGGGGCGAGGAAGATGCTGGCCGTCATCCAGGTGACGTAGGCCTTCTGCCCCCAGGGCTGCACGAAGTCGGCCCAGCAGTCGAAGACCCCGGAGCCCGGCTGGACCTCGCCGAAGGAGAAGACGAAGTACTGCGGGACGCTCAGCAGCAGGCTCAGCGTCCAGGCGGCGGCGATCATGGCCCGCGAGCGGCGGGCCGGCCGCTGCAGGGTCTTCAGCGGGTGGCAGACGGCGATGTAGCGGTCGGCCGTCATGGCCAGCAGCACGTAGGCCGAGGCGAACATGCTGAACACCTGCAGGTGCTTGACCACGCGGCACAGCCCGTCGGGGCCCCGGAAGCGGTGGGTCACGTCCCAGCAGAGCTGCGGCAGCACCTGGAAGAAGGCCACGGCCAGGTCGGCCAGGCTGAGGTGGCGGATGAACAGGTGCATGCGGGACGTCTTGCGGGGCGTGCGGTGGAGGGCCAGCAGCACGCTGCAGTTGCCCAGCAGGGCCGCGGCGAAGGTCACGGCCAGCACGGCCACCTCCAGCTTGGCCAGCTCCTCGTTCCGCCCGAAGGGGGCGCTGCCGTTCCGCCCGCCGCCCTCCGCCCCCGCCCCCGCGCTCGCCCCCGCGCCCGTGCCCGCGCCCGCGCTCCCGTTGCGGGCCCAGGCGGCCCAGCCGCTCGCGGGCCCGTCGGACAAGGGCATCGGGCCTCCCCTCATCGATCGATCGATCACGGATCGATCACGGATCGATCCGACTCTACTTGCCCCGGGCTTAGTCCGCTGCTCCGCCCACGGTCAACTCAAAAAAAGACGAATGAACGAATGAATGAATGAATGAATGAATGAATGAGCGCTGGGGATCACAACGCGATTGATGGAGCGCTCACGACGTGCGGTGCACTGCACTGAGCGCTTGGGAGGCTGCACTATCGCAACGCGATTGTTTGAGCGTTTGCTACGTGCAGAGCACTGCACTGAGCGCTTGGGAGGCTACTATATTTAACAACGCTATTGTCTGAGCGCTCACCTTGTGCAGAGCACTGGACTGAGCGCTTGGGACACTGCAATATTACCACGCGATTGTTTGAGCGCTTACTACGTGCGGAGCGCTGCACTGAGCGCTTGGGAGGCTACTATATTTAACAACGCTATTGTTTGAGCGCTTATCTTGTGCAGAGCACTGGACTGAGCGCTTGGGACACTGCAATATCACCACGCGATTGTTTGAGCGTTTGCTATGTGCGGAGCACGGCACTGAGCGCTTGGGAGGTTACACTATCACAACGCGATTGATGGGGCGCTCGTGCAGAGCACTGGGCTGACCGGTTGGGAAACTACAATATATAACAACGCTATTGTTTGAGCGCTTACCCTGTGCAGAGCACTGGACTGAGCGCTTGGGAGACTGCAATATCACAACGCGATTGTTTGAGCGTTTGCTACGTGCGGAGCACTGCACTGAGCGCTTGGGAGACTGCAATACCACCACGCGATTGATGCAGCGCTCACTATGTGCGGAGCACTGGGCTGAGCGTTTGGGAAACTACTATATATAACAACGCTATTGTTTGAGCGCTTACCCTGTGCAGAGCACTGGACTGAGCGCTTGGGACACTGCAATATCACAACACGATTATTTGAGCGTTTGCTATGTGCGGAGCACTGCACTGAGCGCTTGGGCGGCTACAATATATAACAACGCTATTGTCTGAGCGCTTACCTTGTGCTGAGCACTGGACTGAGCGCTTGGGAGACTGCAATATCACAACGCGATTATTTGAGCGTTTGCTATGTGCGGGGCACTGCACTGAGCGCTTGGGAAACTACAATATATAACAACGCTATTGTTTGAGCGCTTACCTTGTGCAGAGCACTGGACTGAGCGCTTGGTTGACTGCAATATCACAACGCGATTATTTGGGCGTTTGCTATGTGCGGAGCGCTTGGGAGACTACAATAGAACAACGCTATTGATTGAGCGCTTACTGTGTGCGGTGCACTGGACTAAGCGCTCGGAAGAGTACAATATATCGATCACGGGTATTGATTGAGCGCCTGCTGAGTGCAGAGCATTGAACTAAGCGCTGGGGAGAGTACACTATATCAATCAGCGCTATTGACTGAGCGCCTGCTGAGCGCGGAGCACTGGACTAATCGTTTGGGGAGCTACAATATAACAATAGTATTTATTGAGCGCTTACTTTCATTCAATCGTATTTATTGATCTTTTACCGTGTGCAGAGCACTGGACTAGTCCCTTTGGGAAACTACAAGATAACAATAGTATTTACTGAGCGCTTACTTTCATTCAATCGTATTTATTGATCTTTTACCGTGTGCGGAGCACTGGACTAATCGCTTGGGAGAGGACAATAAAACAATCAATCAACGGTATTGATTGAGCGCTTACCGTGTGCGCGGCACTCGACTAAGCGCCTGGGAGAGGACACTACAACAATCAGTGGGATTTATTGAGCGCTTATCGTGTGCAAGAGCACTGGACTAAGCGCTCGGGAGAGTAAACTCTAAGAAGCAACGGTATTGATTCAGCGCTTACCTTGTGCGGAGCACTGGACTAAACGCTGGGGAGAGGACAGTAGAACAATCGATCACTGGTAATTTTTGAGCGCTTAGCGTGTGCAGAGCACTGAGCTAAACGCTTGGGAGAGTGCAATATGACAAGCAAGCAATGGTATTTTGGGAGGCGCTTAACCGTGTGCAGGGCACCGGACTGAGCGCTTGGGAGAGGACACCACGGTCAAGCAGTGGTATTTATTGAGCGTTTACCGTGTGCAGAGCACTGAACTAAGCGCTTGGGAGAGTGCAGTACAATAACCAAGCAAGCAATGGTATCTTTTGAGCGCTTACCGCGTGCGGAGCACTGGACTGAGCGCTTGGGAGAGGACAATGTAACAATCAAGCAAGCAATGGTATTTTTTGAGCGTTTACCGCGTGCGGAGCACTGGACTGAGCGCTCGGGGGAGGGTGCAACGCCACCGGGTGTGTCGGCCGGCAGGCTCCCAGCCCTCCACTGCCCTCCTTCCCTCGGTCCTTGGACGCTACGACTGTCACAATAACAACAACAATAACAACGCCAATAAGAACCACCCCGACCCCCCCCCCCGACCCCCAGGGCCACCCCCACGACTCCTAAGGGTGGTGGCGGCTCTGGGTGCGGGATCTGCCGACCGCCTGGGCGCCCCGACTCCCGCGCAGGACCGGTTCTCGCACACGGGACCGGCTCCCACACCGGACCGGTTCTCGCACACAGGACCGGCTCCCGCGCAGGACCGACTTTCGCGCAGGACCGGTTCTCGCACACAGGACCGATTCCCGCACACGGGACCGACTCCCTCACACGGGACCGGCTCCCGCACACGGGACCGGTTCTCGCACACCGGACCGGTTCTCGCACACAGGACCGGCTCCCGCACACAGGACCGACTTTCGCGCAGGACCAGTTCTCGCACACAGGACCGATTCCCGCACACAGGACCGACTCCCTCACAGGAGCGACTCCCGCACACAGGACCGGCTCTCGCGCAGGACCGGTTCTCGCACACAGGACCGGCTCCCGCACACAGGACCGACTTTCGCGCAGGACCGGCTCTCGCACACAGGACCGGCTCCCGCACACAGGACCGACTCCCGCACACAGGACCGGTTCTCGCCCGCAGGACCGGCTCCCGCGCAGGATCGGTTCTCGCACCCAGGACCGGCTCCCGCACACCGGACCGGCTCCCGCCCAGAGGACCTGCTCTCGCACACCGGACCGAGCCCGGGACCCAACCCCGCTCTCTCCCGTCCAGGACCGACTCCCGCACCCAGGACCTGCTCTCGCACACAGGACCGGCTCCCGGACCGTGCCCGGGACCCAACCCCGCTCTCGCCGTCCGTCTGGGTCTGGATCTATGTCTGTGTCTGCCCGGGTGCGTGCGTGTGTGTGTGTGTGTGCGGGCGTGTGCGGGGTCCGTTCTCTGGAGGAGGGTGAGATGTTGCCCTTCTGCAGCACGGGCCGGACGGGGCCGGGGGGGGGGGGGGGGGGAGGGGGTCGGGGCCGGGGCCGGGGGAGGGGCCTGGGGCTGGGGGTGGGGCCGAGGCCGGACCTGGGGGAGGGGTTGGGGGTGGGGCCGTGACCCAGACCTTAATAATAATAATAATAAAGTTGGTATTTAATAATGATAATAATGTTGGTATTTGTTAAGCGCTTACTACGTGCAGAGCACTGTTCTCAGCGCTGGGGTAGACACAGGGGAATCAGGTCGTCCCACGTGGGGCTCACAGTCTTTAATCCCCATTTTACAGATGAGGGAACTGAGGCACAGAGAAGTTAAGTGTTAAGCGCTTACTATGTGCAGAGCACTGTTCTAAGCGTGGCTCAGTGGAAAGAGCCCGGGCTGGGGCGTCAGAGGTCATGAGTTCGAATCCCGGCTCCGCCACTTGTCAGCTGTATGACTGTGGGCAAGCTACTTCACTTCTCTGTGCCTCACTTCCCTCAACTGGAAAATGGGGATTAACTGGGGTTTAACTGTGAGCCTCGTGTGGGACAAGCTGATGACCCTGTATCTCCCCCAGCGCTGAGAACAGTGCTCTGCACATAGTAAGCGCTTAACAAATACCAACATTATTATTATTATTATTATAAGCGCTGGGATAGACACAGGGGAATCAGGTTGTCCCACGTGGGGCTCACAGTCTTCATCCCCATTTTACAGATGAGGTAACTGAGGCCCAGAGAAGTTAAGTGACTTGGCCACAGTCACACAGCTGACAAGGGGCAGAGGCGAAATTCGAACCCATGACCTCTGACTCCCAAGCGCTAGCTCTTTCCACTGAGCCACGCTGCTTCTCTATCATTATTGTTAATTATTGTTATTATTCCCCGACCTCCCGCAGCCCCCAGCAGCCCCGCATCTTTGTCCCCGGCCTCCCACCCCTCCACCCCTCCATCCTTCCCCCTCCACCCCCGGCCCTGGAGGGACCCGGCCGAGCTCCATCTTATCGGAGCCCGTTCACATTCGTCCAGTCGGATTTATGGAGCGCCTACTGTGTGCAGAGCACCGTACTAAGCGCTCGGAAAGTGCAATTCAGCAACAAATCGAGGCAATCCCTGTCCACAGCGGGCTCGCATCTGGACCGTTTTCCCCTCGGGACACACCTGGATCCAGCCCCCCACCCCATCTTTACTTTCATTCATTCAGTCGGATTTATTGAGCGTTTACTGTGTGCAGATCACCGTACTGAGCGATTGGAAGAGGACAATAGGACAGACACATTCCCTGTCCACAACGAGCTTACAGTCTAGGGGCGGGGTGGAGGGGGGCAGACATCAATAAAAATAAATCGATTACAGACAGGTACATAAGTGCTGTGGGGCTGGCAGGGGTGGGGAGAGCGAAGGGACCAAGTCTGGGTGATGCAGAAGAGAGTGGAAGATGAGGAAGGGGGCGGTTTAGTCGGGGAAGGCTTCTCGGAGGAGATGTGCGTAACAGTGGATAGAACCCGGGCCTGGGTGTCGGAAGGTCGTGATTTCTAATCCCGCTCCACTACTTGTCTGGTGTGTGGCCTTAGGTAAGTAACTTGACTTCTCTGGGCCTCAGTGACCTTATCTCTAAAATGGGGATTGTGAGCCCCACGTGGGACAAGGAACTGGGTCCAAACCGATTTGCTTGTATCCACCCCAGCGCTTAGAACAGTGCCTGGCACAGAGTAAGCACTTAAAACACCGTTATTATTAATATTATTATTATGTGCCTTGTCTGTCAGGTTTGAGAAGAGATAAGAACACATAAAAGCAACCTTTCCTCCTTCATCCCTTCCTCTCTCCCTCAGCCCTTCCTCCCTTCCTCCTCCTTCTTTCATGCATTCATTCAGTCGTATTTATTGAGCACTTACTGTGTGCAGACCACTGTACTAAGCGCTTAGAAAGTACAATATAGCAATAAAGAGAGACAATCCCTGCCCATAAAAGGCTTACAGCCGGAGCCGGGGCGGAGTTCGACGGACATCAGTACAAGTAAACAGGCATCAATATAAATAAATAGAATTATAGATATATGCATAAGTGCTGAGGGGAGGGGAAGGGGGTAGAGCAGAAGGAGAGAGGAGGGGGAATGGAGAGGGGAGGAGGAGCAGAGGGAAAGGGAGGGCTCAGTCTGGGAAGGCCTCCTGGAGGAGGCGAGCCTTCAGTAGGGTTTTGAAGGGGGGAAGTGTGATTGTTTGGCAGATATGAGGAGGGAGGGCATTCCGGGTCCGAGGTAGGACGCGGGCCAGGGGTCTACGGCGGGACAGGCGGGAACGAGGCCCCGTGAGGAGGTGAGCCGCTGCAGAGAAGTAGAGTGTGCGGGCTGGGCTGGAGAAGGAGAGAAGAGAGGTGAGGTAGGAGGGGGCAAGGGGATGGACAGCTTTGGAGCCAAGGGTGAGGTGTTTTTGTTTCGTGCCAAGGTTGATAGGCAACCACTGGAGGTTTTTGAAGAAGGGGGTGACATCCCCTCTTCGCCACTTGTCAGCTGTGTGACTTTGGACAAGACACCAAACCTCTCTGGGGCCTCAGTTACCTCATCTGTAAAATGGGGATTAAGACTGTGAGCCCCACCTGGGACCACTTGATTACCTTGTATCTACCCCAGCGCTTAGAACAGTGCTCGGCACATAGTACACACTTAACAAAGACCATTAAAAAATGCCCAGAACGTTTCTGTAGAAAGATGATCGGGGTAGCAGAGTGAAGTATGGACGAAAGTGGGGAGAGGAGGAAGTTGGGACCCCATCTCTGACCCCCTTCCTCTCGGCCCAGTGAAAATGCCTTTTTCCCCCTCCGTCTGGGCTCCCGGATTTTCCTGTCCCATCCGGGAGAGTGGGCAGGACACACACACACACACACAAGTGTGTATAATAATGATGGTTTTCATTAAGTGCTTACTATTTGCCAAGCACTGCTCTAAGCACTGGGGTAGATACAAGGTAATCAGGTTGTCCCACTGGGGGCTCACAATCTTAATCCCCATTTTACAGAAGAGGGAACTGAGGTATGGAGAAGTGAAGCGACTTGCCAAGGTCACCAAACAGACAAGTAAAGGTGTCGGGATTAGAACCCATGTCCTCTGACGCCCAAAGCTGTGCTCTTGCCACTAAGCAACGGGGTGGGTGGGGTGGGGTTTAGGGGTGTGGAGGGGGAAGAAAGGAAGGAAGAAAAAGAAAGGAAGAGAAAGAAAAAGAGAAAGGAAGGAAGGAAGAAAGAAAAATGATAAAGAAGGGAAGAAAGAAAGAAGAAAGAGAAAAAGAAGGAAGAAAGAAAGAGAAAGAAGGAAAAAAAGAAGGAAGGAAAGAAAGAGGGAAGGAAGAAAAAGAAAGGAAGAAAGAAAAGAAGGGAGGAAGGAAGAAAGAAGAAAGAAAGAAAAAGAAGGAAGAAAGAAAGAAAGAAAGAAGAAAAAGAAAGGAAGGCAGAAAGGAAGAGAGATAGGAAGGAAGGAAAGGAGAAAGGAAAGAAGGAAGAAAGAAATAAAAGAAGGAAAGAAAGAAAAAGAAGGAAGAAAGAGAAAGAAAGAAAGAAAGAAAGAAAGAAAGAAAGAAAGAAAGAAAGAAAGAAAGAAAGAAAGAAAGAAAGAAAGAAAGAAAGAAAGAAAGAAAGAAAGAAAGAAAGAAAGAAAAAGAGAAAGAAGGAAGGAAGGAAGAAAAAGAAAGAAAGAAAGAAAGAAAAAGAAAGAAAGAAAGAAAGAAAGAAAGAAAGAAAGAAAGAAAGAAAGAAAGAAAGAAAGAAAGAAAGAAAGAAAGAAAAAGAGAAAGAAAGGGAGGAAGAAAGAAGGAAAGGAAGAAAGAAGAATAATTCTCTGAGAGGCAGGAAAGAGATGCTGTTTTGTTTCCGGCAGAGACTCCAAAGGAAAGCCACCCCATTTGAAAAATAACAACTTCAGTCTTTGTTTAGCATTCAGCTGCCAAGCACAGTGCTAAGCGCTAGGGTAGAAGCAAGATCATCAAATAGGGCACAGTCGCCGTCCCAGATGAGACGGTGTACGGGGCGGGAGAGGACGGATCGAACGGCACGGAGACCTTCAACGACTTTCCATCGTCTCCCAATAGGCAAGTGCCAGAACCGGAGTTAGAACCCAGGCGCTCCGACTCCCTGCCCTGTCCTGCGCGTTTTCCAGGAGGGCCACGGAACTCTGGAAGTGGGTCTGGGGGGATGCGAGCATGCCTGGGTTCCCAGCCTCTCTCTGCCTCCCTTCCCCGACCAGCCGTTGCCTGGCACATAGTAAGCGCTTAACGAATACCATTATTATTGTTATCATTATTGGACCAGAGGTTCAGGATGGGTGCTTTAATGAGAAGCAGAGAGTAGCAAAGCTGCCTCCATTCCTTCCTGCTGCACTCAGCCAGCCATTCAATCGTATTTATTGAGTGCTTACTGCGTGCAGAACACTGTACTAAGCGCTTGGGAGAGTCCAATACAACAACAGAGACCTATTCCCCGCCCATTGTGGGTAGGGTGAGATGGTTGAGCCCTCCTCTTCTCTTCTCCCATTCCCTTCTGCGCCGCTCATACTTTCCCCTTCATTCATCCTCTTCCCCTTACCCACGGCACATATTTATTTATCTATTTATTCATATTATATGTATTTATATTTATTCATTTATTTATCTTTAACTATTTACTTTTATCAGTCTGTCTCCCCCTCTAGAATGTGATCTCGTTGGTGGAAGGGAATGTGTATGTTCTATTGTCCTCTCTCATACGCTTAGGAAAGTGTTTTGCACACAGTAAGTGCTTAATAAATACAATTACTATTATTATTAATAATAATAATGGTTTTTCCTTCCAAATCTAGAACTATTAGACTCTAAAGTGGACTCCTTCACACACACCCCCGCCCCCTGCTCTGCTCGTCTTCAGTGCCCTATTGAAAGCACATTCCTTCCCCCCACTCCCCCAGTAGTGTCACTGTGGAAAGAGGGTGACCTCGTGGAGAGAGCACGGATCTGGGTTCTAATTCTTGCTCTGCCAATTCCTTGCCGTGGGACCTTAGACAAATCACTTAACTTCTCTGTGCCTCAAGTTCCCTCAACTGTACAGTCGGGATTCAATACCAGGTCTCCTTCCTACTTAGTTTTGAGCCCCAAGCAGGAAAACGGGACTGCGTCTGGCCTAATTAACTTGTACCAACTCCAGCACTTAGAACAGTGTTTAACACATAGTAAGAGTTTAACGAATACTATAAAAAAGTCTCACCTCCTCCCTTTATATCCCCTGACTGCCTGCCACTTAAGTGCTAGAATTTTTATATTGTGTGATTTCCTCCTATCTGGAAGGCATTTGAAGATGAGAGAGGTGTGATCTGTAGGTGTGAAGGGAGAGGGAGATGTAAGCAGGGGACAGAGTGGAAGCAGGAGGTCAGCACGGTGGGGGGGAGGTAATAATAATAATGATAATTACGATATTTGTTAAGCACCAACTATGTGCCAAGCACTGTTCTAAGAACTGAAGTAGATACAAGGTAATTAGGTTGTTCCACGTGGGGCTCGCAGTCTTCATCTCCATTTTCCAGATGAGGTAACTGAGGCACAGAGAAGTGAAGTGGCTTGCCCAACATCACACAGCAGATGAGTGGCGGAGTCGGGATTAGAACCCACATCTTCTGCTTCCCAGTCCTGTGTTCTGTCCAATAAGCCATGGACTCAGACACAAGGAGTGAGTTCTACTGAGAGAAGCTAAGAATTCCAGTCACAAAGTAAGGGGAGAAGAGAGTGGTTATGTTGGAAAGAAGCGAGCTGAATCCTTTAAAATTAATTCATTCATTTGATCATATTTATTAAGTGCTTTAGTGTGTGCAGAGCATTGCACTAAGCGCTTGGGAAAGTACAACAATAAACAGTGAGGTTCCCTGCTCACAACGAGTTCACAGTCTAGAGCGGGGGAGTTTTTGCTTAATGCAGAGAGGAAGAACCATTGGAGGTTTTTGAGGAGGGGGTGTTGTGTACATCCCTTGATTCTATTTATTGCTATTGTTTTTGTCTGTCTCCCCCGATTAGACGTGAACCCGTCAATGGGCAGGGATTGTCTCTATCTGTTGCCAAATTGTACATTCCAAGAGCTTAGTACAGTACTCTGCACATAGTAAGCGCTCAATAAATACTATTGAATGAATGAATGAAAAACAACATTTCAAGGAAATGACCAAGGAGAAGCAGAGCAAAGTATGTACAGGGAAGGGGAGAGGCTGAAGGCCGGGAAGTTGGTGAGAAGGCTGATGCGGTCATCGAGGCAGGACAGGTTAAAGGTCTGGACCAAGCATGACAGGAGGTGGGATGTCGAACATGGGGCAGGTCCCGAGAATGTGGTGGGAAAACCTGACAGAATGGCGACGGACTGAAGGTGGGTAGAAGCAGTGAGACTCGGTGGAAAGAGCCCAAGGCCTGTGGGTGGGAGGACCTGGGTTCTAATCTCACTTCTACCATTTGCCCTCTGTGTGACTTGGGCAAGTCACTTCACTTCTCTGTGCCTCGGTTTCCTCATCGGTAAAATAAAGATTAAAAGCCTTTTTTGCCTTCCACTTAGACTGTGAGCATGTGGGAGCATGTGGGACAGAGATTGGGTCCGATCTGATTGTTTTGTGTTTACCCCAGGGCTTAGTATAGTGCTTGGCACATTGTAAGCCCCTAAATACCACGATTACTACCAAATGTGTGGGTCGAAAGAGAGAGCAGAGTCAAGGATAATGCTGAGGCTATGGGCTTGATTGATGGTGGTGTCAACTGTGAGGGGAAAGTAAGGGGGAGAAAAGAATTTGGAAGGGAAGATTGTAAAGGAGGAGAGGATTTGGTGCTACCAAGGTAGATTGGGAGACAGCCAATAAAGACTGATGACAGTTGAAGCTATGGTAGTAGATGAACTTCCCAAACAAAAAATTCATTGTGGTATTTGTTAAGCATTTAGTATGTGTCAAGCACTATTCTAAGTGCTGGATTAATCAAATCAAATTGGACACAGTCCCTGTCCCACATGGACTCCCAGTCTTAAATCCCCATCTTCAGATGAGGTAACTAAGGCAGAGAGAAGTTAAGAGGTGGGCCTGGGAGCCAGAAGTCATGGGTTCTAATTCCGCTCCACCATGTGTCTGCTGCGTGACCTTGGACAAGTCACTTCACTTCTCCGGGCCTTAGTTACCTCATCTGGAAAACAGGAATTGAGACTGTGAGCCCCACATGGGTCAGGGGCTGGGTCCAGCTTGATTTGCTTGTATCCACCCCAGCGCTTAATACAGTTTCTGGCACAGAGTAAGGGCTTAACGCAGCAGTGTGGCTTAGTGGAAAGAACCTGGGCTTGGGAGTCAGAGGTCATGGGTTCAAATCTCGACTCAGCCGCTTGTCAGCTGTGTGACTTTGGGCAAGTCTCTTAACTTCTCTGTGCCTCAGTTACCTCATCTGTAAAATGGGAATTAAGACTGTGAGCCCCACATGGGACAACCTGTTCACCTTGTGTCCTCTCCAGCACTTAAAACAGTGCTTTGCACATAGTAAGCACTTAACAAATGCCATTATTATTATTACTATTATTATTATGAGAAGAACGGGGAGAGGACAGAGTCAGAAAAAGGCTAGAGATTAGGTCTAGAAGGAATTGAAGGTCTGGGGTAATTTGTTTGGGCAATGTGTGTGAGTGTCAATGAGTAAGAAATAGTGTTACTGGACAGGGTTAGAGCAAATCAGGATGAACCTGAAGTCAAAGTTGGCCCAGTTCCTGGAGTCCAACCACCCCAGTGCTTAGTACAGTGCCTGGCATATAATAAGCGCTTAACAAATACCAGCGACAATGTTCTGAACATGAATGCAGGAGCGGAGGAAGAGTACTGAGCCAGGGCTGGGGGCTGGTGGTGCAAACCAATAGAGGGACAAGGCAATAGAGAGAATTGAGTTAGTTTGGTGGAGAGGGCAAAAGCGAGGATGTGGATTCATGAAGGAGAGAGGGGAAGATGGATAGGGCATTCAAATGGGGAATTCCAGGGAGGGGGGCTTAGAGAGCAGAGGATTCTGGGGAGAAGAAACAGCTTTGAATGGAGTGGGTAGGGTCTGGGAGAGAAAACAGGATAAGGGAATGTAGTTGAAAAGAGGAAATTCAAATTTGGCGAGTTGGGGGATGGTTCGTTGCCAAACTAACTCTCTTCCCCTCTTCAAAGCCCTACTGAGAGCTCACCTCCTCCAGGAGGCCTTCCCAGACTGTGTCCTCCCTTTCCCTCTGCTCCTCCTCCCCTCCCCATTGCCCCTACTCTCTCCCTCTGCTCTACCCCCCTTACTTCCCCACAGCACTTATGTACATATTTATTGCTCTATTTTGTTAATGATGTGCATTTATCTATGGTTCTCTTTATCTATTTTGATGGTAGTGATGCCTGTCAACTTGTTTTGTTTTGTTGTCTGTCTCTCCCTCCTAGACTGTGAGCTCATTGATGAGTAGGGATTTTCTCTGTTACCGAATTGTACTTTCCAAGTGCTTAGTACAGGGCTATGTACACAGTAAACGCTCAATAAATATGATTGAATGAATGAATGAATAAATGGCCAGGTCTAGCATATGTCTTGGTTAGTGATTGGGTGAGATAATAATAATGGTATCTGTTGAACACTTACTATGTGCCAAGCACTGTTCTAAGCACTAGAGTAGATACAAGGTATTCAGGTTGTCCCACATGGAGCTCACAGTCTCAATCCCCATTTTACAGATGAGGTAACTGAGGTACAGAGAAGTTAAGTGACTTGCCCAAAGTAACCCAGCTGATAAGTGGCGGAGCTGGGATTAGAACCTGCTACTAGGTGGAGTTGAGGAGTGACAGTAAGTGGGTAGTTGGGAGATAATCACGAGTCTCCATAGGGATGTTGAAATCTGAGGATCAGTTTAAGGGAGGAGGGGGTAAGGAAGAGGAGAGGTATCACAATGGCTCAGAAAATTGGAAGTGAAAATTCATTCATTCAATCGTATTTATTGAGTGCTCACTGGGTGCAAACCACTGTACTAAGTGCTGGGAAGAGTATAATACAACAACGGACACATTCCCTGCCCACATCGAGCTCACAGTCTAGAGTGGAAGAGAAATGTTAATAATGTTGGTATTAGTTAAGCGCTTACTATGTGCAGAGCACTGTTCTAAGCGCTGGGGTAGACACAGGGGAATCAGGTTGTCCCACGTGGGGCTCACAGTCTTAATCCCCATTTTACAGATGAGGTAACTGAGGCACGGAGAAGTTAAGTGACTTGCCCACAGTCACACAGCTGACAAGTGGCAGAGCCGGGATTCGAACCCATGACCTCTGACTCCAAAGCCCATGCTCTTTCCACTGAGCCACGCTGCCTACGTAAATCAATAAATAAAATTTGGAGAAGCAGCATGGCCTAGTGGAAAGAGCATTGACCTGGGAGTCAGAGGACCTGGGTTTTAATCCCAGCTCTTCCACCTGTATACTGTGTGACCTTATGCAAGTCACTTCACTTCTCTGTGCTTCAGTACCTCCTTTGTGAAATGGAGATTAAATTCTACTCCCTCCTTTTCAGACTGAGCCCCATGTGGGGCAGGGCCTGTGAACAACCCAGTTATCGTGTATCTTCCCCAGTACTTTTATTAAAGTAAATTCTGAACAAATACTGTTAAAAAAAGATTGGATCAGGGGTCTGGTAGGTCATAGCAACAAGTAATTGCAGAGGCTCGTAGAGGCAGATGATGAGGGCTCCAGAGGAAGAGAAAATAAGGGATGAAAGAAATCCCAGTTTGGGTCTCAATCTGCAGTGTGTCCTTGGACAAGTTATTTCACTTCTTTGTGCCTCAGTTACCTCATCTCTAAAAGGGGCATTAAGACGGTGAGCCCCAAGTGGGACAGGAACTGCATCCAACCTAATTTGCTTGTATCCACCCCAGTGCTTAGAACAGTGCTTGGCCCATTCATTCAATCATATTTATTGAGCACTTACTGCGTGCAGAACACTATACTAAACGCTTGGAAAGTACAATTCAGCAGCAAATAGAGACAATCCCTGCCCACAGCGGGCTCACAGTCTAGAAGGGGGGGTGGACAGGCATCAAAACAAGTAAACAGGCATCAGTAGCATCAATATAAATAAATGGAAATATAGATATATACACAACATTAATATAAGTCAATAGAATTATAAATATGTACATATATGCACAAATGCTGTGGGAAGGGATAGAACGGAGGGAGGGAGTAGGGGCAATGGGGAGGGGAGGAGGAGCAGAGGAAAAGGGGGGCTCACTCTGGGAAGGCCTCCTGGAGGAGGTGAGCCCTCAGTAGGGCTTTGAAGGAGGGAAGTGTGATTGTTTGGGGGATTTGAGGAGGGAGGGGGTTCCAGGCCAGAGGTAGGACATGGGCCGGGGGTCAACGGGATGGGTGAGAACGAGGCACAGCGAGATTGTTAGCACCAGAGAGGCGGAGTGTGCGGACTGGGATGTAGAAGGAGAGAAGGGAGGTGAGGTAAGAAGGGGCGAGGTGATGGACAGTTTTGAAGGTAATAGTGAGGAATTTTTTTAAATACAGAGATTGAAAGGCAACCACTGGAGAATTTTGAGTAGGTGGGTGACAATCCCAGAACGTTTCTGTAGAAAGATAATCTGGGCAGCAGAGTGAAGTATGGACTGAAGTGGGGAGGGGCAGGAGGTTGGGAGGTCAGAAAGAAGGCTGATGCAGTCATCCAGTCGGTATAGGATGAGAGATTGTACTAACTTGGTAGTAAATGCTTAACAAATACCACAATTATTATTATTGTTATTGTATTTGCTAAGCGCTTACTATGTGCCAAGCACTGTTAATAATAATAATAATAATGTTGGTATTTGTTAAGCGCTTACTATGTGCAGAGCACTGTTCTAAGCGCTGGAGTAGATACAGGGTGATCAGGTTGTCCCACATGGGGCTCACAGTTTTAATCCCCATTTTACAGATGAGGTAACTGAGGTACAGAGAAGTGAAGCGACTTGCCCACAGTCACACAGCTGACAAGTGGCAGAGCGGAGAGTCGAACCCATGACCTCTGACTCCCAAGCCCGGCGTCTTTCCACTGAGCCACGCTGCTTCACTGTTCTAAGCACTAAGCACTGTTCTAAGTGAGTTTGTTTAGGCTTTCCCTCCTTGCCACCTTATCTGTTTCTAACTAGAGAAAGCACTTTCTGAATGGCATCAATATGGGAACTAAACCATCCATGCTGAGAATGTGATGAAGTGAGCCCTCCGCTGCTGTCAGTCCATGGAAGTGTTCAGGCACGTCTTCGCCTACAGAACTCGTAGCACATACAGCTCAGTGTCCTCCCCAACACCGACACTTTGGAAATCTTAATGCTATTTAAATGACCAATCCTGGGAGGAGCATGAACTAGTGTCAAGAGCACGGGCTAGGGCGTCTGAGGTCGTGGGTTCTAATTCCAGCTCCTCCACTTGTCTGCTGTGTGATCTTGGGTAAGTCACTTAACCTCTCTGAGCTTCAGTTGCCTCATCTATAAAATGGGAATTAAGACTGTGAGCCCCACGTGGGGCAACCTGATTACCTTGTATCTAGCCCAGTGCTTCCCCTCTCAGGGTCGCACCTGGAGAGTTTCGAGTACTCTATCAGTCTCGGCTACGGGAAGAAGAGTCAAACAGAGGCCTACCCATTCCATTCCTAGCTTGGGCAGTGGCTAGCGAATGGAAGGCAATCTGCTACAAGTCAAAACTCCCCCGTGCTGGGCGGCAGCAGGACGGGAGAGAGTCAAGGGCAGAGACTTGAGTTTACTGCACGGAAGGCGACAGTGGTAAACCACTTTCGTATTTTTACCAAGAAAACTCTATGGATCCACTACGGGGACGAATGCAGATGGAGAGCGGGTCGTTCTGGGACAGATGTGTCTGTGGTGTCACTATGGGTCGGAAATGACTCGCTGGCATAAGACAAGACCCCAGCACTTAAAACAGTGCTTGGCATATAGTAAGCGCTTAACAGATACCATAATTATTCTTATTATTAAGTGGACTTGTGGAAGACTTTTGCCTTTTTTTCTATTTGGTGTTATCTTTTGCAAATCTATGAATATAGACTGATGAGAGTAGTAAAATAATTTTGTTTTAGAGGCAATTTATGAGTGTTCTCATGGTGTGTGTATGTGTCGGGGATCAGTTTATGTGTGTCTCGGACGAGCAGAAACCCCTTTGTCACAAAGGAAGATATCAACCAATTGAGAAGCAGTGTGACTTAGTGGCTAGAGCAACAGGCTTGGAAGTTAGAAAGACCTCGGTTCTAATTCTGACTCTGCCACCTATTTACTGTGTCAACTTGGGCAAGTCACTTAACTTCTCTGTGTCTCCATTCCCTCATCTGTAAAATGGGGATAAAGACAGTGAGCCCCATGTGGGACATGGATTTTGTCAACCTGATTAGCTTGAATCTACCCCAGAGCTTAGTACAGTGTCTGGCACATCATAAGAGCTTAACAAGTTCCATTAAAAAAAATCAATCACTGTGTGCAAGGCTTTATACTAAGCGCTTGGGAAAGTATCGTACAACAGAGTAGATAGACACATTCCCCATCCACACAAACTAACAGATGTTAATATAAATAAATGAATTACAGATATGTACATAAGTGCTGAGGTACTGAGGGAGAGAAAGATAGTCAACCATTCATTCAGTAATATTTCTTGAGCACTTACTATGTGCAGAGCACTGTCCTAAGCACTTGGGAGGGTGCAGTACAATAGAGTTGGTAGACACGATCACTGTCCTTACGGAATGAAGAACACAGTTGAGTTTCTCCCTCGCCAGTTGACCCTGTTGCATTTCAATTCTTTATTTAATATGTTCGTCCTGACATTTGTATGACCAACTTTAAAAATCCTTGTTCTCCCTCGTGCACCTGGAAAATAATTTGTGTTTGCCTGTCTTAACTATCATTGGTTTTTTATGGTATTTGTTAAGCACTTACTATGCAACAAACCCTGTTTTAAATGCAGGAGTAGATAACAAGATAATTAGACTGGACAGAGTCCCTGTCCCACATGGGACTCACGGTCAGAGTAGGAGGGAATAGGATTTAATCCCCATTATATAGTTGAGGAAACTGAGACACAGAGAAATTCAGTGACTTGCCCAAGTGTCGCACAGCAAGCATCTGTCAGAGCCAGGATAATAATAATTATGGTATTTGTTAAGCACTTACTATGTGCAATAATGTTCTAAGTGCTGGGGTAGATACAAAGTAATCAGGTTGTCACACATGGGGCTCACAGTCTCAATCCCTATTTTACAGATGAGGTAACTGAGGCAGAGAGAAGTTAAGTGACTTGCCTAAGGTCACAGACAGGCAAGCAGACAAGTGGCAGAGCCAGGATTAGAACCCACTACCTCTAACTCCCAAGCCCATGTTCTTGCCACTGGGCCATTCTGCTTCTTAGACTGTAAACTCCTCCAAGGCAGGGAATAAAGTCATTCATTCATTCAATCATATTTAATAAGCACTTACTGTGTGCAAAGCCCTGTACTAAGCACTTGGGAGGTCTCTCATCTGGTATTGTAGCAGCATTTACTGAATCCCCTTTGTGGTTCAATGACAAATATTTGTCAGCTTGTTATGGGCAGGGAACGTACCCACTAATTTTTTGTACTGTTCTCTTCCAATGCTTAATACAGTGCTCCACACATAATAAGTACTTAATAAAACCCCCAAACCATTGATTTGATTGATGATTGATAGGTGCTTGGAAAGTTCAGAGTTAAGTGACACATTTCCTGCCCACCAGGAGTTTACAAGGAAGAAGACAAACTTAAAAAGGTTTACTGTTCTCCCAAGTTACTTAAGTGGTGCTATGTATGATGCAGGTGCACAATAAATATCTCTGATACGATTGTTGCCTTACTAAATTTTGACTGTCCAGTGACTGCCCTTCCCTGCTTTAGCCCTCCTTTCCCTGGCTCCCTCTCTCTTCAGCATCATCTATGCCCTTGGATCTGTGACCTTTGGACAATTGATATTCACCCCACCCCCAACCCCACTGCACTATAATTTCCTCTTTTCCCACTCCCTTCTGCGTCACCCTAACTTGCTTCCTTTGCTCTTCTCCCCTCCCAGCCCCACAGCACTTATGTCACTTATCTGTCATTTATTTATTTCTATTCATGTCTGTCTCCCCCGCTCTAGTCTGTAAACTCCTTGTGGGCAGGGGCTGCGTCTGTTTATTGTTGTATCATACTCTCTCATGTGCTTAGTATAGTGCTCTGCACACAGTAAGTGCTCAATAAATACAATAAAATGAATGAATATAGCTTTAAATTATATAAAGTATAGTTTAAATTATTTATTCATATTAATGTCTATCTCCTTGGCTAGTCTATAGGCTAGTTATAGGCAGGGAACGTGCCTGCTAATTCTGGGGAATTGTACCAAGTGCTTAATACAGTGCTCTGCACAAAGTAAGTGCTCAACAGATCCACCAATCACTCTTCTCCCCTTCAAAGCCCTGCGGGGAAGCAGCATGGCTCAGTGGCAAGTGCCCGGGCTTGGGAATCAGAGGTCATGGGTTCAAATCCCAGCTCTGCCACTTGTCAGCTGTGTGACTGTGGGTAAGTCACTTAACTTCTCTGGGCCTCAGTTACCTCATCTGGAAAATGGGGATTAACTGTGAGCCGCAAGTGGAACAACCTGATTATCCTGTATCTACCCTAGCGCTTAGAACAGTGCTCTGCACATAGTAAGCGCTTAACAAATACCAACATTATTATTATGGAAGGCACACCTCCTCCAAGAGGCCTTCCCAGACTAAGCCCCCCTTTTCCTCAGCTCCCCCTCCCTTCCGCGCCACCTCGACTCACTCCCTTTGCTCTTCTGCTTCTCCCCACCCCACAACACTTATGTTTATAGTATATACCTATAATCCTATTTATTTATATTGATGCCTGTTTACTTGTTTTGATGTCTGTCTCCCCCCTCCTAGATGGGTAAGCCCGGTATGGGCAGAGATTGTCTCTCTTTATTGCCTAATTGTACTTTCCAGGTAGAGTGTTCACACAGTGAGTGCTCAATAAATGCAGTTGAATGAATGAATGTCAATACCATTGATCACTTGATGGATTGATTGCTTGAGTAGGAGACGGCAGGGACCTTGGGCTGCTGTAGGAGTGGGACTGACAGCTGAGCAATTGTTGCTCTTAGTCAACCAATAATGATAATGGTGCTCATACTCCATCCTACATTAATAATAATGGTATTTGTTAAGCGCTTACTATGTGCAGAGCACTGTTCTAAGCGCTGGGGTAGATACAGGGTAATCAGGTTGTCCCACGTGAGGCTCACAGTTAATCCCCATCTTACAGATGAGATAACTGAGGCACAGAGAAGTTAAGTGACTTGCCCAAAGTCACACAGCTGACAAGTGGCAGAGCCGAGAGTCGAACCCATGACCTCTGACTCCCAAGCCCAGGCTCTTTCCACTGAGCCACGCTGCTTCCTATTGTCCTTCATTTTCAAAAACAGCACTATTAGTGGAATGTGATGATTGCTCCTTTGAGACTGGAAGCTCACTGTAGGCAAAGAATGTGTCTACCAACTCTTGTTGTATTGTAAGCTCCCAAGAGCTGAGTACAGTGCAAAAAGTAATCAATAAATGCCACTGATTGATTAATTGATTGATTGATTCTTCATGTGGCCAAAAAGCTACAGTCCCCTAGATTCTAATCTCATTCATTCATTCATTCATTCATTCATTCATTCAGTTGTATTTATCAAGCACTTACTGTGTGTAGAACACTGTAGCAAGCTCTTGGGAAAGTACAGTGCAACATTCCCTGCCCACAATGAGCTCACAGTCTAGAGAGGAGGAGACAGACATCAATACAAATAAATACAGTTATAGATATATATTTAAGTGCTGTGGGGCTGGCGGGGGGTGGGGAGAAGAGCAAAGGGAGCAAGTCAGGATGACGCTGAAGGAAGTGGGAGATGAGGAAAAGTGGAGTTTAGTCTGGGAAGGCCTCTTGGAGGAGATGTGTCTTCAGTAAGTCTCTGAAGAAGGGGAGAGTAATTGTCCGGTGATTTGAGGAGGGAGAATGTTCCAGGCCAGAGGTAGGGTGTAGGTCAGGGGTTGGCGGCGAGACAGGTGAGATAGAGGCATGGTGAAGAGGTTAGTATGTAGAGAAGCAAAGTGTGCTGGCTGGGTTGTAGAAGAAGAGAAGCGAGGTGAGGTAGGAAGGGGTGAGGTGATGGAGAACTTTAAAGTCAATGGTGAAGAGTTTTTGTTTAATACCAAGGTGGATTGGCAACCACTGGAGATTTTTGAGGAGGGGGTTAACATGTCCTGAACGTTTCTGCAGAAAGATGATCTGGACAGCGGAGTGAAGTATGGACTGGAGTGGGGAGAGGCAGGAGGTTGGAAGGTCAGCAAGGAGGCTAAGGCAGTCATCTTGGTGGGATAGGACGAGTGATTGTATTAATGTGGTGGCAGTTTGGATGGAGTGGAAAGGGCGGATTTTCATGATGTTGTGTAGGTGGGACCGGCAGGATTCGGTGACGGATCGAATATGTGGGTGGAATGAGAGAGAGGAGCCAAGGATAACACCAAGGTTACGGGCTTGTGAGTCGGGAAGGATGGTGGTGCCGTCGACAGGGTTTGGGTGGGAAGAAAAGGAGCTCGGTTTTGGACATGTTAAATTTGAGGTGGTGGGAGGGCTACCAAGTAGAAATATCTTGAAGCCAGGAGGAGTTGCAAGCCTGGAGAGAGGGAGAGAGATCAGAAGAGGAGATGTAGATTTGGGTATCATCTTCATGGTAGTAGTAGCCATAGGAGTGAATGAATTGTCCCAGGGAGTGAGTGTTATTATTACTATTATTATTATAAGCAAAAGTTACTCCCTTGTAACGTTTTCTTCTCGCTGCTCTTGCTGAAGGGGATAGGTTGGGGGTGGGACATAGCCAAACTGAAGCTGTAGTGTGTTTATGGCCTTCCCAGACTGAGACCCCCAACTCTCCCTCTGCTGCTCCTCCTCTCCCCATTCCCCCTTCTCCCGCCCTCTGCTCTTCCCCCTTCCCCTCCCCTCAGCACTGTGCATATTTGTATATATTATTTATTACTCTATTTACTTTGTTAATGATGTGTATATATCTATGATTTTATTTATCTTGATGAAGTCTGCCCCAGACTACTTGTTTTGTTTTGTTATGTTTTGCTTTGCTGTGAGCCTGTTATTGGGCAGGGATTGTCTCTATCTGTTGCCGAATTATACATTCCAAGCGCTTAGTACAGTGCTCTGCACATAGTAGGAGCTCGATAAATACTATTGAATGAATGAATGAATGAATGAATGAATGCATCAAAACCTCTGAAGGAAAGAGAGTCGGGAGGATACAGCCCGGGGATCACAGCAAAGCATAAGCTTGGCCACACAAGGAGTGTCCCAGTCTTCAACCACCTAGAACTGTTTATCCCCTTCCTTAGCACTTGCATAAGAATATTTTTTTCATTGTTCACTCATTTATATTTTTCTTGTCTTATGCTCTTGAGTCGTGTCCGACCCATAGCGACACCATGGACAAATCTCTCCCAGAAAGCCCCACTTCCATCTACAGTCATTCTGGTAGTGCAACCATAGAATCTAATGTTAATGTTGGTATTTGTTAAGCGCTTACTATGTGCCGAGCACTGTTCTAAGCGCTGGGGTAGACATAGGGGAATCAGGCTGTCCCACGTGGGGCTCACAGTCTTAATCCCCATTTTACAGATGAGGGAACTGAGGCACAGAGAAGTTAAGTGACTTGCCCACAGTCACACAGCCGACAAGTGGCAGAGCTGGGATTCGAACTCATGAGCCCTGACTCCAAAGCCCGTGCTCTTTGCACTGAGCCACGCTGCTTCTCTTCGTGTAGGGGTGAGTTTTGACTTGTAGTAGACTGCCTTCTACTCATTAGCCCCTGCCCAAGCTAGGAATGGAAGGGGTAGGCCTCTGCTTGACTCTCCTTCCCATAGCCGAGACTGGTAGAGTACTGGAAACTCTAGGTACGACTCTGAGAGGGGACATCTATATTTGCAAATAAAGCAATCAGAATACATTTTTGTCCACCTCCTCCTTTAGAATATAATAATAATGATGAGGAAGGTATTTGTTAAGGGCTTACTATGTGCCTGGCACTGAAATAGTGCTATTCATTCATTCAATTGTATTTATTGAGGGCTTATTAGGTGCAGAACACTGTACTAAGCACTTGGAATGTACAATTTGGCAACAGATAGAGACAATCCCTGCCCAGTGACAGGCTCACAGTCTATGTTCAAAATGTGCAATGGTGGTTACTTTCTTATTTGTGCAATATCACTTATGTCAGCAGAGCTCACCCAGATAATTCTGAACAGATTTGTATTCTTTTCCTTGACTTCTCAAAATATGGCATTAAGAATCTCCTTTAAAAGTGTTAAATAAGCAAACTTGTTATTGCTAGCTGTTAAAATTTTCAAATTTTGCTATTATTTTACAACTTTGAGAAAATCAAGTTTCAGTTTCCCCTGTCCTTATCTCTAAATGTAACTCCCATCTAGAGAACCTGTGGCCTACCTGGTTTTACAACAGTTGTCTGGGATCAATCTTTTTAAACAACATACCTGCTTACAACAGTCATACAGATGGTATTTCATCTGTAACATGTGCAACAAGTTTATAGCATCTATTTGATTTAATCTTTTTCTTGAAAATAACGCATTCTGATGAGGCAAATTGACACAGGTCCAGAAGCCAAGGAACTAGGACAGATCTTATGTCCGACTGTGAACAGGGCAGAGTTTTAATAGTCTGAAAAACACAACTTCGTTAAACACATGCCACCAGACACATCATCAAGCAACATTAGTATGGAATGAATTAGCGAAGTTTAATCAGATTTCCTTAATTTGATGGTGCTTTCTTCCTCCAATGAGTTGCTGCACCAATCATCTTTATTGGGCACCTACTCTGTGCAGAGCACTGTACTATGTGTTTGGGAGAGTACAGTCTCCCCTTCTAGACTGTAAGCTTGTTGTGAGCAAAAAACATGTGTACTAACTCTGTTGGTTTGTATTCTCCCATACATTTAGTACAGTGCTCTGCACACAGTAAGTGCCCAATAAATATCACTGATGATGACGATGATACACTATAACAGGTTGCTAGATATGTTCCCTGCCCATAGGGAGCTTACGCCAAGCAGCGTGGAGAAGCAGCGTGGCTTAGTGGAAGGAGCACGGGCTTGGGAGTCAGAAATCATGGGTTCCAATCCAGACTCTGCCACTTGTCAGCTGTGTGACCTTGGGCAAGTCACCTAACTTCTCTGTGCCTCAGTTCTCCCATCTGCAAAATGGAGACTAAGACTGTGAGCCCCACGTGGGACAACTTGATTACCTTGTACCTACCCCAGCACATAGAACAGTGCTGGGCACATAGTAAGCACTTAACAAATACCATCATTATTATTATTACACCAATACTAAATACCAAGTAAAATGCTGCAGTTTGAGTTCATGCAAGGTGAACGTTCAGAAATTTAGTCAAAATGCCCCACGTAAAGAGAATGCTCTGCACATAGTAAGCGTGCTATCTGTTAAGTGCTTACTATGTGCCGGGCACTGTACTAAGCACAGGAGTGGATACAAGCAAATGGTGTTGGACATAGTCCCTGTCCTATGTGGGGCTCATCGTCTCAATCCCCATTTTATAGATGAGGTAATTGAGGCATAGAGAAGTGAAATGATTTGCCCAAGGTCACACAGTAGACAAGTAGTAGAACTGGGCCTAGAACCCAGATCTTATAGATTCCCAGGAGAGTGCTCTAGCCACTACGCCATACTGCTTAAGCTCCACCTTGGCAGGGAGCATGTCTCTTTTTTGGTGTGTGCTTTCCCAAGTGTGTGGCAATAATTTTTTAATAGTTGCCCCATTTATTAAATACTTACTATATGCTAAGCATGGCCTATTCATTCAATAGTATTTATTGAGCACTTACTATGTGCAGAGCACTGTACTAAGCGCTTAGAATGAACAAGTCGGCAACAGATAGAGACAGTCCCTGCCCTTTGATGGGCTTACGGTCTAATCGGGGGAGATGGACAGACGAGAACAATGGCGATAAATAGAGTCGAGGGGAAGAACATCTCGTAAAAACAATGGCAACTAAATAGAATCGAGGCGATGTACATTTCATTAACAAAATAAATAGGGTAATGAAAATATATACAGTTGAGCAGACGAGTACAGTGCCGAGGGGATGGGAAGGGAGAGGGGGAGGAGCAGAGGGAGATGGGGGGAAAAGAGGGTTAAGCTGTGGAGAGGTGAAGGGGGGGCGGTAGAGGGAGTAGAGGGAGAAGGGGAGCTCAGTCTGGGAAGGCCTCTCGGAGTTTTAAGAGCATGGGCCTGGGAGTCATAAGGACTTGGGTCTAATCCTGGCTCCAGGTGAGTTTTAAGAGCATGGGCCTGGGAGTCATAAGGACTTGGGTCTAATCCTGGCTCCACCACATGTCTGCAGTGTGACCTTGGGCAAGTCATTTCACTTCTCTGGGCTTGAGTTCCCTCATCTGTAAAATGGGGAATAAGGCTGTGAGCCCTGTGTGGGACATGGACTGTGTCCAACCAGCGTAGCTTGTATCTCTCCCAGCAGTTAGTACAGTGCCTGGCACATAGTAAGCACTTGAAAAATACCATTTTAAAAAAAGTCCTGGTCCCACAGAAAGCTCATAATCGATTTTGTTCCCATTTTACAGATGGCGAAAGGGAGGCCCAGAGAAGTTAAGTCACTTGTCCTAGGTCAACCGGTAGGCTGGGGACAGCTGGGATTCATACTCAGGTCTCCTGAGCCCTGGTTTCAAATCCTGTCTCTGCCATTTGTCTGCTCTGTGATCTTGGCCAAGTCACTTAGAGAAGCAGAGTGGCTCAGTGGAAAGAGCTAGGGCTTGGGAGTCAGAGGTCATGGGTTCTAATCCCGGCTCTGCCGCTTGCCAGCTGTGTGACTTTGGGCAAGTCACTTCAATAGTATTTATTGAGTGCTTACTATGTGCAGAGCACTGTACTAAGCACTTGGAATGTACAAATCGGTAATAGATAGAGACAGTCCCTGCCCTTTGACGGGCTTACAGTCTAATCGGGGGAGATGGACAGACAAGAACATTCTCTGTGCCTCAGTAACCTCATCTGTAAAATGGGGATTAAAACTGTGAGCCCCACGTGGGACAACCTCATCACCTTGTATCCCCCCAGCGCTTAGAACAGTGCTTTGCACATAGTAAGCGCTTAACAAATACCACCATTATTATTATTATTCTCTTTGCCTCAATTGCTTAATTTGTAAAATGGGGATGAAATATCTCTACTTCTTTCTGAGTAGTCTTTGAACCCCATGTGGGACAGGGACTCTGTCCAACCCGATTATCTTGTAACTACCCCAGTGCTTAACAGAGGGCTTGGCACATAGTAAATGCTTATTATAATTATTAATAATAATAACATTAAATGCTTACTATGCATCAGGCACTTACTAAGCACTGGGTTGGTACCAGATATTTGGGTTGGACACAGTTCCTGTCCCATATGGGCTCCCAGTCTTAATCCCCATTTTAAAGATGAGGTATCTGAGGCACAGATAATTGACGTGACTTGCCCAAAGTCACACAGCAGACAGGTGGGGGAAACTGGGTTAGAACCCAAGTCCTTCCTACTTCCACGCTTGTGCTCTATCCACAAGGCCATGCTGATTTTTTAATATGAGAATTAAAATGCAACTTTAACTTGGTCTGTCCAACTGAGAAAACTCTAAGATTCTTTTTCTGCTTTTCTTCAGGAAAAAAGTGGCACTATAACAAGGATTTAAAATTATCTCCCCCAAAGCAGTCAAGTTCAGAGAATGTAAGATCTTTGGCAGGAAAATAATTTTCATTGTTTGAGTGAAAGGCAAATCATTTGCAAGAAAAATTGAGGTAGCAAATGGTTGGGAGGGAGAAGGTTTCCTGGCTCACTGAATCTGGATGGGGCAAAACAAGCAGACTATGGAGGAAAAAAGCAAAATGCACATCTCCTTGCTTCCACAGCAAAGAGATTACATGATGTAATATATTTTAATAGAATATGATAGAGATAGACTGTAAGCTTGCTGTGGGCAGTTAACATATCTACCAACTCTGTAATATTGTTATATTGAGAGAAGCATTCATTCATTCATTCAACAGTATTTATTGAGCGCTTACTATGTGCAGAACACTGTACTAAGCGCTTGGAATGTACAATTCAGCAACAGATAGAGACAATCCCTGCCCATTGATGGGCTTACAGTCTAATCGGGGGATACAGACAGACAAAAACAATAGCAATAAATAGAATCAAGGGGATGTACATCTTATTAACAAAATAAATAGGGTAATAGGAATACATACAAATGAGCAGATGAGCACAATGCTGAGGGGAGGGGAAGGGAGAGTGGGAGGAGCAGCGCGAAAGGGGGGAAAAGGGGACTTAGCTGAGGGGAAGTGAAGGGGGGCAGAGAGGTAGCAGAGGGAGCAGAGGGAAAAGGGGAAGTTCAGTCTGGGAAGGCCTCTTGGAGGAGGTGAGCTCTCAGTAGGACTCAGTAGAAGCAGCATTGCCTCAGGTAAGAAGCATGGCTCTGGGAGTCAGAGAACCTGGGTTCTAATCCCAGCTCCTCACTTATCTGCTGTCACTTGGACAAGTCACTTAACTTCTCTGTTCTTCAGTTCCCTCATCAGCAGAATGGGGATTCAATATCTGCTCTTCCTCTACTTAGACTATGACCGTGATTCCCCATGTATACACCCCAGCACTTAGTAGAGAACTAGACACTTACTATGCACTTAACTAATGCTATAAGTATTCTCTAGAATGTAAGTTCATTTTGGGAAGGAAACGTGTCTGCTAATTCTATTGTATTATTCTCTCCCAAGTGCTTAGTACAGTGCTGTGCACATATTAAGTGCTTCATAAATACCACTGATTGACTGTACTCTCCCAAGTGCTCAGTACAGTGCTCTGCACATGGTAAGCACTCAATAAATACCATTGATTGATTGACATTGATGAATTCACACAAGAAGGTGGGTGGCCTAGTATATAGAACACTTTACTGGGAGTCAGAAATAATAATAATGATGATAATAATCATTATACTTATTGTTATAATTAGTATCACATTATTATTATTATTGTTTTTGTTAAACACTATGTACCAAACATTATACTAAATGCTGGGTCAATTACAAGATCATCAGGTCCCATAAGAATAAGTGGGAAGGAATACAGGTACTGAAGCATCATTTTGCAGACGAGGTCACTGAGGCACAGAGAAATTAAGAGACTTGCCCACAGTCATGCAGCAGGTAAGTGGTGGAACTGGGACTAGAACTCAGGCCCTCTGTCTCGTGGGTTCTAATCCTGGTGGTCCCATGGTCCGCTCCCCGGTTTATAACCCCTCTCGGATCTGGAGGGTGGCCCTGGTCTGCTCCCCGGTCAGGAGGTAACGTAACCAACCTCCCCCAATCAACGTAACCAACCTGCCCCGTGGCTCTCTGCCCCTTTCCCCTTCCGGCTTTCTCTTCTCCACACTGGTAGAAATATTCCACAGAGCCAACTGGAGCTCCCTGGCTGCCTTTTCTTTTTTTTTTTCTCTCCGCTCTTCACTGGACTCCTTATCCATCTGCATGGGCCTTGCAGCTCCCAGGAAACTCTGATCCTCCGTAATCCAGCTCGGGCTCTCTTCTCTGGAGATGGGCAGTGAGGAGGATCTCTATGGGTCATTGTTTGTGATCATCCTCTGGGAAGTGCCCCTTCGGGCCTTAGTTCTCCTGAGACCAGCCTCAACTGAGTCTCCATCCAGAAGCCTAGTACAGAGCCAAACTAGATGAGTTTAGCTTGGCAGAAAAGAACCTGAGCTGGTAACTCCATCTAATAATTATGGTTTTAACCGCTGGCTCAGATGCAAGATTATCAGATTATCCTCTAGACTGTAAACATTTGACAGGCATGGAATGCAGCTGCTACTTCTGTTCCCAATCGCTTAATACAGTGCTCTGTACATAGTAAGCGCTCAAGAAAAACCATCGATTGATTGATTGATTGATTGAGATCAGTCCGCCTCAGAATTTCAACTCGGAAGACACTTGTTCAAGAGGTAACCACTTGTTTATCGGATCATCATGTGGGATTTTGTCGGATTAACTCGTCATAGTAGCACAAAACGCACCAATCCGTCACAGAACCATTTCATTCATTGTCACTTTTCATTGCCGCTGGCCCGCTCTGTCTCAGGGGTGGGGTGTCTGCCTTTTAATCAATCAACAGTATTTATTCTGCCTTATGACCTTGGGCAAGTCTCGTCACTTATCTGTGCCTCAGTTACCTTATCTGTAAAATCAATCAATGGTATTTATTGAGTGCTCACTATGTGCAGGGCACTGGACTAATCACTTGGGTGAGGACAATGCAACAGAATTAGCAGATATGTTCCCTGCCCGTAATGAGTTTATGGCCTAAAATGGGAATTAAAGCTGTAAATCCCATCTGGGACATGGACTGTGAAAAATCTGATATTACTGAATACACTCTAGCACTTAGTACAGTGACTGACACATGGTAAGTGCTTAAAAATACCATTAAAAAAAAAAGATATGTATGGAATTGCTGGAGGGCAGAGGCGTGAGTACAGGGGTGAGGGATGTTTTGTGAGAGCATTTGTGTGCGTTAGTGTACTATCCCTCTGCTTTTAATTGTATGATTCTGTTCTTTTTATAACTCTTTGCTTCTCCCATGGGTGTGAGGAAGGGGAGTTTTGCCAGTCTCTTCACAAAACCAGCGGAACCGAGAAACCAGAGGCCGGATGCCGGAAGGGTAAACAACGCCTCCGAGAGGAACATCCTTCCAAACGGTCATTGCTCAAATGACCGCTGATGGGCTAATGCCTTTCCCTCAGCCATTTCAGCTCCTGGCTCTCCTCCGTGAGACGAGCGACCTTGTCCCTTGCGAGCGGACCCGGGGGAGGTGGCTTTTGAAGCCGAGAATGATGACGGAGAATATTCCTAACTTCAATTACCGGTTTATGAAATGCCAGTAAGTGAGACAGAGTTCCTTCCCTGAATGTTGACCCTCAAGGCCATTGCCCAAGGGAAAACGGTCTTCGAAAACAGCTCTTGTTGTTACTTTCTTCCCCTTTTTTGCTTTTGTTTTAGACAGCATGACAGATGGGGGTGTAATTATCCAGATAACTTGGGGCGGGGGAAATAATTAGCCTGACTTTTTCAGATGGCCTGCTCCGGTAGTTCTTTGATTGGACTGGGTAGATCTAGCTAAGAAATCGTAAAAATATGATCACCTGCGAAGGAGGTGAGGAACTGAAAATCTCAAGTCTGCGAGACCCAGAATGGTGTCCTCTCCTTCCTCTGAATCCTTCCTTCTCTCTCAGTTTTGCCCTCCATTCGGCTAGCGTGACAATGGCAAACTAAATAAGTGTAAGTGAACACCAGGTGACACGGTCTCCAAGAGACCTTCCCCGATTAAGCCCTTTTTTCTCCGGCTCACTCTCCTATCTACATCATCTATGCACTTGGCTCTGTGACCTTTGGACATTTGACACATGCCCCGCCCCCAATCTCACAACACTTTTGTACATATCTTTAAATTACACATTTCAAATTATTTAATTATTTATGTTGATGTCTGGTCACTCATTCAGTCGTATTTCCTTCAGTCATTCAATTATTGAGAACTTACTGTGTGCAAAGTGCTGTACTAAGCATTTGGGAAAGCACAGTAGAACAATAAACAGACACATTCCCTGCCCACAGTGAGCTGACAGTCTAGACGGGGAGGCAGATATTAATATGAATAAATCAGTACATTACAGAAATGGACATAAGTGCTGGGGGGACAGGAGGGAGGATGAATAAAGGGAGTAAGTCAGGATGATGCAGAAGGGAGTGGGAAGAGAGGAAAAGAGGGCTTAGTCAGGGAAGGCCTCTTGGAAGAGATGTGTCTGGTCAAGTGATTAACATCTTTAATAGGTAAGAAAATGGCAATGACCCAGATTCTTGTGCTTATGCAAAAAATCCATGAAAGACACTTTGTTGTCAACTTAGTCAACTAATAATCTAATATTTTCATCTGAAAAATTTAAACATTTTTTCCTACGTGCTTCAGTTTGTCAATCAATCAGTCGATGGTGTTTATTTAGTGCTTACTGTGAGCAGAGCACTGTACTGAGTGTTTGGGAAAGTACAGTGGACTAGAGGTTGTTGACACGTTCCCTTTCCACAACAAGCCTACAGTTAATAGTACGGATGTTTTCCTCCAGAATGAGGTTTTCAAATTTACGTAAGTCTGGAATATTTCAGTGACAAAAGAGATTTATTAACCAGGAAAAACATGCATTCTTTCACTCTCCCGAAAGAAGCCATAACCCCAACAAGTCTACACATAAGAAAAAACCAAGTTTTCTTTCAAATGAAACAGCATCCCACCAAAAACAAAAACAAAAAACAAAAACAAGTTATTGTCCTGAGCTTGTTGTGGAAAGGGAAAGTGTCTATCAACTCTGTTATATTGTTATACTGTTCTCTCAAGGTTCTCAAGTCTTGGAGAACTAATTCACTCCTACAGCTTCAACTACCCTCTCTATGCAGATGATACCCAAATCTACCTCTCCTTCCCTGATCTCTCTCCCTCTCTCCAGGCTTGCATCTTCTCCTGCCTTCAAGACCTCTCTGCTTGGATGAGATGGACCTCTCTTTTCACCTCAAACTTAACATGTCCAAAACAGAACTCCTTATCTTCCCACCCAAACGCTATCCTCTCTTGAATTTTCACATAACTTTAGATGGCACCACCAACCTTCCTGTCTCACAAGCCTGTAACCTTGGCGTTATCCTTGACTCCGGTCTCTCATTCAACCCACAGATTCAATCCATCACCAAATCCTGTTGGTCCCACCCTCACAACTTCACTAAAATCTGCCCTTTCCTATCCATCCAAACTGCTACCACGTTAATACAGTCACTCATCCTATCCCACGAAGATGACTGCATCAGCCTCCTTGCTGACCTTCCAACCTCCTGCCTCTCCCTACTCCAGTCCATACTTCACTCTGCTGCCCGGATCATCTTTCTACAGACACGTTCAGGACACGTCACCCCACTCCTCAAAAATCTCCAGCGGTTGCCTATCCACCTCCGTATCAAACAAAAACTCCTCACTACTGGCTTTAAAGCTCTCCATCACCTCGCCCCTTCCTACCGCACCTCACCTCTCTCCTTCTACATCACAGCCCACCCACTTCATTCCTCTGGTGCTAACCTTCTCACTGTGCCTCCATCTCTCCTGCCCTGCTGTCATGCCCACATCCCATCTCTGGCCAGGAATGCCCTCCCTCCTCAAATCCACCATGTTCTCCCACCTTCAAATCGTTATTGAAGGCACATCTCCTCCAAGAGGCCTTCCCAGACTAAACCCCATTTTCCTCATCGCCCACTCCCTTCTGCATGGCCCTGATTTGCTCTCTTTGCCCTTCATCTCTCTCTCTGCCCCATAGCACTTATGTATATATCTGTCATTTTATTTATTCATATCTATGTCTGTTTATTTGTGTTGATGGCTGTCTCCCCTCCTATAGACTGTGAGCTCATAGTGCGAAGGGATTGCCATTCTTTATTGCTGTATTGCATTTTCCCAGGCGCTTAGTACAGTGCTCTGCACACAATAAGCACTTAGTAAATACGATTGAATGAATGAATAGTACAATGCTTGGCACATACTAAGAGCTCAATAAATACCATCAACTGATTTGATTGAACTTTTAACCACAAAGAAAGCTGCATGTAATCAATGAAACTTCAGTGAACCCTGTCTGAATTCTGACAGAGCGTCATAGCCCTTTGTGACCATTCTTATGTTTAATACAATCTTAGCCTTTTAAATGGGGCTAGACCATTTGTAGATATAGTCATCAAACTCCAGGAGTGGAGAGAATCTCTAGAAATCTTTGGGCCTTTTCCTCTTCCGATTGTAGTTAGGTTGAATATCTTGTTCAGGTTGGGATCTGTGCTCACTGGAATAAAATGAAGCCCAGCGAATCAATCAATCAATCAATGGTATTGATTGAGTGCTTACTATGTACACTACAACAGAGTTAATAGACTCATTCCCTGACCATAATGAGCTTACAGTCTAGATGGGGAGACAGACAGTCTAGAAGGGGATTCAGACAATCAGTCAGTCAGTAAGTCGTATTTATTGAGCATTTACTGTGTTTAGAGCACTGTACTAAGTGCCTGGGAGAATAGACTATGACAATAAATGGACAAATTCCCTGCCCACAATAAGCTTACAGTCTGGAGGAGGAGGCAGTGAAGGGAACTATTGTTAACAGGAGCAATGTTATAGACACCAAATTGCAAATTCCCACTAGAATTTAGCTCCTCTAGGGCAGGAAGAGCATCTACCAATTGTATTTTACTCTTCCAAGTGCTTAATACAGGGTTCAACACAAAGTAAATGTTCAGTAGACATCATTCATTTCAGTATTTTAGCAGCATGGGAATGTGGTCAAATGGAAATACGGTAATTCGCTTACACTTCTTAAACTGATTCACTTGGATGCCAAAACTAGGCAGAACAGCCCATTATCCTTCAGAATGGAAATTGAATGCTCCCAAAATGAAACCCTTTAACACAAGCGCTTGGGAGAGCGCTTGTATTAAATGAAACCCTTTGACACAGCGACTCTAAAAGGTTTAGAAGGAATCTGGGGAAACTACATTCTGCACTCCACAAAACACCCTCCGGGGGAGGCTTATTGCAGTTGATTCTGGAGTTGAAGCCAGAAAATTGCTTCCAAATGATTGTTTGGTCATCTTGGAGAAAAATTCCATACGCCAGCTGAGTCCGTGGGATCGGGCTTCTATGCTGGTGGAGAAAGGGAGTCCCGGGGGGTCATAGTCGGGGCTACCAATGTGGGGCAAAGGCTGTATTTACCTGCAGGCTAGGCCTCTTTGCCTGGTAAAGTGGTAAATCCTTGAGCTTTGTGTAGAATCAACACTTGGAAATACTCAAACGCTACTGCTTGAACTCTATTGTCACTTGCATAAACTGTTTTTTGGAAAAGAGGTAGCAAAGGAACTGAAGAACAATAAGCAGAAAGTGAAATCCCCCCCCCCCCACAAATCCCTTCACTGTTTTCTAGTTAGTAATTTATGCTGCTCCAACCTACTCCCATCCAAGGGCTTCAACATGCAAGGCATATTTTTTATTTAAAAAGCTAGGAAAACTATGCTTAATAAATACCACTGAGTGATTAAGGTAATTTTTTTCATCCCTGTCTGTTAGTAAGTAGGCTTCTCTTTCTACTCTTCCTTCCAATTTTGACACCTCCAACATCTCATTTTTATTTTGTTTAAAATTTCCTTTGCTGAAACTCCAAGTGTATCAGAGTGGGTCATACAAAGATGTGTTTGTGTTAGTGTCCACTTACCCTGTGATGTTTGGTGTTAAAGGTATGTATTTGTGTATATTGTGTATGTGTGGCATGTGTGTTGTGTATGTGTGCCCATCACAACAGGGAAGTGATTGGGTATCTCTGCCACCCTCAGTGAGAAACTCCCTGTTGAAGCCAGAAAGGAAGAAGCTACAGACCTACGTCAGCCACTTGGTTGTACTCTTCCAAGCAGACACTACAGTGCTCTACATGGAGTAAGTGATCAATGACAACCACTGATTGATTAACAAATCAATAAATCAATCCATCAATCATATTTATTGAGCGCTTACTGTTTGCAGGGCACTGAAATAAGCGCTTGGGAGAGTATAACACAACAATATAATAGACACATTCCCTGCCCACAGCAAGCTTACAGTCTAGAGGGAGAGACAGACATTAATATAAATAAATGAATTATGGATGTGGACATAAGTGCTGTGGGGGTGGGGTGGTGAATAAAGGGAGCAAGTCAGGGTAATGTAGAGGGAGTGGGAAAAGACGAAATGAGGGCTTAGTCAGGGAAGGCCTCTTGGAGGAGTTGTGCCTTCAATAAGGCTTTGAAGATGGGGACAGTAATTGCTTCTCAGATAAGAGGAAGGAGGACGTTCCAGGCCAGAGGCAGGACGTGGGCAAGAGGTTGGTGGCGAGACAGGCGAGATCGAAGTACAGAGAGAAGGTTAGCATTAAAGAAGTGAAGTGTGTGGGCTGGGTGTAGGAGGACAGTAGCGAGGTGAGGTAGGAGGGAACAAAGTGATTGACTGCTTTAAAGTTAATGTTGAGGAGTTTCTGTTTGATGCGAAGGTGGATGGGCAACAACTGGAGGTTCTTGAGGAGTGGAGAAATGTGATAGGAACGTTTCTCTAGAAAAATAATCTGGGAAACAGTGAAGTATAGGCTGGAGTGTGGGGAGACTGGAGGCTGGGAGGTCAGCAAGGAAACTGATACAGTAATCGAGGTGGGAGAGGATAAGTGATTTGATTAACGTGGAAGCAGTTTGAATGGAGAGATAAAGGGTGGATTTTAGTGATGTTGTGAAGGTTGAACCGGTTCTCAGGTTGGACATGGTCCCTGTCCCACATGGGGCTCACAGTCTTAACTCCATTTTAAAGATGAGGTAACTGAGGCCCAGAGAAGTGAAGTGACTTGCCCAAGGTCACACAGCAGACAAGTGGTGGAGCCGGAATTAGAACCCAGGCCCTTCTGAGTCCCAGGCCCATGGTCTAATAATAATAATAACGGTGTTATCTGTTAAGCACTTACTATGGGCAAAGCACCATTCTAAGCACTGGGGGGATACAAGGTGATCAGGTTGTCCCACGTGGGGCTCACAGTTTTAATCCCCATTTTCCAGATGAGGTAACTGAGACTCAGAGAAGTTAAGTGAATTGCCCAAAGTCACACAGCTGGCAAGCGGCGGAGCCGGGATTAGAACCCATGATCTCTGACTCCCCAGCCCGGGCTCTTTCCACTGAGCTCGCTGCTTCTCTACCCACTAGGCCATGCTACTTCTCTAAATCAGGATAAATGAGACCTTCCAACCAGATTTTGTACCTAGCCTTGTATTTTATAAAGTAATCTCCACCTCCTAGGTTCAGAAAACTGGCTTTTTTAATGATCAAACAAATCCCAAGCATCAGGTTTATTTACGGGGAAGATAAAAGAAACTCAGACTGGACATAGTCTCTGTCCTACATGGGATTTACCATCTAAGTGGAAAGGAAAACATATTTTAGGCCTATTTTACAGATTAGGAAACTGAGGCATAGAGAATTTAAGCACTTAACACCAGAATTATTATTATTCATTATTAACTGTAGGGGTTCCTCAAGGGTCAGTTCTTGGTCCTCTTCTGTTCTCCATCTACACTCACTCCCTTGGGGAACTCATTCGCTCCCACGGCTTCAACTATCATCTCTATGCAGATGACACCCAAATCTACATCTCCTCCCCTGTTCTCTCCCACACCCTTCAGGCTCGTATCTCCTCCTGCCTCCAGGATGCCTCCACCTGGATGTCTGCCTGCCACCTAAAACTCAACATGTCCAAGACTGAGCTCCTTATCTTCCCTCCTAAACCCTGTCCTCTTCCTGATTTCCCTGTCACTATGGATGGTATTACCATCCTTCCCGTCTCACAGGGCCACAACCTTGGTGTCATCCTTGACTCAGCTTTCTCATTCTCAATTAGACTGTAAGCCCTTCAAACGGCAGGGACTGTCTCTATCTGTTGCCGACTTGTTCATTCCAAGCGCTTAGTACAGTGCTCTGCACATAGTAAGCGCTCAATAAATACTATTGAATTGAATTGAATGAATTCACCCCACACATCTGATCCGTCACCAAGGCCTGCCAGTCTCACCTTTACAGTATCGCCAAGATCTGCCCTTTGCTCTCCATCCAAACAGCTATCTTACTGGGACAGGCTCTCATAATATCCCGGCTAGATTATTGTGTCAGCCTTCTCTCTGATCTTCCTTCCTCCTGTCTCTCCCCACTCCAGTTTACTCTACATTCTGCTGCCCGGATCATCTTCCTACAGAAACGCTCTGGGCCTGTCACTCCCCTCCTTAAAATCCTCCAGTGGTTGCCCATCAACCTCCGCACGAAACAAAAACTTCTCACTCTGGGCTTCAAGGCTGTCCATCACCTTGCCTTGTCCTACCTCACCTCCCTTCTCGCTTTCTACTGCCCACTCTCCACGCTCCGCTCCTCTGCCTATCCTGCCGTCGACCTCTGGTCCACATCCTCCCGCTGTCCTGGAATGCCCTCCCCCCTCACCTCTGTTGAACTAACTCTCTTCCCCTCTTCAAAGCCCTACTGAGAGCTCACCTCCTCCAAGAGGCCTTCCCAGACTGAGCTTCCCCTTTTCTCTCTGCTCCCTCTGCTCCCTCTCTGCCAACCCTTCACCTCCCCTCAGCTAAGCCCCCTTGCCCCCCTTTTCCTCTGCTCCTCCCCCCTCCCTTCCCTTCCCCTCAGCACTGTGCTTGCTAATTTGTATATATTTTTATTACCCTATTTATTTTGTTAATGAGGTGTACATCCCCTTGATTCTATTTATTGCGATTAAGTTGTCTTGTTTTTGTCCATCTGTCTCCTCCGATTAGACTGTAAGCCCATCGATGGGCAGGGATTGTCTCCATCTGTTGCCGAATTGTACATTACAAGCGTTTAGTAAGCAGCATGGCTCAGTAGAAAGAACCCGGGCTTGGGAGTCAGAGGTCATGGGTTCGAATGCCGCTCCGCCACTTGCCAGCTGTGTGACTTTGGGCAAGTCAGTTAACTTCTCTGTGCCTCAGTTCCCTCATCTGTAAAATGGGGATTCAAAACTGTGAGCCCCACATGGGAAAACCTGATCACCTTGTATCTCCCCCAGTGCTTAGAACAGTGCTTTGCACATAGTAAGTGCTTAACAAATACCACCATTATTATTAGTAAGTGCTCAATAAATACTATTGAATGAATACTATTGAATTATTACTATTACCATTTGCTGTTCGGGATGCTCCTATGGTAATAACTGCACAAAAAACCAAATACACCTTCTCTGGAGAGCCTTGACATGCAGGCATGTACAAGTTGAGCACCATCACTGTATACCACTCTCACAGAAGTCGTGTCAACTTCTTGATTTGCTTGGTAAAATCCTTCCTTTCAGTTCACAATCGGTGGGTCTTCCTGGGCTTGAGAGATAGAGAGAAGGGCAGCGTCTACCTCCGATAGGAAAATTAGGTGGAGGAGAGGCTTTTGCGGAGAGAGATGTGGAGTTCGGCTTTGGACAGATTGAGCTTGCAGTGCCAGCTGGACATCCATGAAGGGAGATGTGCTGGAAACAGGAGAGGTCAGAGTTATTGAGGTTGATTAGGAAGTCATCCAAATAGAGGTGTTAATTGAAGCCAAGTGGATAGAGCAAGGGGCTGAGAGTCAGAAAGACCTGTATTCTAACCCCGGCTCCACCACATGTCTGTTGTGTGATCTTGGGTAAGTCACTTCACCTCTCTGAGCCTCAGTTACCTCATCTGTAAAATGGGGATTAAAAGCGTGATCCTCACATGGGACAGGGATTGTGTCCAAACTGATCAACTTGAACCTACCCCAGTGCTTAGAACAGTGTTTGGCACATAGTAAGGGCTTAACAAGTGCTTTTATTATTATTATTATAAACTCCCCAAGGGAGTGAATGTAAATCAGGAAGGAAAGAGGATCTAGGACAGAGCTTTGAGGGACACCTGTGGTTCAAGCTGAGAGGCAAAGGAATTTCTGGCAAAAGAAGTTGACGTGAGAGGGGAATCAGGAGGGAACTGGGTCGGAACAGTCAATCCAGGTCAGATGTGGAATCGACCCAGAGGTGAGAGAAGATTAGGACAGTAAAGGCCGTTAGATTTGGCAAGAAGGAGCTCCTTGATGACCTTGGACAGGGCATTCTCAGTACACGGCCTAGTGGAAAGAAGACAGACCTCCTTTCTACGTTGCCCTGACTTGCTCGCTTTGTTCATCTCCCATCCCAGCCACACAGCTCTTATGTACATACCTGCAATTTATTTATTTATATTAGTGTCTGTCTCTTGTTCTAGACTGTAGCTCATTATGGGCAGAGATTCCATCCCTTTATTGTTTTATTATATTCTTCCAAGCACCTAGGACAGGGCTCTGCACACAGTAGTTGTTCAATAAATATGATTGATTGAATGAATGAATGAATGAATGAAGTCAGAGAATCTGGGTTCTAATCCTAGGTTGGCTACATACATCTTGTGTGACCTTGGGCTAGTCAGTTCACTTCTCTATGCCTCAGTTCCGCATCTGAAAAATGGGAATTCAATGTAATAATAATAATAATAATGGTATTTATTAACCTGATCAGCTTGTATCCCCCCAGCGTTTAGAACAGTGCTTTGCACATAGTAAGTGCTTTCATTCATTCATTCAATAGTATTTATTGAGCGCTTACTATGTTCAGAGCACTGTACTAAGCGCTTGGGATGAACAAGTCGGCAACAGATAGAGACAGTCCCTGCCGTTTGACAGGCTTACAGTCTAATCGACTGTAAGTGCTTAACAAATACCACCGTTATTAAGAGCTTACTATGTGCCAAGATCTGTTCTAAGCTCTGGGGTAGATACAAGGTTGTCCCACATGGGGCTCACAGTCTTAATTCCCATTTTACAGATGAGATAAGTGAGGCACAGAGAAGTGAAGTGACTTGCCCAAGGTCACCCAGCAGACAAGTAGTGGAGCCAGGATTAGAACCCACATCCTCTGACTCCCAAGCCGGTGCTCTTTCCACTAAGCCTCTCCCTCCTATTTAGACTGTGAGCCCCATGTGAAACCTGATTAACTTGTATCTACCTCAGTGCTTAGTACTGTGCTTGGCACATATTAATCATTTAACAAATGATTGTAGTAGTAATAGAATTTTTAATGGTATTTATTAAGTGGTTAGTGTGTGTCGAACAGTGTTCTAAGCGCTGGGGGAATTACAAATTCATTAGGTCAGACACAGTCTTCTATTCTGCAAGGGGCTCACGGTCTAAGTAGCAGGGAGAATAGGTATCCCCATTTTACAGTCGAGGAAACTGAGTCACAGAGAAGTTAAGTGAGTTGCCCAAGGTCGGCAAGCAATTGGCAGAGACGGGATTAGAACCCAGGTCCTTCTGACTCCCAGGCCTGTGCGCTCTACGCTAGGCCACACTGCTTACTGTCAGCGGAGCACTGCACTAAGCACTGGGAGAGACTACACAGGTGGAAATTACACATGATCCCTAACCCTATCTAATTGTCCAAGTGGGGAGAAGTGTTTGGAGACAGACACAACAGGAGTGATGAAAGATAAAATCACGGCACAAACAAATATATGAAATGGGGTCAAAATCTCGGTTAGGATGGAGGAATCTGAGAGTTTGTGGGAGCAGTTTTTACACCTACCTCAGCAAGAGGGGGCCCCTCATGGAGATAGGATATCTCCAGAGGAAATCTCCTCCCACCTTGCAAGTGCCACCTCCTCCACCAGTGCCTCAGACACCATTCCCGCTCACCTTATAAAAACTATCGCCCCTTCCCTCCTCCCCTCCTTAACTTCCATCTTTACTCATTCTACAACGGCTTCTTCCCCTCTGCCTTCAAACATGCCCATGTCTCCCCCATTCTAAAAAAATCCTCTCGACCCCACTACCTCTCCCAGTTATTGTCTTATTTCCTCTCTACCCTTCCTTTCCAAACTCCTAGAACAAGTCGTCTATACTCGCTCTTGAATTCCTCAACTCCAATTCTCTCCCGGAACCCCTCCAATCTGCCGTCCCCTCCACCACATCGAATCTGCCCTCTCAAAGGTCACCAGTGATCTCCTTCTTGCCAAACCCAATGGCTCCTACTCTATCCTAATCCTCCTCGACCTCTCAGCCGCCTTTCACACTGTTGACCATCCCCTTCTCAACACGTTATCCAACCTTGGCTTCACGGACTCCGTCCTCTCCCGGTTCTCCTCTTATCTCTCTGGCCGTTCATTCTCGGTCTCCTTCACGGGCTCCTTCACGGGCTCCTCCTCCCCCTCCCACTAACTGCAGGGGTTCCTCAAGGGTCACTTCTTGGTCCCCTTCTGTTCTCCATCTATACTCACTCCCCTCGGTGAACTCATTTGCTCCCACGGCTTCAACTATCATCTCTACATAGATGACACCCAAATCTACATCTCCTCCCCTGTTCTCTCCCCCTCCACCCAGGCTCATATCTCCTGCCTTCAGGACATCTCCACCTGGATGTTCTCCCACCACTTAAAACTCAACATGTCCAAGACTGAGTTCCTTATCCTCCCTCCCAAATCTTGTTCTCTCCCTGACTTCCCCACCACTGAGGATGGCACGACCATCCGTCCCTTCTCACAGACCCGCAACCTTGGTGTCATCCTTGACTCTGCTCTCTCATTCACCCCTCACATCCAATCCGTCACCAAAACCTGCTGGTCTCACCTTCACAACATTGACAAGATCCACCCTTTCCTCTCCATCCAAACTGCTACCTTGCTAGTACAAGCTCTCATAATATCCTGCCTGGATTATTGCATCAACCTCCTCTCTGATCTCCCATCCTCCTTTCTCTCCCCACTCCAGTCTATATTTCATTCCACTGCCTGGATTATCTTTCTACAGAAACGTTCAGGGCATGTCACTCCCCTCCTCAAAAACCTCGAATAATAATGATGTTGGTATCTGTTAAGCGCTTACTATGTGCAGAGCACTGTTCTAAGCGCTGGGGTAGACACAGGGGAATCAGGTTGTCCCACGTGGGGCTCACAATCTTAATCCCCATTTTATAGATGAGGTAATTGAGGCCCAGAGAAGTGAAGTGACTTGCCCACAGTCACACAGCTGACAGTGGCAGAGCCGGGATTCAAACCCATGACCTCTGACTCCAAAGCCCATGCTCTTTCCACCGAGCCGCACTTGTCTAGTGGTTGCCTATCAATCTTCACATGAAGCAAAAACTCCTCACTCTTGGCTTCAAAGTTGTCCATCCCCTGGTCCCCTCCTACCTCACCTCCCTTCTCTCTTTCTACTGCCCACCCTGTACACTCTGCTCCTCTGCCGCTCACCTCCTCACTGTCCTCCGTTCGCACCTGTCCTGCAGTCGACCCCTGGCCCACTTCCTACCGCTGTCCTGGAATGCCCTCCTTCCTCACATCTGCCAAACTAACTCTCTTCCCCTCTTCAAAGCCCTACTGAGAGCTCACCTCCTCCAGGAGGCCTTCCCAGACTGAGCTCTTCATTTCCCTCTACCCCTTGTCCCCTCCCCATTCCCCCTACTCCCTCCCGCTGCTCTACTCCCTTTCCCTCCCCATAGCACTTGTGTATACAAATATATTATTATATATAATATAATATATAATATATTATTAATTACTCTATTTTATTAATGACGCTTATATATCTATGATTCTATTTATCTTGATGGTACTGATGCCTGACTAATTGTTTTGTCTGTCTTCCCCTTTTAGACTTTGAGCCTGTTGTTGGGCAGGGATTGTCTCTGTTGCCGAATTGCACATTCCAAGTGCTTAGTACAGTGCTCTGCACACAGTAAGCGCTCAATAAATACAATTGAATGAGTGAATGAATTAATTAATTAATAGGGAGTGGAGGGAAACTTTAATGGAGACAGTTCATTCATTCAATCAATTGTATTGATTAAGGGCTTACTGCGTGCAGAGCACCGCACTATGCAGTTGGGAGAGTACAGCGTAACAGTAAACAGATACATTCCCTGCCCGCAACGAGCTTACAGTCTAAAGGGATAATTGAAGGTCCTAGTGAGAGTCAAGGAGGATGATAAAGTGGAGGCAGGGGTGTATACAATCCATTTGAAGGATTTTGGCCTGATATGGAAAAGGGAGAAGGGATGATAGATAGGGTTCACTGAAGGGGTTTTTTTTTTAGCAGTGGGGAGGGGTGGGTGGGTTTGAAAGCAAAGGGGAAAGAGCCATCCCAGACTGAATAGTTGAAGACGCTGGGCAGGGAGGGAAGAAGAGACTGTGCCCGTGATTTTTGCAGATGAGGCAGAAGATAATAATAATAATAATAATGTTGGTATTTGTTAAGCGCTTACTATGTGCAGAGCACTGTTCTAAGCACTGGGGGAGATACAGGGTAATCAGGTTGTCCCACGTGAGCTCACAGTCTTAATCCCCATTTTACAGATGAGGGAACTGAGGCACAGAGAAGTTAAGTGACTTGCCCACAGTCACACAGCTGACAGGAGGTGGAGCCGGGATTCGAACCCATGACCTCTGACTCCCAAGCCCGTGGTCTTTCCACTGAGCCATGCTGCTTCTCTAACTGAAGATAACTGAGAAGATAACTGAGAAGATAACTGAAGTCAGCGGGCAGGAAGTGGAAGTGGTTACTAGTTTTGGGGTAATTTAAGTGCACATCCTAGGGACCCCATTACCTGAACATTAACTCCCATAACTGGCCTTTTTTAGTAGAGAGGCAGTGTGGCCTCATGGATAGAGCACAGTCCTGGGAACCAGAGGACCTAGGTTCTAACTCTGGCTCTGCCCCTTGTCTTCATATGATCTTGGTCAAATCACTGAATTTCTCAGTGCCTTGGTTTCCCGTCTCTAAAACGGAGAACCAATCCTGTTCTCCCTTCCACTTAGTTCATGAACCCCTGAGGGGCAGGGACTGCTTCAGACCAGATTAACTTTGTATCTACCCTAGCATCTGGAACAATGATTGACTTGTCGTATGTGCTTAACTATTGTTATTATTAATATTATCATTGTTATCGAGAAGGGAAGGGATCAGAGATAAATAGGACATCTCCTCTTGAGAATAATAATAATTCTGGTATTTGTTAACTGCTTCCTATGTGCCAGGCACTATACTAAACTCTGGGGTGGATACAAGCAAATTGGAGTAGACATAGTTCCTATCCCATGTGGGGCTCACAGTCTAATTCCCATTTTACAGATGAGGTACCTGAGGCCCAGAGAAGTGAAGTGACTTGCCCAGGATCACACAGCAGACAAGTAGCGGAGCTGGGATTATAACCTAGGTCCTCTCACTCTCCCATCCCATGGTTTATCCACTAGACCATACTGCTTCTCAGCTTTGGAATAAACTTTGGAATGCAATGTTTTATTCTGTGGCATGTCTTTCAGTGGAAGCAGAGCTTGTATTTTTATTTCCCTCCCTTGGAACCCACTTACCGATGCCTGAAATGTGTTTTCCAATATCTGCATTTCTATCCTATATAAAGCTCACAGTTCAAAAGAGAACCCACTTGTCTGGAAAATAATCAAAGACTCTGTGTTCCCTCTTCATAATGAAGTACACATTTTGCATTAAAAGGCGCATCGTTCACTTCAAAAGTTGACTAGCTTGGCACTTAGAAGCAAATATCAACTGGTTACATTTAGGATGAGGAAAAAGTCCTTTACAAGAATATTTTCTGAATGTGTGACATTTCCATTTGATTTTGAATTAGACAACTTTATTCTTTTTAAAGCAGTGTGGCTTAGTGGAAAGAGCCCAGGCTTGGGAGTCAGAGGTCTAGAGTTCTAATTCCGGCTCTGCCACTTGTCAGCTGTGTGACTGTGGGCAAGTCACTTAACCTCTCTGGGCTTCAGTTCCCTCATCTGTAAAATGGGGATAACTGTGAGCCTCACGTGGGACAACTTGATTACCCCGTATCTACCTCAGCGCTTAGAACAGTGCTCTGCACATAGTAAGCGCTTAACAAATACCAGCATTATTATAACAGTAATTTGTTCTGCGGGCACCTGGTGAGCAGTCACCTTAAGGTCTTGCTTCAGTTAATAGACATAACTGAGAAGCAGTGTGGCCTAACTAAGAGTACCGGCCTGGGAGTCAAGGGGCCTGGGTCCTCATCCCAAATCTGCCACTTGCCTGCTGCATGATCTTGGGTAAGTCACTTCACTTAGAGAAGCAGCGTGGCTCAGTGGAAAGAGCACGGGCTTAGGAGTCAGAGGTCATGGGTTCGAATCCTGGCTCTGCCACCTGTCAGCTGCGTGACTTTGGGCAAGTCACTTGACTTCTCGGTGCCTCAGTTACCTCATCTGTAAAATGGGGATTAAGTCTTTGCCCCCCAAGTGGGACAACCTGATTACCCTGTATCTACCCCAGCGCTTAGAACAGTGCTCGGCACATAGTAAGCACTTAACAAATGCCAACATTATTATTCTGTGGGCCTCAGTTACCACATCTGTAAAATAGGGATGAAATACCTGTCCTCCCCACCTCTGAGAGTTAGTCCTGTGTGGGACAGAGATTGTATCTAATCTGATCATATTCTAGCTATCTCTTCACCTAATTTAGCGTGTAACTAGAAAATGCTAAACAAATAATAATACTGTTATTATTATTATATATTCTGACACACTGCCTTCTTCCTTTTCTTTTATTTATTTTAATGACTGTGTCTCTCCATGGACTGTAAGTTCTTTGTGAGCCGTGATTCCGTCTACCAACTCTCTTGTATTATATTCATTCATTCTTTCATTCATTCAATCATATTTACTGAGTGCTTACTATGTGCAGAGCACTGTACTAAGTGCTTGGAAAGTACAATACAGCAATAAAGAGAGACAATCCCTGTCCACAACAGGCTCAGGGTCTAGAGGGGAGGAGACAGACATCAATACAAGTAAACAGGCATAAGTATAAATCAATAGAATTGTAGATACTGTCCCAAGTGCTTAGTTTAGTGTTTCTGCACACAGTAACTGCCCAGTATATTGAACAATAGAGTAGTTGATTCGTATTTATTGGGCGCTTACTGTGTGTAGAGCACTGTACTAAGCGCTTGGAAAGTACAATTCAACAATAAAGAGAGACAAACCCTGCCCACAATGGGCTCACAGTCTAGAGGGGGTAGATAGACATCAATACAAGTAAACAGGTATCAATATAAATAGAATTATAGATTTATAGATACTGTCCCAAGTGCTTATTCTAGTGTTTCTGCACACACTGTGCTCAATATATTGAACGATAGAATAGTTGTGCAATAACTACTCTGACTACAATAGAGAGTGGAAATGGAGGATGACCTTCTGGATCCTGACTCACTTTCAGGATTGATGGCAGAGATAATGTCAATGCCTTCCTATTCTGTCTTGCTTCTGCATGTATCACCTCTGCTTTCTTTTCACTCTCCTTCCCAGCCACGGCCTTTCCTTCCTTAGTGGTCGTCACTGCTTGATGAGAAAAACAAACCTTCATCATGGCTAATTACATTTAAGGGCATTAGCTTTAATCGCAAGCCCGGTTTGATTAACTGCGTCAGTTTAGAAGCTGTGAAAATGAAAACTTTCCCCACAATTTGTCCTTAGCTCTGATTTTTGCTTACTGATCTTCTGGCCTTGTTCATCCGTGTCCTTGCAGAACGTGGAGTGGGAGGTAGGCCCACCTAGAGTTGACCCTGGGTTCATTTGCTCACCTTTATATCACCTCTCATTCTCTAACACCGAGGTTAAATAAACTAGCCCATCCAACTTTTCCACAGAGCTCTCATTGGCCGGTTCCTCCCTCATCTTTGGGGCTCTAAAACTACTAATAATGAGTGTGGTATTTGTTAATGAGTGGGGTGGCTGCAAACAAATTGGGTCGGACACAGTCTCTGTCCCACTTGAGGCTCACAGTCTTAATCCCCATTTTACAGATGATGGAAATGAAGCACAGAGGAAGGGAAGTGACTTGCCCAAGGTCACACAACACACAAGAGGCAGTTCTCTGCCTGAAACTTCTCCATAGTCTCCATAGTCTCCTCACACCCCACACCGGGCTTGGGAGTCAGAGGTCATGGGTTCTAATCCCAGCTCTGCCTCTTGTCAGCTGTGTGGCTATGGGCAAGTCACTTCACTTCTCGGTGCCTCAGTTCCCTCATCTGTAAAAGGGGGATTAAAACTGTGAGCCCTACATGGGACAACCTGATCACCTTGTATCCGCCAGTGCTTAGAACAGTGCTTTGCACATAGTAAGTGCTTAACAAATACCACCATTATTAAAACGATTTAATAAAGATTTTAAAAAGATGGCTTCTGGATGCTCTAGGAAGATTGTTTCACTCCTTTACAGGTGACTCTAGCATACCACGTTTTCAAAAGACACGTTTTGGTAGGGAGGCAGTGTGGCCTATGGGAAAGACCTCAGACCTGGGAGTCAGGAGATCTGGGTTCTAATCCCGGCTGTCTCTAGCCTGTTGGGTGACCTGGGATAAATCACTCAACCGTTCTGAGCTCCAGTTTCCTCATAATAATAATATTTAATAATTATGATACTTGTTAAGTGCTTACTGTGTGCCGCTACAGTTCTAAGCACGGGGGTAGTTACAAACTAATCAGGTTGGACCCAGTCCCTGTCCCCTGTGGGGCTCACAGTCTTAATCGCTAATCCCCACTTGACAGATGAGGTAACTGAGGCCCAGAGAAGTGAAGCGACTTGCATGAGGTCAAATAACAGACATGTGACAGCTGGGATTAAAGCCTGGATCCTTCTGATTCTGTTCTCTATCCACTTACCAACACTGCTTCTCATCTCCACAAGAGGGATATAATACCTAATAATATTATTGTGTGGTGTTTGTTAAATGCTTACTATGTGTCAAGCAGTGTTCCAAGTGATGGAGTAATAATAATGGTATTTGTTAAGCACTTACTATGTGCCAAGCACTGTTCTAAGCACGGGGGGGGGGATACACGGTAATAAGGTGGTCCCATGTGGGGCTCCAGTCTTAATCCCCATTTTACAAATGAGTTAACTCAGGCACAGAGAAATCAAGTGACTTGCCCAAAGTCACACAGCTGACAAGTGGAGGACTCGGGATTAGAACCCTCAACCTCTGACTCCCAAGCCCATGCTCTTTCCAGTGAGCCACGCTCCTTCTCTTGGTATTTAAGTGCTTTCTATGTGCCAAGCACTGTTCTAAGCGCTGGGGGGATACAAAGTGATCAGGTTATCTCACAAGGGTCTCACAGTCTTAATCCCCATTTTACCGATGAGGTAACAGGCACAGAGAAGTGAAGTGACTTGCCCAAAGTCACACAGCTGACAAAATGGCAGAGCCAGAATTAGAACTCATGACCTCTGACTCCCAAGCCCGGGCTAGGAATCAGGTCTGGCACATTCCTGTCCCATATGGGCTCACAAGTGGGATCCTGTTGGCAGGAGAGTCCCAGATCCAAACCTCTCCCACAACAGGGTCAGTGGAGTTAGGGAGAAGCAGCGTGGCTCAGTGGAAAGAGCACGGGCTTTGGAGTCAGAGGTCATGGGTTCGAATCCTGGCTCTGCCACTTGTCAGCTGTGTGACTGTGGACAAGTCACTTAACTTCTCTGTGCCTCATTTCCCTCATCTGTAAAATCGGGATTAAGACTGTGAGCCCCATGTGGGACAACCTGATTCCCCTGTGTCTACCCCAGCGCCTAGAACAGTGCTCTGCACATAGTAAGCACTTAACAAATGCCAACATTATTATTATGTTGATTTTGATTTTTCAGAGACTACCTCTCCACCTCTCAGTCTCTGTGTCCCACTATGATCTTACTTTTACCAAGGAATGGGGCGATTTTAATAAAGCTTCAGTCCCATCCCCCCGCCCCACACCATCTGCTGAGACATGGTGGACCAACCCCCTCCCGCCCCGCACCCCTACCTCAGCAGGGGTAATGGAGCTCGGAATGGGGAAGTATACTGACGTGGATTTTGCAGAAACATTCCCTCGTCTCCCCATCTTTAATAAAATTTTAATATTGTTTCAGATCTTGTCGGTAGGATCCAATAAAAAGATGTGACCAATCCATCAATCAGTGATATTTACTGGGTGCTTGCTATGTGCAGAGCACTGTATTAGCCCCTTGGGAGAGGACAAGTTCGTTTTAGTCAGGGAATGTGTCTGTTCATTCATTCATTCATTCAATCATATCTGTGGAGCGCTTACTGTGTGCAGAGCACCATACTAAGCGCTTGGGAGAGTACGATACAACACTAAGCAGATACATTCCCTGCCCACAACGAGCTTACAGTCTAGAATGTATTATATAACAGTATTGTATAACAGTCTAGGTTATCCCAGCTCTGCCACTTGTCAGCTGTGTGACCTTGGGCAAGTCACTTAACTTCTCGGTGCCTCAGTTACCTCATCTGTAAAATGGGGATTAAGACTGTGAGCCCCACGTGGGTCAACCTGGTTCCCCTGTGTCTACCCCAGCGCTTAGAACAGTGCTCTGCACATAGTAAGCGCTTAACAAATATCAACATTATTATATTGTTGCATTGGATTCTCTCAAGCTCTTAATATGGTGCTCTGGACATAGTAAGCACTCAATAAATACGGTTGACTAGCTGACTAACTACAAGAAAGTTAGCAGACAGGTTCACTGCCCACAGTGAGATTACATTGTAGCTTACATGTCAGCAGGATCCATTCCGAAGAGTCAGTTTATAACCATGCAGTGAACCAAGGTCTTCAAATGAGGAAAGGAGCATCCAATGGGGTGCCCAGAGAGGATGTACTCCAATCAGACGTACCTTAGGCAATTTGTACCCCTGCCATGTGCCCCTTTTACTATTACTATTACTGAGAATCAGCATGATTTAGTGGAAAGAGCGTGGGCTTGCGAGCCAGAGGTCATGGATTCTAATCCTGACTCTGCCACTTAGCTTTGTGACTTTGGGCAAGTCACTTAACTTCTCTGTGCCTCAGTTCCCTCATCTGTAAAATTGGGATTAAGATTGTGAGCCTCACGTGGGACAACTTGATTACCTTGTATCAACCCAGTGCTTAGAACAGTGCTTTGCACATAGTAAGCAGTTAACAAATACCTTAATTATTATTGTTGCTATTACTACTGCTAGTAAGCAGTTAACAAATACCTTAATTATTATTGTTGCTATTACTACTGCTAGCACCGGAACTCAGCTGTCAGTCATTTAATCGTATTTATTGAGTGCTTACTGTTTGCAGAGCACTGTACTGAGCACTTGGGGAAGCAGCATGGCCTAGTGGAAAGATCACGGGCCGGGGAGTCAGAGGACCTGGGTTCTAATCCCGGCTCCACCACTTGTCTGCTGGGGGACCTGAGGCAAGGCATTTGACTTCTCTGTCTCAGTTACTTCACCTGTAAAATGGGAATTAAGATTATGAGAGCTGTGTCCAACCTGGTTATCTTGTATCTATCCCAGTGCTTAGTAATAATAATGATAATTAATAATTATGGCATTTGTTAAGTACTTATTATGTGCTAGGCACTATACTAATTTCTGGGGTGGGTACAAGCAAATATCGGGTTGGACACAGTTCCTGTCCCTTGTGAGACACATAGTCTCAATCTCTATTTTACAGGTAAGGTAAATGAGGCAGAGAAGTGAAGTCACTCGGCATACAAGTGGCAGAGTCGGGATTAGAACTCATGACCTTCTGACTCCCAGGCCCGTGATCTACCCATTACGGACAGAGTGCCTGGCACATAGCCCTTAACAAGTACCACTATTATCACTGTTATCATAGGATAACAAGAAACAGACACATTCCCCGCCCATAATGAGCTCATTCTTGTTCTCTGTCCAACTATTGGGCGGAGTTCATAGTTGGAGGAGAGCCAAAGTTCTCCAGGTTGATTTGACTCTCCAGGTGAGGACAATAGCCTGATTTGGATGGAAGTGAATTGCCTGCTGTTGAGCATTTTGGAGGTGTAGAGTATAGCATAGGGGCTAGCGCATTGGCCTGGGTGTTGGGAGGTAATGGGTTCTAATCCCCGTTCCTCCACTTGTCCGGTGGATGACCCTGGGTGGTGGGTGAGTCTCTTCACTTTTCTGGGCCTCAGTTCCTTCATCTGTGAAAGGGGGTTTGAGACTGTGAGCCCCACATGGGACAGGGACTGTGTCCAACCCAATTGGCTTGTGCCCACCCAGTGCTTAGTAGAGTGCCTAGCAGTTAGGAAGCGCCTAACAAATATCCTAATTATTAATTATCATTATTATTCTGACAGAATGCAACTCCCATTCATTCCTCCAGGAGGTTTTCTCTGATTACCGTTCCCTTCTCCCCACGTCACTCCAGAACCAACTCAGCCATTATGCACTCAGGTATTTATTGAATATGGGCTTCTTTAAATTAAGCACTTATTTAGTCGCATTTACGTATTTCCATTCATTTTTTTCCTATCTGTAAATGATTTTAGGTCTGTTTCTCCTGTTATACTGAAAGGTCTTTGTGAGCAGGATTACATATTCTACGTCTCTTGAACTCTTCCAAGTACTCAGTATTGCTCTTGGTAAACAGGAGGTGCTCACTGAATACTACTGATTGACTAAATGGCAACTATTCATCTGAACAACAACAGCATTTATTAAACACTCGGAGATACTCGGAAGTCTGAGAATTAGTGATGGATTTTTCCAGGATTTTCTGGTACATAGACAACAGCTAGCAAAGCTTAAATTAAAGCTCCTAAAATTGCAATTGTTTCTTTCTTGGAATGCTTTATTTTGTGTTTTCTCCTACTTCTTTCCCAAAGTAAATTCTATAAGTGAGCTCACCCGACTTTCCCTTTTTGCATTTTCTCTGTTTCACATTGCTTTACTTTTTTTTCCGGTGATCTCTGTTAAGGACTTACTATGTGCCAAGTACTGTACTAAGCGCTGGAGTAAATACAAGCTATCTCAGCTTGAACTATGGTTCGTACTATCATGTTCTATTCTATATAGCATTTAGCAGCTAAGTGAAGGTTATCTGAATCTCGCTTTCTGATCCTTCAATGGGTAGTGTCTATTGTTTTTCTATATACAGTATCTCTCAGAGTCAAAGGGGAAATTATAAGAGAAAGATACTGTTGTCAAAGAGGAATTTGTTCCAATACTTGAAACACACACATACCTGAGGAGAGTTAAGCTTAGTCAGATGAGAATTGAGCATGGACTGACTCTTAGGGTGTCCACATTTCCTCCAGCTCATTCTATTCACCTTGCCCTAATCCTGTTTTGGCCCAAAGTTTTACTGCTATAAAAGTAATAATAATAATAATGATAATTATAGTATTTGTTAAGTGCTTACTATGTTCCAAGCCCTGTTCTAATCGCTGAGGTAGATACAAGGTAATCAGGTTGTTCCACATGGGGCTCACAGTCTTAATCTCCATTTTACGGATGAGGTAACTGAAGCTTAGAGAAGTGAAATGACTTGCCCAAGGTCACACAGCAGACAAGTGGCAGATTTGGGATTAGAACCCATGTCCTCTGACTCCCAAGCCCGTGCTCTTTTCCACGAAGGCACACTGCTTCTCATATAATATAGACTATATATGTGAGACTATTTGATATATGTGAGGCATATATATATCTTATACTAATATTCATTCATTAATTTATTCATTCAATCATATTTATTGAGCGCTTACTGTGTGCAAAGCACTGCACAAGACACTTGGGAGAGTACAATATAACAACAGACACATTCCTGCCCACAGTGAGCTAGAGGGGGTGACAGAAAGATCTTTCTCTCTCTCTCTCTCTCTCTCTATCGCTCTCTCTCTCTTCCTCTCTCTAAATGTATTAGAGAAGAGTGTGGCTTAGTGGAAATAGAACAGCCCATGTGGATAGGGAGAGTGTCCAACACACTGCATGCAGAAGTTGCTAAATCAATACAGTTGTTTTACAGTGGGTTTATGCTTAAGACTTAGGTACCTATATCTCTCTACATAAACAAAGCTTGATTAATTTTTTAATGGTATTTTTTAAGGGTTTACTATGTGCCAAGAACCATACTAATCTACAGGGGTAGATTCAAGATCATCAGATTGGACACAGTCCATGTACCACAGTCTTAATTAAAAGAGAACTTAAGGCACTGCAAAGGTAATATATCATCTTTACAAACTCTAGTGGATGTCCAAATGACAAATGGGAAGTGTATTTATTCCCTAGGACAAAATAAAATCACGTTCTTTGATGAGTGTACCTTTAGGTAGCTTAGAACAAAATAATTGTCTATTGTAGGTGCTTATAGTTTTGCTGTTTGTGAAATTATTCCACTGAGATTAATTGAACTTTTTGATTTTTAATTGAACATGGGACAGGGACTGTACTCTGATCGATTTGCTTGTATCCTCCCCAGTGCTTAGTATAGTGCCAGGCACATAGTAAGTGCTTAACAAATCCCATTATTATTATTAGTCAAGCTGGGATAAGACAAGTGCTTGGATCAGTGTGGTGGCAGTGAAAGTGGAGAGGAAGAGGCAGATTCTGGAGATTTGAAAGAAGAATTGAAAGGATTGGGTGACAGATCAATTATGGAGGTTGATGGAGAAGGAGGATCAAGAACAAGGCCAAGGAACCAGACTTGGGACACAGGCTGATTGATGCTGTTGTCTATAGCAATAATAATAAAAATGGTATCTGTTAAGGGCTTACTATGTGCCAAGCACTATCCTAAGCGCTGGGGTAAATACAAGGTAATCAGGTTGTCCCACATGGTGCTCACAGTCTTAATCCCCATTTTACAGATGAGGTAACTGGGGCACAGAGAAGTTAAGTAACTTGCCCAAGGTCACAAAGTTGATAAATGGCAGGACCTGGATTAGAACCCATGACCTCTGACTCCCCAGCCCGGGCTCTTTCCACTGAGCCATGCTGCTTCTACTACTGGTGGATGTCCAAATGACAAATGGGAAGTGTATTTATTTCCTAGGACAAAATACAATCACATTCTTTGATGAGTGTACATTTAGGTAGTTTAGAACAAAATAATTGTCCATTGTAGTTGCTTATAGTTCTGCTGTTTGTGAAATCAGCACAAAAATCAGCAGTTTGTCACTGCTGCTGCTGCCCCTACTATTCATTCATTCATTCATTCATTCATTCATTCATTCATTCATTCATTCAATCTTACTTATTGAGCATTGACTGTGTGCAAAGTACAGTATTAAGTGCTTGGGAGAATACACTATAGCAACAAAGAGACACAATCCTGCCCACAGTGAGCTCACGGTCTAGAGGGGGAGACAGACATTAATAAAAATAAATAAATAAATGGATAGATAAGTAAATTATAGATACATACAGATGTATACTTTTGTGCTGTGGGGATTGGAGGAAGGATGAATGAAGGAGCCAAGTAAGAGCATTGCAGAAGGAAGTGGGAGAAGAGGTGAGGAGGGTTAAGTCAGGGAAAGCTCCTTGGAGGAGATGTGCCTTCAAAAAGGCTTCAAAGTCGGGGAGAGAAATTATCTGTTATGAGGAGGGAGGGCATTACAGGCCAGAGGTAGGACGGGGCGGGGGGATTGGCGGGGTGAGAGATCAGCGGTGAGATAGATGAGATTGTAAGCCCGTCAAACGGCAGGGACTGTCTCTATCTGTTGCCGACTTGTTCATTCCAAGCACTTAGTACAGTGCTCTACACATAGTAAGCACTCAATAAATACTATTGAATGAAAGATCAAGGTACAGTGAGAAGATTAGCATTAGAGGAGCAAAGTGTGAGGGCTGGGTCGTAGTAGGAGAGTAGTGAGGTGAGGTGAGGTAGGAGGGGACAAGGTGAGTAAGTGCTTTAAAGCCAAAGGTGAAGTGTTTTTTTTGATGCGGAGGAGGATGGGCAACCACTGGAAGTTCTTGAGCAGTGGGAAACATGCTTTGAACTACTAGTACTCCTACTTACCAGTACTATTACTACTAATGGTATTTATTAAGTGCTTATTACAGAATGGCCTAATGGAAAGAGCACAGGCCTGGGAGTCAGAGAATCTGGGTTCTAATCCCAACTCCACCACTTACCTCCTGTGTGAACTTGGGCAAGTCAATTATCTTCACTGTGTTTCAGCTCCATCAGCTGCAAAATGGGGATTCAATACCTATTCTCCCTACTACTTAGACTGTGAGCCCCCTGTGGACCTGCTTATCTTGTACCTACCTGTTGTTTAGATCAGGGCTTGGCACAGAGTAAGTACTTAACAAATATCACAGTTATTATTATTATATTATTATGTGCCAAACACTCCAATAAGCATTGGGGTAGATAGAAGATAATCAGGTGGGGCACGGTTACTGTCCTCCCATGGGGCTCACTACCTAAAGGGAGAAAGAGAACACCAAGTGAATTGGAGGAAAAGAATAGGAGGGGAAGGTAAATTCCATTTTGGATGCATTGAGCTTAAGGTGCCATCAGGACATCCACGTAGCAATGTCCGGAGGCAGGCAGAAATGGAATATGGCAGAAAAGGAGAGAGATCAGGGCTAGCAGGGTTGGTTTGGAGTCATCTATTTAGATAAAGGTAGTAGTTCAAGCAGTGAGAGCAGTCGAGCTTCCCAAGGGGGTGAGTGAAGGTGGAGAGGGAAGGGGACCCTGCCTGGAGCCTTGAGGGACCCCCACAGTTAGAGAGTGGAGGGCAGAGAAGAGAGATGGAGAAGGATCAGCCAGACAGGTAAGAGGAGCTCCCGGAGAGGACTGAGTAAGAAAGCAAAGGTTAGTGTTTCCTGGAGGAGAGAGGGGTCTACTGTTCATTTATGACCAGAGATGCCTATTCCATAGGGCAATGGACCCCCAAATACTGTTTGAGCTGATCCCCCAGACTGTCCAATCCTAGGTCTCTGACAGGAACCAAGAGTTTCCCATCGTGACTGAAAGGGCTCAAAATGGAGGCTCTCTAGTCTGCTAGGCCACTGACAATTTTTCTCTCCTGGGATCGATTATCAATAATAAAGGAACTAGTAGTCAAGAAATATGCCCAAGATTAATGTTAAAAAGATTTGAGGTGAAGAGCCTGGAAAAAATCATGATATGCGTTGATGTAACACTTGCCACAGAAATACAAATCTATGGATCTGAAAGCTGGACAGTGAAAAAACAGGATAGAAAGAGCATCGATTCTTTTGAAAGGTGCTGTTGGAGAAGGCTTTTGTCAATATCATGGACTGCCCGAAAAACAAACAAATGGATTTGGGAGCAAATTAAGCCAAAATGGTCTTTGGAAGGCCAAATGACTTAGATTAGCATATTTTGGACATGTAATCAGGAAGACTAATTCTCTGGAGAAGACACTAATGCTAGGAAAAGTCCAGGGGAAACATGGAAGAGGTAGACCGGCAGCTAGATGGATAGATACCAAAGCAATGATAACAGACCATTAGAAAGGTTACAGATTATGGCAGAAGTCAGGACATTATAGAGAAGATATATCCATAGATTCGTTATGAATCAGAAACAACTAGACGACACGATAATAATAATAATAAAAAGGTCTCTGAAGTCTATTCTCTGTCAGTTCAATTTATGGAGTGTTCACTGTGTGAAGAGCACTGTACTAAGCACTTCGGAGAGTACCATATAACAGATACATTCCCTGCCCACAATGAGCTTACAGTCTAGAGGGGGAGACAGTCATTAATCTAAATAATGAGGAGAGAGAGTGTTCAAGGCCAGAGGCAGGATAATAATGTTGGTATTTGTTAAGCGCTTACTATGTGCAGAGCACTGTTCTAAGCACTGGGGTATATACAGGGTAATCAGGTTGTCCCATATGGGGCTCACAGTCTAAATCCCCATTTTACAGATGAGGTAACTGAGGCACAGAGAAGTTAAGTGACTTGCCCACAGTCACACAGCTGACAAGCGGCAGAGCTGGGATTCGAACCCATGACCTCAGACTCCCAAGCCCGGGGTCTTTCCCCTGTGCCACCTTGCTGTGAGGTAGAAGTTGGTGATGAGATAGATGAAAATAAGGCACAGTGAGAAGGTTGGCATTAGAGCAGTGAAGTGTGTGGCTTGTGTTGTAGTAGGAGAGTACTGAGGTGAGGTAAGAGGGGACAAGGTGTTTAAGTGCTTTGAAGCCAGTGGTTAGAAGGGTCCCCCTGCTAAAATCCCTGCCTCCTTCCTCCCACCCCTTAGGTCTGTGTCCATGCAACAGAATGTTTTCTGGAATCTTCCGCCTCCGGAAAATGCTAGATCTTAAGACCCTCCTTAGCGCGTCACCTCCTAAGGACAGGGATCTTGTAACTTTGGTTTGGCTCAGTAGTTGCCTCTTGGCAGTTGCATTTGTTTCTTTTTGTTGCTGTTTGTTTCTTCATTTGTTTATTTTTTTCTGCCCAGGCCCTTAGCCCTTTTTTGTTCTTCCTCAAATACAAATACAAGTTGGAACTTGTCAAAGTCTGTGGCTCTCTTCAACAGTTTAGCAAATAACGTTGGGAATAATGACTTTAGGGGTCTCTTCCTTCTTTCTACAATCATTTGGGGTATTTGTGTTAGGGTAACTGACACTGAGGTTGGAGGACATGCAGTCGATATATAAAATTTAGGGTACTCAAGTCATATGAAGGGGGAAAATACTGGAAGGAGCATGAGGACCTCTCCAACTACATCCTACCTTTACAAAAACATTCAGGCCATGTTTCCCCACTCCTCAAGAATCTCGTGGTTGCCCATCCACCTTCTCATCAAACACAAACTCCTCATCACTGGCTTTAAAGCAGTCAGTCACCTGGACCCCCTCCTACCTCACCTCAGTACTCTCCTGCAATAACACAGCCCACACACACCGCTCCTCTAGTGCTGGCCTTCTCACTAAACTTTGATCTTGTCCATGTTGCTGCTGACCTCTCGCCCACATCCTGCCTCTGGCCTGGAATGTCCTCCCCCCTCAAATCTGACAGACCATTACTCCACCAACCCCCTTCAAAGCCTTATTGAAGGCACATCTCCTCCAAGAGGTTCTAGACTGTCAGCTCGTTGTGGGCAGAAAATGTTTTAATTTGTTATATTGTACTCTTCCAAAAGCTTAGGACAGTGTTCTGCACACAGTAAGTGCTCAATCAATATGATTGAATGAATGAATGAAAGAATGAATGAGGCCTTCCCTTACTAAACCCTCCTTTCCTCTTCTTCCATCATTCCCTTCTGGTTCGCCCTTATGCTTAGATTTTTTCCCCTGTATTCACAACTTTCTAGCCCCATGGCACTTATGTACATATCCCTAATTTACTTTTATTTATGTCCGTCTGCCCTCTAGATTGTCAGCTCGTTGTGGGCAGGAAACATGTCTACCAACTCTGCTATATTGTTTATACAGTACTCTCCCAAGCACTTAGTACAGCACTCTGCACACAGTAAGCACTGGATAAATACGAATGATTGATTCAGCTGCTGTTCTCATTCCGTTAGGGTTGGTGGAATGCAGGAAGGGGTGAGAAGACCTCCGTGAGGCAGAGGGGAGCCTGGCCCAACTCTGGGTGCCTGGGATGGGAGGCGGTTCACTCGCTTGACTCCCGAGGTGGCTGAGAAGGCAGAGCAGAGGCTTTTATACCCGGTCCGACGCATGCAGAACATGCTAGGAGCAGGCAAAGAGTTTCTCAGCCACCCTGAGAGGGCCGAGGATGAGCAGGGCATGTGTTTCGCTCTGTTGTGATATCGTGGTTGTTTATACAACTGAGGGGACAAGATTACTGACCATGAGATGTTTTGTGGAGGATGGAGTGCCCTTCATGGAGTTTGTTTGCAAAAGAGCACAGGCCTGGGAGTCAGAGGACCTGGGTTCTAATTCTGACTCTGCCACTTGTCTGTTGTATAAGTCTCATGATTTCGCTGGGCCTCAGTTCCCTCATCTGCATAATGGGGATTCAGTACCTCTTCGCTCTCCTCCCTCCCTCTTTAGCTCTCCCCCTCCCTCCTCCCTCCAAAAACTCTTTACCATTGGCTTTAAAGCAGTCCATCTCCTTGCCCCCTCCTACCTCAGCTCGCTTCTCTTTCTCCAACCCAGCCTGCACACTTTGCTCCTCTAGTACTAACCTTCTCTCTGTGTCTCCATCTCACCTGTCTCGCCACTACCCCTGACTCATGTCCTGCCTCTGGCCCTTCCTCCTCAAATCCACCAGACAATTACTGTCCCCTCATTCAAGTGCTTTTTGAAGGCACATCTCCTCCAAGAGGCTTTCCCAGACTAAGCCCCACTTTTCCTCATCTCCCACTCCCTTCTGCGTCACCCTGACTTGTTCCTTTTGCTCTTCCCCCCCTCTCAGCCTTTATATATATATATATATATATTTGTAATTTTATTTATGTATATTTACGGAAGGATGTCTGTCTCCCCTCCTGTAAGCTGTAAGCTCATTGTGGGCAGGGAATGTCATTGTTTATTATTGTTTTGTACTTTCCCAAGCCCTTAGTACAGTGCTCTGCACACAGAAAGCACTTAATAAATATGATTGAATGAATGAATGAATAGTTAGAAAATGAGCACCATGTGGAGCCTGATTATTTTGCAGCTACTCCAGTGCTTAGTACAGTGCTTGGCACATAGTAAGCACTTAACAAATACCATTATTATTATTATTATTATTGTTGTTATTATTATTAGTATGCTAACTGGCTATAGGCCTTCCCAGACTGAGCTCCTCTTCCCCCTCTACTCCCTCTGCCATCCCCCCTTTACCTCTCCGCAGCTAAAGCCTCATTTTCCCCTTTTCCCTCTGCTCCTCCACCTCTCCCTTCCCATCCCCACAGCACTGTACCCGTCCGCTCAACTGTATATATCTTCGTTACCCTATTTATTTTGTTAATGAATTGTACATCGCCTTGATTCTATTTAGTTGCCATTGTTTTTACGAGATGTTCTTCCCCTTGACGCTGTTTAGTGCCATTGTTCTTGTCTGTCCGTCTCCCCCGATTAGACTGTAAGCCCGTCAAACGGCAGGGACTGTCTCTATCTGTTGCCGACTTGTTCATCCCAAGCGCTTAGTACAGTGCTCTGCACATAGTAAGCGCTCAATAAATACTATTGAATGAATGAATGAATGAAGGACTGACACAGGGAGGAGTTGGTTTTAACAATTTTACACCACCAGGGATTAATTTAGCTATGCCCATTTAAGCTCCAATGAGAGAATTAATCAGGCTACAGCAATCAGAGCACAACCCCTGGGGTACAATAGCTGTGGTATTTGTTAAGCTTTTACTAATGTGCCAGGCACTGTACTAAGCCCTGGAGTAGATTCAAGCAAATTGGGATGGACACAGTCCCTGTCCCCCATGGGGCTCACAGTCTCAATCCCCATCTTACAGTTAAGTAACTGAGGCCCAGAGAAGTGAAGTGGCTTGTCCAAGGTCACCCAGCGTATGAGTGGCAGAGCTGGGATTAGAACCTGTGACATTAGAACCTGTGACCTTCCCAGTGGGACAGAACTATGGTTCCAGAAAAGCCGTCCCCATACCCACATCCTCCAGACGATGCGGAGGACACTGCTGTCGTCTCATACCCTTAGACCCCAGAGGTCCTGTTTAAGCAGGGAAGGTGGGTTGGCCAAGGTTGACCAATGCCTGGTCCCAAGCCTCACCCATGACTACCAGAGCGTCAGTGACTGGAACTGACTGTAGTTGAGACTCGGAATTGAGACGAGGTCAAGTGGGAATGTCCGTCATTTCAAAATACTCAAGGTCTTGGTCCCGAAGCCAGACGCTAACCAAAACAGACTTCGGACAACTGAGTCAGAATCAGAAATAGGGGCTTGCTGAAAGGAGGTGCTTGCAGCAATACCAAGTGACAGCCTGGGAACCAGAAACCATCAGCAATCTAGGAGAGTCTTCACAGATTAAATGAAAAGTGAGAGGGAGCTTGACTTAGTGGAGCGCTTAGAACAGTGCTTGGCACATAGTAAGCACTTAACATAGTATGCACTTAATAAATGTCATCATCATTATTATTATTATTATTGTTGTAAAGCACAGGTCTGAAAGCCAGCGGACCTGGCTTCTAATGCTGGCTCCACCACCTGCTGCCGCGTGACCTTGGGCAACTCAATTCACTTCTCTGGGCTTCTGTTTCCTCATCTGCAAAATGGGGATTTGATACCCGTTGCTTCTCCTACTTGACGGTGAGCCCCATGTGGGATAAGGGACCGTATCTGGCCCGATTAACCGGTATCTACCTCAGCAGAGTGCTTGACATATAGTAAGCACAAATACTATTAAAAAAAAGTGATAGGATGTTAGGGTGTCTGACACTGAGGTTGAGGGGCACTTGTTTATATATATATATATGTACATATACATACAAACATGCATATATATGGATACCATGGATATCCATATATATGTATGTGTGTATATATATATATATCTACACATGCCCCTCAACCTCATTGTATCCATATATATATATATACATTTACAGTTTTCATCCCCCAAACTATATATATACATATACACTGTATATGAAAGCTCACTGTATATGAAAGCTCACTGTAACTGAAAGCTCACCTCCTCCAGAAGACCTTCCCAGACTGAGCCCCCCTTTTCCTCTGCTTCTCCTCCTCCACTTCCCATCGCCCTGACTCCCTCCCTCTGCTCTGCTCTACCCCCCTCCCTGCCCCACAGCACTTTTGTATATATGTACATATCTGTACAAATGTACATGTACAAATCTACATCTCTGCCCCTGTCCTCTCCCCCTCCCTTCAGGCTCGTATCTCCTCCTGCCTCCAGGATGTCTCTACCTGGATGTCTGCCCACCACCTAAAACTCAACATGTCCAAAACTGAGCTCCTTATCTTCCCGCCCAAGCCCTGTCCTCTTCTTGACTTCCCTATCACCATGGATGGTACGACTATCCTTCCCGTCTCTCAAGCCCGCAGTCTTGGTGTCATCTTTGACTTGGCTCTCTCATTCACCCCACACATCCGATCCGTCAACGAGACCTGCCGGTCTCACCTTTATAATATTGCCAAGATCCGCCCTTTCCTCTCCACCCAAACGGCTATCTTACTGGTACAGGCTGTCATAATATCCCGGCTGGATTATCGTGTCAGCCTTCTCTCTGATCTCCCTTCCTCCTGTCTCTCCCCGCTCCAGTCTACTCTTCATTCCACTGCCCGGCTCATCTTCCTGCAGAAACGCTCTGGGCATGTCACTCCTCTTCTTAAAAACCTCCAGTGGTTGCCTATCAACCTCCGCACGAAACAAAAACTTCTCATTCTAGGCTTCAAGGCTCTCCATCCCCTTGGCCCCTCCTACCTCTCCTCCCTTCTCTCTTTCTACTGCCCACCCTGCACGCTCCGCTCCTCTGCCGCCCACCTCCTCACCGTCCCCCGTTCTTGCCTATCCCGCCGTCGACCCCTGACCCACGTCCTCCCGCTGTCCTGGAATGCTCTCCCTCCTCACCTCTGTCGAACTAACTCTCTTCCCCTCTTCAAAGCCCTACTGAGAGCTCACCTCCTCCAAGAGGCCTTCCCAGACTGAGCTTCCCCTTTTCCCTCTGCTCCCTTGGCTGCCTCTCTACCCCACCCTTCACCTCCCCTCAGCTAAGCCCCCTTTTCCCCCTCTTTCCCTCTGCTTCTCCCCCCCCCCCACGCTTCCACTCCCCTCAGCACTGTGCTTGTCTGCTCATTTGTATATATTTTTATTACCCTATTTATTTTGTTAATGAGATGTACATCCCCTAGATTCTATTTGTTGTTATCGTTTTTGTCTGTCTCCCCCCATTAGACTGTAAGCCTGTCAATAGGCGGGGATTGTCTCTATCTGTTGCCGAATTGTACATTCCAAGCGCTTAGTACAGTGCTCTGCATGTATTAAGTGCTCAATAAATACTATTGAATGAATGGATGCATATTTATTATTCTAATTATTTTATTAATGATGTATATATATATAATTCTATTTATTTATATTGATGCTATTGATGTCTTACTTGTTTTGTTTTGTTTTGTTGTCTGTCTCCCCCCTTCTAGCAACCATCAGAAACCATCAGCAATCTAGGAGGGTCTTCCTGTGAGCCTGTTGCTGGCTAGGGATTGTCTCTGTTGCCAAATTGTACTTTCCAAGCGCTTAGAACAATGCTCTGCACATAATAAGCGCTCAGTAAATACGATTGAATGAATGAATGTGCAGAGGAAAACTGAAAGGAACACAGGAGGACTGCGTGGGGCAGTTAGTAGTTAGTTACTGGTTGTAGCACAGCAAGAAATAAAGCACTAGAAGGATGGGATTAAGATATTCAAGGGCACAAAGAAGCACAAAGGGACCATAACAAGAATAGTTAAGTACTTCATTTCCAGAAGGAGGTACTGAAAACACAAAGAGGTACCTCCAAAACACCCCAGAACAAGCCAGAGTGACCTCAGAGAAAAGAAAGCCCAATTTTGGAGTGGAAGTGGGGAGGAGAAAGGGATATTGGAGGGGATAAAAGAGAGTTTGGGAACAGTGACCTTTAATCTGTGTCAATATGGAATGAACCAAGAAAGTGCTTTGATTTTAACCTAATAATAATAATAATGTTGGTATTTGTTAAGCGCTTACTATGTGCAGAAGCGCTGGGGTAGACACAGGGGAGTCAGGTTGTCCCACGTGGGGCTCACAGTCTTAATCCCCATTTTACAGATGAGGTAACTGAGGCACAGAGAAGTGAAGTGACTTGCCCACAGTCACACAGCTGACAAGTGGCAGAGCCGGGATTTGAACCCATGACCTCTGACTCCAAAGCCCGTGCTCTTTCCACTGAGCCACGCTGCTTCTCCGCCACGCTGCTTCTCCTCTTGCTGTGTCATCCTGTACTTGCATTGGTTATTATCAATCACTCAATCAGTGGTATTTATTGAGCACTTACTATGTGCAGGGCACTTTACTAAGCTCTTGGGAGAGTAGAGTGCAACAAGATTAGCAGATAAATTCTCTGCCCATAATAAGTTTAGAGTCTAGAGGGGGAGCCAGACAATATAAAGAAGTATTTTATAATATATAATTTAAAGATATGTACATAATTATAATGGTATTTTTTAAGTGCTTACTTGGTAACAAGCACTGTTCTAAGTGCTGGGGTAGATACAGGGTAATTAGGTTGTCCCACGTGGAGCTCCCAGTCTCAATCCCTATTTTACAGATGAGGTAACTGAGGCCCAGAGAAGATAATAATAATAATTATGGCATTTGTTAAGCGCTTTCTATGTGCAAAGCACTGTTCTAAGCACTGGGGAGGAAACAAGGTGATCAGGTTGTTCCACGTGAGGCTCACAGTCTTAATCCCCATTTTACAGATGAGGTAACTGAGGCCCAGAGAAGTGAAGTGACTTGCCCAAAGTCACACAGCTGTTAAGCAGCTGAACCAGGATTTGAACCCATGACTTCTGACTCCCAAGCCCTTGCTCTTTCCTCTGAGCCACGCTGCTTCTCTAAGTTAAGTGACTTGCCCAAGGTCACACAGCAGACAAGTGGTGGAGCAAGTGCTCTGGGGTTGAGAGCAAGGCAAAAATCAAATGCCCAAAGGTCACAGATCCAAGTGCATAGAAGAGGCAGAAGGGAGAGGGAGCCGGGGAAAAGAAGGCTTCATCGGGGAAGTCTCTTGGAGGAGATGTGCCTTCTTGCTGAGCTGGTGGCAGTTTAGCTCTCCTTTTAAGGGAACTTCTTTTCCAGGAACCCCAATACATTATTGAAGGAAGGCAGTTGCCAGCAACATTTGTGAGAAGCAGGGTGGTATATCGGCTAGAGAACGGGCCTGGGAGTCAGAACATCCGGCCCTCCCCCTGCGTCAGCAGCGTCAGGACTATCTCCAGGGCTGAGATCTGCACAGTCGAATTGACCTTGGTCATCGTCACCGCCTATGTCGTCTGCTGGGCCCCCTTCGTCGTCGTCCAGATGTGGTCCGTCTGGGATGCCCAGTTCCCCTTTCTGGGAATAGGACGGACCCCTGTGGCCTCCCCCATAGTAGGGACACACCCCGAGGGAGGAGGGGTTCATTCCCTCTGGGGTCCAGGGGAGAAGCAGCATGGCCCAGGAGGCCTGGGGGTCTAATCCTGGCTCTACCACATGCCTCCTTTGTGATCTTGGGCAAATCACTTCACTGATCCGGGCCTCAGTTATCTCAACTGGAAAGTGGGGATTAAGAGTGTGAGCCCTCTGTGGGACAGGGACCGTATTCAACCCGATTAACTTGCGAACAGTGCTTGGCACAAAGTAAGTGCTTAACAAGTACCATAATTATTATCATTATTATTACAAAGACCTGGGTTCTAGTCCCGACTCAGGCACTTCTGCTGCGTGGCCTCGGGCAAGGCACCTGACTTCCCTCACTGGAAAATGGGGATGAGGACAGTGAACCCTGTGTGGGAGAGGGACTGGGTCCAACTGTATCCACCCCAGCACTTAGTACAGTGCCTAGCACATAGTAAGCCCTTAACAAATGCCTTGATGATAACAATAACAATTTAGAAGACAATCTCAGACTATTCCACGAGGTCTTTTTTATATTCTCTTTTTGGTCAGCCAAGCCTTAAGAAGGCTCATGAAATTGGACACCAATCTAAATTTAATGTCGGTTTCCTTCAGAGACTTGGTGTAGTCAACTAATCACTTCTGACTCAGTTTCTCCCTCTGCAAAACAGGGCTGAATGTTTAAAAAAGTTTAAAAACATTTTGAAAACCCTTAATGAAAAATTCTTTATATCTTTCCTATAGATATATAAGTGCAGATTTTCATGTGTTATCATTATGAATCACTCTTGGGAAAGACTTCCAAAAAAAGAAATGTGGATTCTTTTTGCCCCTGTGGAGAAGAGATTGAGTTGCAATTGAGAATTTCTAATATGCTGGGGTTTTAACATTGCTGGGAACCTAGTCTAGCAAAGGCTCGCTTGCACACATCTCTAGGGACAGGAAAAATATTCTGATATGGGTTTCATTTGACTTTCAGAGTTTTTTTGCAAGAAGAGATTGTGAAACACTGGTTAGAAAAGAGGAAGATAGAAATATTTGAAAAATTTAAAAAGGACGTTTTCATGGTAGCAAACGATCATCCAAGTAGATTGTAAATTGAGTGCAGGAACTGGGTCTTCATATTGATGACTTGCGGTAGAAGATTTGGCTAAAGAATTAGTGATTCAATAAAATTCTTGATAAAAGTTTGAATGCCTTCCCTAATATCTGTAATTTATTTATTATATCCATTATTTATATTAATGTCTCTCTCCCCTCCTAGACTGTAGGCTCTATGGGGAGGGAACATGTCTATCACTTCTGTTGTACTTTTCCAAGTGCAAGTACAATAAACATTCAATAAATACAATTGATTGATCAACCGATAGATTCCCTATAGCTAATAATCAAACTCAATTTATTGAGCTTATCTAGTATTATACCTGACTGGGAGGAATTTAAATTTCTGATGAGAGAAATGTAAGTGCTTTCATTCATCTATTTATTCGTTTGGTTGAATTTACTGAGTACTACTGTGTGCGGAGCACTGTACTAAGCACTTGAGAAAGTACAATATAAACAGACACATTCCCTGCTGACAACAAGCTTACAGTCTAGAGGGGGAGACAGACATTAATATACATAAATAAATTGCCAACTGCTTTTGTTGTGACTATAATAATAATAATGGTAATAATAATGATATAGGTAGCAGTAGTAGTAATTCTAATAGTAGTAATAGCAGTAGTAGTAATATTTATTAAGCACTAATAGTGTGCAGAGCACTGTACTAAGCACTGTAAAATCAAACACAGATGATAATGAGGCTGTTACTTAGACTGAGGGCATCATATAATAATAGTTATGGTATTTGTTAAGTGCTTACTGTGTGCCAAACACTGTTCTAAGCACTGGAATTGATACGAGGTAATCAGGTTGTCCCACATGGGGCTCACAGTCTTAATGCCCATTTTACAAATGAAGTACCTGAGGCACAGAGAAGTTGAGCGGCTTGCCCAAGGACACACAGTAGGCAAATGGTGGAGCTGAGATTAGAACTCACGTCCTCTGACCCCCAAGCATGTGCTCTTTTCACTAAACCACACTGCTTCTCCATATAGAACATATGGAACAGGGACTATGTCCAATCCTATTATCTTGTATCTATTCCAAAATTTAGTTCATTGCCTGGCACATAGCAATTGCCTAAGAACCGTAGTAATAATAATTATTAAAAAAAAGAAAATAATTAGATATGGATCTTGTCCCAAGAAAGGATCACAATCTTCTGATCAATCATTGGTACTTAACACCTACTGTAGGCAGACTTCTGTACTAAGGTTTTGGAGGACTATAATAGAGTAGACCTGATAATGATGATGGTATTTGTTAGGTACTTACTATGTGCCAGAAACTGTAGTAAGATCTGGGGTAGATGTAAAATAATCTAGTTAGATACAGCCCCTGTCCCACATGGGGCTCAAAGTCTTAATCCCTATTTTAAAGATGAGGGAACTGAGGCCCAGAGAAGTGAAGTGACTTGCCCAAGGTCACAGAGCAGACAAGTGTCGGAGGCAGATAAGACCTCTGGTCTCAAGGAGTTTAAAACAGGGGCTCTCTATTGGGGATGACAGTTACTAAAATAAATTCAGATAGACGGAAGCAATAAAGTATGAAGATATTTACCTTAGTCTTACAAGGGGGTTGAGATGACATAGGTGGTGTGGAAGTGCTGAGGAGGTAGTTAGGGCTGCCAGATTCTCAGTTCTTTGAGGGCAGGGAACATAAGGCTTAGTTCTGTCACTTTCTCCCAAGCACTTGGAATAGTGTTTCACACACTGGAGGTACTCAATAAATCCTATTGATTGATTACTATATCCCTCTGTAAATGGTAAACAGATTTCATGGTGAAAAATGTATTAGTTCCTCACCTTTCATTACATTATGTTTCTTATTTTCTCTACAAGAAACAACATAGGTTTTTTGTTTTTTGATTTTTAATGGTATTTGTTAAGCACTTACTATGTGCTAGGTACTGTACTAAGCACTGGCATAGATACAAGCTAAGCAGTTTGGTCAGAGTTCCTGTCCCACAAGGACCCCATTCCACCACTTGCCTTCTGTGTGACCTTGAGCCAGTCACCTAACTTTTCTGTGCCTCAATTACCTCAACTATAAAATGGGGATTAAGACTGTGAGCTCCATGTGGGTTATAGACTGACTAGCTCTATCTACCCCAGTGCTTAGTACAGTGCCTGGCACATAGTAAGTGATTAACAAATACCATAAAAAACCCCAAACCTCTCTTCTCTCTTAAGGAGAAAATTAAAAACACTGTTATGAAAGTGTGGGAATCTATTACATTTTTCACCATCACACTTTTCACAATCACTCATCCTATCCCACCTAGATTACTGCATTAGCCGCCTTACTGACCTCTCAACCTCCTGCCTCTCCCCTCTCCAGTCCATACTTCACTCCGTTGCCCACATCATCTTCCTATAGAAACATTCAGGATATGTCACCCCCCCTCAAAAATTTCCAATGGTTGTCTATCCACCTGCGTATCAGACAGAAACTCTTCACCACTGGCTTTAAAATGCTTCATCACCTTGACCCCTCCTACCTCACCTCGCTTTTCTCCTTCTACAACCCAGCCCGCATGCTCTGCTCCTCCATCTCGCCTGTCTCGCCATCAACCCCTGGCCCTCGTCCTACCTCTGGCCTGGAATTCCCTCCCTCCTCAAATCCACCAAACAATCACTCTTCCCCTCTTCAAAGCCCTACTGAGGACTCACCTCCTCCAAGAGGCCTTCCCAGACTAAGTCCCACTTTTCCTCATCTCCCACTCCCATCCCCGTCTCCTTGACTTGCTTCCTTGGCTCTTCACCCATCCAACCCCCACAGTACTTATATATATATCTGTAATTTTATTTATTTGTATTGATGTCTGTTTACTTGTGTTCATGTCTGACTGTGGGCTCACTGTGGACAGGGATTGTCACTCATTACTGTTGTAGTGTACTTTCCCAAGCACTTAGTACAGTATTCTGCACGCAGTAAGCACTTAATAAATACGATTGAATGAATGAATGAATGAACAATAAACAGACACATTCCCTGCCCACAATGAACAATTGATTGATTGATCCACTCCAATGCTTAGTACAATGCCTGGTACATAATGAGAGCTAAACTAATACCTTAAAAAAAGTGTCCAAATGACCTACTCAAGAATATTTTCAACACCATGAAATAGCTACTTAAATTTCCTGTTTGAAAAACTAAATCAGAACTCAGTGACTTTGCGTGGACAGGAACGCCAAAGAACATTATGTATTCAAAGCCAAATGTTATGCAAAAAGCAGATTCATTTCACAACATGCATCTTGTAGGAGTCTTTAGAGGCAAGTCTGCATAATGACGGTATTCATTAAGCACTGACTATACTAAAAATAATGAAAACTGTGGTATGAGAAAGGGATAGAACTGGAATGTGATCCTGTAGACTGTAAATTGGGCAGGGATCACAACTGGTGTGTGTATTTGATGGTACTTTTCCAGGCATTTAGTACACTGTTCTGCACAAACTGAGCACTCAATAAATACCACAGATTGGTTGGTATTTGTCAAATACTTACTAAATGCCAAGCACTATGTTAAGCTTTGGGGTAGACACAGAATAATCAGACTGGACGTAGTCCTTGTAACACAGTGGATAGAGTATGTGCCTGGGAGTCAGAAGGACCTGGGATCTGATCCCGGCTCTTCCACTTGTCTGCTGTGTGACCTTGGGGAAGTCACTTCACTTCTCTGTGCCTCGGTTAAATATTCTGTAAAAAGGGGATTAAGACTGTGAGCCCCATATAGTTCAGGGACTGTGTCCAACCTTATTAGCCTGTATCTACCCCAGCGCTTAGAACAGTGCTTGATGCTATTATATCATTATTATTATTGTTATTATTACAGTGCCTGGTACCTAATAAGCACTTAACAAATGCCATCAAAAAAAAAAGAGGAAGTGGGAGAACAGATATTATTTCCACATTTTACAGGTAAGGAAACTGAGGCACAGTGAAGTTAAATGGCATGGTAAGGGTATCCCAGTAGGCAAGATGTGGAGCTAAGTCTAGAGAATCCATCCTTATCTCTGGACTCCAAGGCCTGCCTTCTTTCCCTCTAATAATAATAATGATTAATGTGCAATTTGTTAAGTGCTTACTATGTGCCAGGCACTATACTACGCACTGGGGTGGATACAAGCAAATCAGGTTGTACACAGTTCCTGTCCCACTTGGGGCTCACAGTCTCGATCCCCACTTTAGAGATGAGGTAATTGAGGCACCGAGAAGTGAAGTGACTTGCCCAAGGTCACAGCGGACAAGTGGTGAAGCTGGGTTTAGAACCCATGACTTTTCAACTCCCAGTCCTGGGCTCTATCCGCTACGTGGCTCAGTGGAAAGAGCCTGGGCTTTGGAGTCAGAGCTCATGAGTTCGAATCCCTGCTCTGCCACCTGTCAGCTGTGTGACTGTGGGCAAGTCACTTAACTTCTCTGTGCCTCAGTTACCTCATCTGTAAAATGAGGATGAAGACTGTGAGCCCCACGTGGGACAACCTGATTCCCCTGTGTCTACCCCAGCGCTTAGAACAGTGCTCTGCACATAGTAAGCACTTAACAAATACCAACATTATTATTATTATTACAACATGGCCATGGACTCTCTCATCTGCCATCATGGAGAGACAGCATGGCTCAGTGGAAAGAACATGGGCCTGGGAATCAGAAAACCTAGGTCCCAAACTCAGAACCACCACTTGCCTGCTTTGTGACCTTGGGCAAGCCACTTAATGGCTCTGTGCCTCAGTTTCCTCATCTGTAAAATGAGGATGAAAAAACTGTTCATGAATTGTGAGCCCCTCGAGGGACAGAATCTATGTATAATTCCCACCCGTGTATGCTTTCTCAGTGCTCTGCACACAGTAAGTGCTAAATAAATACCACTACTACTTCTTTTCTTCCCCCTACCTAGGCTGGGATGATTCCCCCCACTTAGCACAGTGTCTGGCATATAGTAAATGCTTAATAAATACCACCATTATTATTACTTATTATTTCCTCAAGTGAAGGTATAAGTTGTCTTCAGGGACACAAAATGGGGTGTATTTAAGGAGATAGCTCATGGAAATTCACTCTAAAGGAAAGAAAAATATTTGGAGGAAGAATGGCCCCTCAAGTGTCATTTTCAAGCCACTGCCAGAATTGACAGTAGGAATGAAGAAAAAAATTTTTTTGCTTCCTTTTTCGTGGGCAAATAATCTACTCCATATCTTGATAGAAAAAAATGAGTTGGCAAGGCAGCTGTAAGGAATATCAAAATGACACAGAAAAGATCTTATCAGTTCACTATTGTGAAAACATGGCTAGACCAAGGCCTAACGGTGATGGGCTTTAAGCCAAATACAGCAAAATACACAAACAATCCTTAAGCAGTCAATTTTCCAGCTCCGTCCTAGCAAAACCATTGTCAAGGGCAGCATGCAGCTCTGTGTAAGTTAATAATGATAATAATAATGATTGTAATAATAATAATGATAATAATTGTACTTGTTAAATGCTTACTATGTGCCAGTCTAGGGTAGGTACAAGGTAATCAGGTTGGACACAATCATTATCCCATATGAGTCTCTGCCTTAATCTTTATTTTATAGAAGAGGAAACTGAAGCCCAGAGAAGTGAAATGACTTGCCCAAGGTTTCACAACGGGCAGTTTGTGGACCTAGAATTAGAACCCGGGTCCTCTGACTTCCAGATCCAAGTGGAAGCAGCCTGGTGAAGTGGATAGAGCACAAGCCTGGGAGTCAGAAGGTCATTTATTCAATCATATTTACTGAGCACTTACTATGTGCAGAGCACTGCACTAAGCACTTGGAATGTACAATTCAGCAACAGATAGAGACAATCCCTGACCAATAACAGGCTCAACATCCTCTGCCACTTATCTGCTGTGTGACCTTGGGCAATTCACTTCTCTTCCCTGTGTCTCAGCTACCTCATCTGTAAAACAGGGATTGAGACTGTGAGGCCCTGTATGGGACAGGGACAGTGTCCAATCTGATTACCTTGTATCTACCCCAGTTCTTAGAATAGTGCTTGGCACATAGTAAGCACTTAACAAATGTCATCATCATCATCATAACAACAGAGTTGGTAGACACATTTTTTAAAAATGGTATTTGTTAAGCAGTAACTATGTGCCGGGCACTGTTCTAAGCACTGGGGTAGGTACAAGGTAATCAGAATGGACACAGTCCAGGCCCCACAGGGGGCTCACAATCTTAATCCCCATTTTACAGATGAGGAAACCGAGGCCCAGAGAAGTGAAGTGACTTGCCCAAGATCACGCATCAGACAAGTGGCGGAGGAGGAATTAGAACTCATATCCTCTGACTCCCAGACCCGTGCTCTACCCACTTGGACCACACTAGCATTAGGCATATTCTCTGTCCCACAGAGGGCTCACAGTCTTAAGTAGGTATGAGAACAGGAATTGGGTCCCCATTTTACAGATGAGCAAACTGAGCCATATTTCAGTTGTTACCTGCCTAAATTGGTATTTCAGTTCTACCTTTAATTATAATCTGAAGTTACCGGCCTAAGTTCACAAAGCAGACAACTGGGAGAGCTGGGATTAGAACCCAGGTCCTCTGACTCCCCGGCCAGTACTCTTTCCATTAGGTCACGCTGTGCCTCAGTTCCTCATTTGTAAAATGGAAGATACCTACACTTCCTCCATCTTAGAGGGAATTGCATTGGCTAAACTTGTAAGACGCATTGTGATTTTGTGTCCCGACTCTATCTTGAGTTGATAGGATGTAAGTTTCTTGGGATCAGTATATATAACCTCTGAAAGCATTTATGTTGAAGCCGATGATAATGTCTGTGACGAGGTTTGAGATTCCTGAAGGAAAAGCAGCACTGAGACAGAATTCAAGTGTTGGTAGGTATTATCATTATTATTGTAAAATTTGGGCTCCAAATCAAACTAAAATGGTATCACTTTAGTGGCAACAAGGATTATTTTTAAGTGTTGTCAAGAGTTAGGGATGAAATAGTCTAGCTCTAGTATTAACGTATTTCTTTTGCTTGTTTGGGCTTAAGGCAATCTTTCAATTAATCATGTTTTTTCCAGCTCATGTTATTGGAAAACCATGCACAATTACTAATCTTTGATGGAAGAAGGTTTATTTATCCATAAACCTGACTTTCATGTGATCCTGCACATATATCTGAATTCTAGTCAGGTTGGACAGATCTTGTTCCTTCTGGCTGTGAGTCCTAAAGACCCGATAATGGAGAATCTAGAAATTCAGAGGTTCAAGGGTGGTCGAGTCACAGTCAACAAGAGGAACACTGTCATATAGCAGATCATAAGCTTATCCATAGTCTATTCATTTATATGAATAAGAATGTTGGTATTTGTTAAGCGCTTACTATGTGCAGAGCACTGTTCTAAGCGCTGGGGTAGATACAGGGTAATCAGGTTGTCCCACGTGAGACTCACAGTTGATACCCATTTTACAGATGAGGGAACTGAGACACAGAGAAGTTAAGTGACTTGTCCACAGTCACAGAGCTGACAAGTGGCAGAGCCAGGATTCAAACCCATGAACTCTGACTCCCAAGCCCGGGCTCTTTCCACTGAGCCATGCTGCTTCTCATGAAGGTGGAGTGTGGGTGTGGGAGTCAGGAGACCTGGGTTCACTCATTCATTCATTCAATCATATTTATTGAACCCTTACTGTGTGCAGAGCACTGTACTAAGCGCTTGGTAGAGTTCAATACAGCAATAAACAGTGACATTCCCTGCCTACAATAAGCTTACAGTTCAAGCCCCAACTCTGTCCCTGCCCTTCTGGGTGACCTTGGGCAAGTCACTTAAATAATCTGTACCCAAGTTCCCTCATCTATAAAGTGGGCACAAGACCCCACCTCCCTCCTCATCTGTTTGACTATGGGCTCCATGAGAGACAGTGACTGCTACTGTGTCCCACCTGATGACCTCAAATCTCTTAGTGTTTCGCTCAGTGATTAGCAATTACTAAGAGATCAGTCAATGCCATAATAGTTATTATGACCACAGGCCCCAAATAATTATATGATAAGCACTTACTATGTGATGGGCACTGTACAAGCAAATTGATTAGGACACAGTCCCTGTACAATGTGGGGCTCACAGTTTCAATCTCCATTTTGTAGATGAGGTAACTGAAGCATGGAGAAGTGAAGTGACTTGCCCAAGCTCACAAAACAGACTGGTGGCGGAGCTGGGATTTAGAACCCATGACTTTCTGACTCCCATGCTTTCTCCACTATACAACACTACTCATTAGCATCAAAGAAGTTTATGGACAAGAGGCCCAAAATAAATCAGTCAGTGAATTGTATTTATTGAGCGCTTACTGTGTGCAGAGCATTGTCCTAAGCGCTAAGGAGAGTACAGTACAACAATAAACAGACACATTCCCTGCCCACAAAAAACTTACAGTACAGAGGGGGAGATTGGCATTAATATAAAGAAATACATCAGTTAGGGGGAGTAGCACAATGATTTATTTGAAGGTAGAGTCTGGCTGGATGATTAGAAAGACAATTTAGGGATGAATGTCCCCAAAAGACAATCATTTCTTGGTCCCACCAAACATCCTTTTGCCACTGCTGGACCCACGGACTGACCTAGAAATGAGTGAATAGTTTGTTGGGTATTGAGTTATCTCTGTGGCCTAGTGGATAGAGCCTGAGCCTGGGAATCAGTAGGACCTGAGTTCTAATTACAGCTCTGCCACTTGTCTGCTGTGTGACCCTGGGCAAGTCACTTCACTTCTCTGGGCCTCAGTTCCCTCATCAGTAAAATTAGGATTAAGACTGTGAGCCCCACGTGGGACAGGGACTGTGTCCAACTTGATTAGCTTGTATCTACACCAGTGCTTAGTACAGTGCCTGACATTTGTAAGTCCTTAAGTGCCATAGTTATTATTATTATTATAAAAATCTCTCTGAATGATCATGTGTAATTAATTTTGAACTCATAGTCGTTACATGGTCTGAATTTTTGTTGGTAAGTAAAAGCAGATCCATCAGTCAATCAGTGGTATTTATTGAGCTCTTACTAGTGCTTGGGAGATACAAGACAATAGAGTTAGTAGATTAGGTTTTTTTAATGGTATTTGTTAAGCACTTACTAGGTGGCAGGCACTGTATTAAGCGCTGGGGTAGATACAAGCTAATTGGGATTGTGAGCTCCACACGGGATAGGGACTGTGTCCACCCAGTTTGCTTGTATCCACCCCAGTGCTTAGAACAGTACCTGGCGCATAGTAAGTGCTTAACAAATGCCATCACCATTATATCCCACATAAGGGCTCACAGTCTAAATAATCCCCATTTTACAGATGAGATAACTGAGGCATAAAGAAGTGAAGTGATTTGCCTAAGGTCACACAGCAGACAAGTAGCAGAGCAGGCATTAGAACCAGGTTCTCTGAGTCCCGGGACTGTTTTCTTTCCATTACGCTACACTGCCATTTCTCTTAATATGGACAAATACAGGTATTTATATGTATAGCTGATTGGGTTCAAGGGTTCAGCGTGAGCTGGTTTTGAGTTGCCGATCAACCTACATCAGAAACTGAAAACCAATCCAGGTCGAAACTGACTCAGTCAATCAATCAGCTGTATTTATTGAGCACCTACTAAGTACTGGGTAGAGTACTCTAGCTATGGGAAACCTGAGGTCTGTCCACAAGGAGCTCACAATCCAACTATCTCTGGGTCCCTACATAGGCTAAAGGAAGATGACCAGCTCTGCAACTTAAGGTGGAAGCAGAAGTCCACTTGGAGGCATGCAGCTAGCCAGGTTACAGTGCTCTGCACGTAGTAAGAGCTCAATAAATACCACTGATTGATTCATGGACTGATTGCCTTCTCATGCTGTTATTGACATTTCCTGGGCCCTACAATGTATGGATCTGAAAGCTGGGCAGTGAAAAAGCAAGATAGAAAGAACATCAATTCTTTTGAAATGTGGTGTTGGAGAAGGCTTTTGTGAATACCAGGGACTGCCAGAAAAACAAAAGGATTAGAGCAAATTAAACCAAAGTGGTCTTTGGAAGGCCAAATGACTCGATTTAGATTAGCATATTTTGGACATATAATCAGGAGAGCTGATTCTCTGGAGAAGACACTAATGCCAGGAAAAGTCCAGGGAAAAAGTGGAAGAGGCAGACCAGCAGCTAGATGGATAAAGGCCATAACAATGATAATGAAAGAACCATTAGAAAGGTTGCGGATTATACCAGAGGATAGGACGTTCCGGAGAAAGTATATCCATGAAGTCCCTATGAATCAGAAACAACTCGACAGCACTTAATAGTAACTTAATCATAACTTGACCAGTACAAACTGCACTGGATTGTGTGGATGCATCTTCTGACCAAGCCAATCTCAGGGAGCTTAAGCCTTGAGAAGTGAAAGCATGTGATTCCCTTCAATCAGTGATATTTATCGAGCACTTACTGTGTGCACAGCCGCGTACTAAGCACAGTGGAAAGTACAATACAATAGAGTAGGTAGATCTGATCAGTCATATTTATTGAGCACTTACTTTGTACGGAGCCCTGTCCTAAGAGCTTGAGAAAGTAAAATACATATAACAGTAATGATAATTATTGTTATGGTATGTAAGCACTTACTATTTACTGTTCTAAGTATTGGGGTAGATATGAGTTAATCAGGTTGGACACAGTCCCTGTCCCACATGGGCTCACTCTTTTATCTCCATTTTACAGATGAGATCCCCATTTTACAATAGAACAGAGTTGGATTTGACAATAGAACACATCCCCTGCCCACAGTGAGCTTACAGTCTAGAGGGGAGATGGATATTAATATGCAGAAATAAATTATGGATTTGAACATATGTGCTGTAGGTCTGGGTAAGGGGTGAATAAAGGGAGCAAATCAGGATGATGCTGATGGGAATGAGAGAAGAGGAAATGAGGATTTAGTCAGGGAAGCTTTTGGAGGAGATGTGCCTTCAAGAAGGCTTTAAAGGTGGGGAGAGTAATTGTTTGTTGGATATGAAGAAGGAGGGTGTTCCAGGCCAGAGGCAGGATGTGGGAGAGGGGTTGGTGGTGAGGTAGAATAGAAGAGATCGAGGCATAGTGAGAAGGTTGGCATTAGAGGAGTAAAGTGTGTGGGCTGGGTTGTAGTAGGAGAGTACTGAGGTGAGGTGGAGGGGGCAAGGTGATGGACTGCTCGAAAATCGATGGTAAGGAGTTTCTGTTTGATGTTGAGGAGGATGGGCATCCATCGAAGGTTCTTGAGGAGTGGGGAAACATGGACTGAACGTTTTCATTGTGAAGTATGAACTGGAGTGGGAATAGACAGGAGGCTGAGAGGTCAGCAAGGAGGCTGATATAGTAATCAAGGGAGGATTGGATAAGTGCTTGGATTAACATGGCAGCAGTATGGATGAAGCAGAAAGGGTAAATTTTAGTGATATTATGAAGGTCGAATGAAGAGGATTTAGTGATAGACTGAATATGAGGGTTGAATGAGAGAGAGGAGTCAAAGATAATGCCAAGATTACAGGTTTGAGAGACGGGAAGGGTGGTGGTGCTGTCTACAGTGAAAGGAAAATCAAGGGAAGGCCAGGGTTTTGGTGGGAAGATAAGGAGTTCTGTTCTGGACACGTTAAGCTTGAGGTGACAGGAGGACAGCCAAGTAGAGATGTCATGAAGGCAGGAGGAGATGTGAAACGGCCGAGAGAGAGATAAGGGCTGGAGATGTAGATTTGGGAATCTTCCACATAACAGTGATAGTTGAAGCCATGGGAGTGAATGAGTTCTCCAAGGGAGTGGGTGGAGATGGAGAATAAGAGACCCAGAACCTAACCTTGAGAGACCCCCACAGTTAGGAGGTGGGAGGCAGAGAAAGAGTTCATGAAAGAGACTGAGATTGAACACCCAGAGAGATAGGAAAAGAAGCAGGAAAGGACAGTGTCAGTGAAGCCAAGGTTGGATGTGTCCAGGAGAAGGGTGTGGTCGATAGTGTTGAGAGCAGCTGAGAGGTCAAGGAGGATTAGGATGGAGTAGAGGCCGTTGGATTTGACAAGAAGGAGATCATCTGTGACCTTTGAGAGGGTCGTTTCAGTGGAGAGAAGGGGGTGCTCTGCACATAGTAAGCGCTCAATAGATACGACTGAATGAATGTTGGAGAGGATTAAGGTGAGAACCGGAGGAGAGGAACTTGAGATGGCAGGTGTAGACAACTCGCTCAAGGAATTTGGAGATAGGAATGGTAGGAGAGAGACGGGGTGATACCTCGAGGAAGCCGTGGGGTCAAAGAAGCCTTTTTTTTTAGGATGGGGAGACATGAGGATATTTGAAAGCAGTGGGGAAGAAGCCAATGGAGGGTGAACAGTTGAAGATGGTGAGTAAACAAGGAGTTTACAGCCCATAGGGAGTGATGGACATTAAAATAAATGATGGGTAGGGGAAATGATAGAGTAAAACGATTTGTACCTAAGTGCTATAAGCCTGGGGGGAATATCAAAGTGATTAAGGGGTAAACAGCCAAGTGTGCAGTGGATGCAGAGGGGACTTCAATAGCTTACCTTGTGAAAGTTTCTGGTGGTTCCAGGCCCCCGCCCCCCACCGTCTTCTCAACCCCTGGACATTTCCCCAATACCACAAGGCCAAGGCATGACTACTTAGCATGCACTTCCCTGCTCCCACTGTCCTTCCTGCCTATTTGTGCCAGAGATTACAGACGCTTCCTTACCACCTCACGTCATGAAAAAGCTGCTGACAATCCATTACCATTAGCGCTGCATCTGGATCTGTTGTCTGTTCACCAAAGCCCTCCTCTGACCCCACCAGAACCGGACTCTGACCCGAGAGGCCTCCCCGAGTCAGCGTTCCAGCTATCGATTGGTTTGTGTCATCCAAAAGTTGGCTGAGTCGTCCTGCAGGGAAACGACCGTGAACTTCCTCAGCCTCGCCCATCCCCATTATTGCAGTCGGTCAGTCAGTCAGTCAGTCAATCAGTTGTATTTATTGAGCGATTGCTCTGTGCAGAGCATTTGATAATGTACAATACAACAAAACACACGCGTTCCCAGCCCACAGCCAGTTTACAGTCTAGAGTAAGAGGATAGAGCCCCTGCTTGGGAGTTGGAAGGTCATGGGTTCTAATTCGGGCTCCGCCACTTGGCTGCTGTGTGACCTTGGGCAAGTCACTTCACTTCTCTGTGCCTCAGTTACCTCATCTGTAAAATGAGAATTGAGATTGTGAGCCTCATGTGGGACAAGGGACTGTGTCCAACAAAATTTGCTTGTATCCATCCCATCGCTTAGTATAGTGCTTGGCACATAGTAAGTGCTTAACAAATACCATTATTTAATATTATTAAATACCATAATTATTCTTAGTAGTATTAATATTATTAAAGACCATTATTATTACCCAATACTCTGTTGCTTCACATACGTTTTTCTGCCGTCTTCTTATTCCCCTTGTAAAGTTGCCAGGGACCATGGTTGCTTCAATTTCAGCCCAGTAATAATAATGATAATGGTAATAGTGCTATTTTTTAGCATTTAGTATGGGCCAAGCTCTGCACTAACCCCTGGGATACCTAAAACACAAGCAGTCCGGACACCGTGTCCCTGTCTCACGGAGGGATCACAGTCTGAAGGGGAGGGAGAATAGGTATTGAATCCCCATTTAACAGATGGTACTGGTTCATTCATTCATTCAATAGTATTTATTGAGTGCTTACTGTGTGCAGAACACTGTACTAAGTGCTTGGGAGTGTACAATACAGCAGTAAACAGTCACATTCCCTGCCTACAATGGACTTAAAGTCTACAGTAAGAGCTACAATGTGCCAAGCACTGTTCTAAGCACTGTGGTAGATACAAGTTAATCAGGTTGGACACAGTTCCCATCCCACATGGATGGTATCACACTCTTAATCACACTCTAGAGAAGCAGCGTGGCTCAGTGGAAAGAGCACGGGCTTCGAAGTCAGAGGTCATGGGTTCAAATTCCGGCTCTGCCACTTGTCAGCTGGTTGACCTTAGGCAAGTCACTTGACGTCTCTGTGCCTCAGTTACCTCATCTGTAAAATGGGAATTAAGATTGTGAGCCTGACGTGGGACAACCTCATTACCCTGTATCTACCCCGGCGCTTAGAACAGTGCTCTGCACATAGTAAGCGCTTAACAAAAACCAACATTATTATTAATCCCCACTTTATGGACTGTGAGCCCCACTTGGGACAGGAATTGTGTCCAACCCATTTTGCTTGTATTGATCCCAGCACTTAGTGCCTGGTACATAGTAAGCGCTTAACAAATACAATATTGTAATTATTATTATTATTACTGAACATTCTTTGGCTCTCTGGGACAGGCATTTAGCCTCTGAGTGAGCTGCTGAGAGACTGCTGCTGCTGCATAGATCTGTATGGTTTAGCCATCAGTAATTTGTCTTTCAGCTTTTATACCCCAGGGAGTTGAGTCGCTAATAAATTAGTAACCACTGACATAAACTGACTGATATTGTTTGCTTCCGCCAATAATGCATTTTAAAAATTGGCATCTGGTCTCCGGAATGATGATTTCCAGTTAAATCGTAGCATTAAAAAATCGTGCCAAGTACTTTTTAATATCTGCTACATTTCCTTCAAAATCACCGACTGTTCTTTATTTCTGTTTGCCTGTTCCTTGGAGAGTGAGCTCATTATTGGAGGGCAAATTTGGGAGATGCAACAAATTTTCACCAGCCAAGGAAGACACTAAAACAACCCAAAGACCCTTCACTGCAGAAGTCAGATTTTTACTGAAAGAATCTACTTTCAGAAGTTGATTGCTGAAGATTGGGTTAGTGTAGAGCGTGATGTTGACAGTAACAATCAAACTAATAATTAAGGTAATTTTGTTAAGCACTTTAACACTGTCCTAAGCATTGGGGTAGATACAAGTTCATCAGATCAGACCCAGTGGCTAACTCACCTGGGACTCATAATGTAAGAAGAGGGATTGCAATCCCATTATACAGATAATGACACTGAGGCATAGAGAAATTAAGTAACCTGCCCAAGGTCACCAAGCAGGCAAATCTGGAGCTGAGTTTCAAACGCAGGTCCTCGGATTCCCAGAAGTAAGTTTTCTTAAATCACCTAAAGCACTGCTGATGCCCTGATTAGAGAAGCAGCGTGGCTTAGTGGAAAGAGCCCGGGCCTGGGAGTCACAGGCCGAAGATTATTTTCCCGGCTCTGTCACTTGTCAACTGTGTGACTTTGGGCAAGTCACTTAACTTCTCTGTGCCTCAGTTCCCTCATCTGGAAAATGGGGATTAAGACTATGAGCCCCATGTGGGACAGGGATTGATTGCAATCCAATTTGCTGGTTTTTACCCCAGCGCTTCGTACAGTGCCTGGCACATAGTAAGCACTTAACAAATACTCTTATTATGATTAAGGTACTTTAAAACCAATGAAGCTTGAAGGTGGTAAATTGAAAACAAGCAAGGAAACAGGAGGGAGAAAGCAGGTAGAGTTTGTTACCAGAGGAAATTGTGCTGGTTGGAAATATTAGTAGGGTCAAGAGGGGCTTTGATAAATACACAGGTCTCATGAAAGATTCCTGGAGGCCAGGTGAGGGCTGTACTTGGAAATATTAGGCCTGTAGGTGGTCTGCCCATAGCTTGTCCTTAGGGTGATGAGGTTTTTTTTGTGGTATTTGTTAAGCACTTCCTATGTTCCAGTCACTGTACTAAGCACTGTGGTAGATTCAAATTAATAAGTTCGGACCCAGTCCCTGTCCCCCATAGTGCTCACAGGCTTCATCCCCATTTTCCAGGTGAGGTAACTGTGGCATAGAGAAATTAACTGACTTGCCTAAGGTTACACAGCAGACAAGTGGCAGATCCAGATTAGGACACAGGTCCTTCTGATTCCCAGGCTATGCTGCTTCTTATGGTGGTTGAGGAGTCAGTTTCTCTGAATATGCAGTTACCACAGTTGGAGTCAGAATCTTGAGATGGATGGATGGATGGAGGATAGATGGCTGGATGGGTGGATCATTCATTTGACCCACTGATGGTATTGAGAAGCATCATGGTGTGGTGGATAGAGCACGGGCCTGGGTGCCAGAAGGTCATGGGTTCTAATCCCACCTCTGCCATGTGTCTGCTGTGTGACCTTGGGCAAGTTACTTTTCAGTTACCTGTAAAATGGAGATTGAGACTGTGAGCCCCGCATGGGACAGGGGCAGTGTCCAATCTGATTTGCTTGTTTCTACCCCAGCACTCAATTCAGAGCTTGGTGCATAGTAAGTGCTTAATAAATACCACAATTATTATTATTATTATTATTTCCTGTCCTGGCTAGTTGTGTTCTTGCTGGGGCAGTAGATCCAACCAATCTGTAGACCGTCAGGGGAGCAGCACAAGGTGAAGTACACGAAAGAATTTGACACCCAAAACCGATTTAAGATCATATTTACTAGTACAAAGTGCAGCGTGGTCTAGTGGATAGATCATGGGCCTGGGAGTCAGAAGGACCTGGATTCTAATCCCAGCTCCATTGCTTTTCTGCTGTGTGACCTTGGGTGACTCACTTCACTTGTCTCGGCCTCAGTTACCTCATCTATACAAAGAGGGTTAAGAGTGTGAGGTTCATGTGGGACAGGGACTGTGTCCAACCTGAATACCTTGTATCTATCCCGATGAGGTTTAGATCAGGCGTCAGGTTGGGCACTAAGACTCTTCATTTAACCACTAAGACCTAGTCAACCTCCCAAGGATCCCAAATCTTCAGATGCGAGCTAAAATATACTACTTGGCTTAGCCATTTTTTTTGTATTCTTGCTTTTATTTCATTTATTCTCCGAAAATTGCATTTGTTGATGCATTTATTCTGGTTTACTTTGTGGAGGGGAGAAAGTGAAAGTGCCTGTAGTCCAAATAATTGCAGAAGCATTGTCCAAAAATGTTTTTTTTTTTCATATATTCAGACCTCCAGGATCAATTGCTAGGGCAAAAATGTCATATAAACTAGTCAGTCCTAATTCAATTTCTCTTTTGTAAATAACAAAGGCAGGCTAATTCAGCCTGAGAACTGGTTCTGAGTTCTGTGGACCATTTGGTTGAGCAATTTTTGTTGACTGTTTATTGGCTGGTATGTGTTCAAGTTCAGCAGAGGACAGAGGGGAAGGCCATGTGGAGGAGAAATGGTCAGGCAGTGTTCTGAGAGAAGAGCTGTCGGCCATGAACTGGGACCGAAGATCAAGGTTGGAAAACATCCTCCCACTCTCAACTAACCTTACTCCTGGAGCCTTGATAATAAGACGCTGAATTGAAAATATTCAAAATTCATTATCATTATTATTATTAGTCGTAGTAGTAATAATAGTGTACAGAGGCAGCATGGTCTAGTGGAGAACACATGGGCCTGGGAGTCAGAAGGACCTGCGTTCTAATCCTCCCTCTGCCATTTGTCTGCCAGGTGGCCTTAGGCAAGTCACTTTACTTCTTGGTGACTAAATTTGCTCACTTGCAAAATGAGGATTAAATCCTTTTCCCATTGACTTAGACTTGTGAGCCCCATATGAGACAGGGACTATGTTCAACCTGATTATCTTGTATCTGCCCCAGTACTTAGTACAGTGCTTGGCACAAAGTAAGCACTTAACAAACTCCATTAAAAAAAAGTGACAGAGCCAGGATTAGAACCTAGGTCCTCTGTTCTACACAGGTGTACTTTCCACTAAGTCATGCTAATGATCAACTATTGATAATACTCTATCTGTTACCGATTTGTACATTCCAAGCACTTAGTACAGTGCTCTGCACATAGTAAGCACTCAATAAATACTATTGAATGAATAATAAGCCTGGAAAAGATTTATCCTACTTCGTGTTGTAGCCTTATTCTCCCTCCAATTTACCTTATCTATAAACCATTTTTTGCTCTTCTTTCCTATTACATAATCAAGGAATGTAAAGTCTTACTATGGTTGGATTTTTCCCAAGGGCTTAGGACAGTGCTTAACTCCCAAGTGCTTAAATACCACTGAAAGATTTCAATCTAAAAATGGGAACTGGCAAATCTAGGTCAAGAGAGAAGCTGGTAGGATGACACCTCTAAAAAATCCTTACTAAAGTCCAAACTCCCTGTTTAGGATCAGACAGGGGCTAGGTCACAGGAACCAGACACAACTTCGCGATAAAGATCACATGATCCAAAACTCTTAAAAAGTCCTGGGTAGGGAATGCATGGAGAGGAGCTCATTAAGACCACCTGTTTCAAGACCTCACATAATGGACACGGGTCACCTCTAAACATAGACTACCCCAAAATCTGACTCGCTTCATCGTGCTTTGTGGGTGAGACAACCAGAAGTAATAATAATTATGATTTGTTAAGCACTTACTATGTGCCAAGCACTGTTCTAAGTACTGGGGTAGAGACAACATAATCAGTTTGGAGACAGTCCCTGTCCGACATGGGGCAGACAGTGTTAATCCCCATTTTGCAGGTGAGGTAACTGAGGCCTAGAGAATGTTGGTATTTGTTAAGCGCTTACTAGGTGCCGAGCACAGTTCTAAGTGCTGGGGGAGATACAGGGTGATCAGGTTGTCCCCCATGGGGCTCACACACTTTTAAGCCCCATTTTACAGATGAGGGAACTGAGGCACAGAGAAATTAAGTGACTTGCCCACAGTCACACTGCTGACAAGTGGCAGAGCTGGGAGTTGAACTCATGACCTCTGACTCCGAAACCCAGGCTCTTTCCACTGAGCCACGCTGCTAAGTGAAGTGACTTGGCCAAGGTCACACAGCAGACTCGTGGCAGGCCAGTAGATAATGCCATTTTGGGGTTCTGCCATTGGAGGTGAAGTTTTCCGACTAAAGAACCACTTAGGTCATCCTGTGGAGTGGACGGATTCACTGATCATTCAGTCAGTCAATAGTATTTATTGACCGCATACTCTGTGCAGAGCACTGTCCAGTGGAATTAGTAGGCACGGTCCCTGCCCAGTAGGAGCTGACAGTCAAGGGGGGCATGAGTCCTCAAGACAGCTGGCTAATGGAGGCAGCGAAGAACGCATTGGCTAGCTACCCAAAGGCTACCTTGGCCACCACTGCTGGATCACAGTGACCGGGCAGAGTATCAACAGCTCGTTGTGATAACTTTCGTCTATCTCACCACCCGCCTCTCGCCCATGTCCTGCCTCTGGCCTGGATCGCCCTCCCTCCTCACATCTGACAGTCAATTACGCTTCTCTTCTTCAAAGCCTTCTTGAAGGGCCATCTCCTCCAAGAGGCCTTCCCTGACTAAGCCCTCCTTTCCTCCCTCACTCCTTTCTGCATCGCCCTGACTTGCTCCTTTTGTTCATTCCCCCTCCCAACCCTACGGCATTTATGTACATATTTATACTTTATATCGATGTCTGTCTCCCCCTCTAGACAGTAAGCTCGTTGTGGGCAGCGAATGTGTCTGTTTTATTGTGTACTGTATTAGAAGCAGCATGGTGTAGTGGATAGAGCATGGGCCTGGGAGTCAGAAGGTCATGAGTTCTAATCCTACCACTTGTCTGCTGTGTGACCTTGGGCAATCCACTTAACTTCTCTGTGCCTCAGTTACCTCATCTGCAAAATAGAGATTAAGACTGTGAGCCCCGTGTGGGACACAACCTGATTACCTTGTATCTATCCCAGTGCTTAGAACAGTGCTTGGCACATAGTAAGTGCTTAACAAATGCCATAATAATTATTATTATTGTACTCTCCCAAGTGCTTAGTTCAGTGTTCTGCATACAGTAAACACTCAGTAAATACAATTGACTGAAAGACTGACTAAATAGATTTGAAGCATCATGGCCAAGCAAACATAACACAGGACAGGAAGCTGGGTCATGAGCTCTAATCCTGACTTCACAACTTGTCTGCTGAGTTACCTTGGGCAACTCACTTCACTTCTCTGTGCCTCAGTTACCTCATCTGTGAAATGAGAATCCAGACTGTGAACCCCACGGGGGACAGGGACTGTGTCGAACCCAATTAGCTTGTATCTAACTCAGTGCTTAGTTCAGTGCCTGGCACATAGACAGTGCTTAACAAATACTATAAAAAAGTGGGTTGGACCCATAAAACTCCTAGGGACTATGCAGTAAGCTGCACTCTTGCTTGCTTTCAAACTTAACAAACACCATCATTATTATCATTCTTTCATTCATTCATTCGATCGTATTTATTGAGCGCTTTACTGTGTGCAGAACACTTTACTAAGGCTAGGAAAGTACAATAATGGCAACAGATAGAGACAATCCCTACCCAACAACGGGCTCATTATTATTATTATTATTTTGTCCTTATGAAAAATGTATTTACTTCTACTAATGTCTGTCTCCTCTTGTAGATTAAGCACGCTGTGGGCAAGGTATGTGACTTCCATCTTTGTTATATTGTACTCTCCCAAGTGCTAAGTACAGTGCTCAGTAAACACAGTAAGCACTCAATAAATAGGATTGATTGATTGATGGATTGATTGGTTAATCAGTTCCCCTGCTCAGGTTACCAGCCTCTAATTCCCCTCAACCAGTGTCAAGCCTCTCCTCCTTCTGCCCCCATTTTTCTATCTTCTGTCTTCACCTACAATTTCTTAACTCTCTGTCTTCATCCATCCCTAGCCAACCTTCTAGCCGTACCTCACTTTCCACTATCCATTCATTCAATCGAATTTATTGTTGCATTGCTTTGCTTATTATTGCTTATTGTACAGAGAAGTGAAGTGATTTGCCCAAGGGCACACAGCAGACAAGTGGCGGAGCCGGGATTAGAACCCATGACCTTCTGACTACCAGGCCCTTGCTCTAGCCACTAAGCCATGCTGCTTCTGGCGTACTACTACTACGTGATGGGACAGAGTCTCATCCATCATTCACAGGAAACTACCATAAGCAGAGGATTTAGGAAAAATATATCTTTTGACCTTAGGGGTCAAGAAATTGGTTTCTAGAAATAACAAAGTTCTTGTCCTGCCAAGAAATAAATTTTCTTAACCCACCTAGAGCACTGCCGATGCACTAATTAGAGAAGCAGCGTGGCTTAGTGGAAAGAGAATGGTCTTGGGAGTCAGAGGGCATGGATTCTAATCCCAGGTTTGCCATTTGTCTGCTGTGTGACCTTGGGCAAGTCACTTCACTTCTCTGGGCCTCAGTTACCCCATCTGTAAAATGGGGATTGAGACTGTGAGCTCCACGTGGGACAGGGACTGTGCTCGACCTGATCTGCTTGTATCCACCCCAGTGCTTCGTTCAGTGCTTGGCACATAGTTAAGTGCTTAACAAATATCATGATAATTATTATTATTATAGTAACAGTAGTAGTATTAGTAATACTAATACTAATAAATCCAATGGCTCCTACTCTATCCTAATCCTTCTCGACCTCTCAGCTGCCTTTGACACTGTCGACCATCCCCTTCTCCTCAACACTTTATCCAACCTTGGCTTCACGGACTCCATCCTCTCCTGGTTCTCCTCTTATCTCTCTGGCCGTTCATTCTCGGTCTCCTTCATGGGCTGCTCCTCCCCCTCCCATCCCCTAACTGCAGGGGTTCCTCAAGGGTCAGTTCTTGGTCCCCTTCTGTTCTCCATCTATACTTACTCCCTTGGTGAACTTATTCACTCTCAGGGCTTCAACTATCATCCCTACGCAGATGACACCCAAATCTCTCCCCCTACCTCCAGGCTCGTACTTCCTCTCGTCTTCAGGACATCTCCACCTGGATGTCTGCCCTCCATCTAAAACTCAACATGTCTAAAACTGAGCTCCTTATCTTCCCTCCCAAACCTTGTCCTCCCCCTCACTTTCCTGTCACTGTGGACGGCACGACCATCCTCGGCACGACCATCCTTCTCGTCTCACAGGCCCGCAACCTCGGTGTCATCCTTGACTCTGCTCTTTCATTCACCCCACATATCCGATCCCTCACCAACCCCTGCTGATCTCACCGCCACAACATTGCCAAGATCCACCCTTTCCTCTCCATCCAAACTGCTATCGTGCTGGTACAATCTCTCATAATATCCCGACTGGATTATTGCATCGGCCTCGTCTCTCATTTCCCATCCTCCTGTCTCTCCCCACTCCAGTCTATTCTTCATTCTGCTACGTGGATTATCTTGCTACCGAAAGGCTCTGGGCACGTCACTCCCCTCCTCAAAAACCTTCACTGGTTGCCTATCAACCTTTGCATGAAACAAAAACTCCTCTGCCGCTAACCTCCTTACTGTCCCCCGTTTACGCCTATCCCGCTGTCCACGCCTATCTCACCCTTGACCCCTGGCCCACATTCATTCATTCATTCATTCATTCAATAGTATTTATTGAGCGCTTCCTATGTGCAGAGCACTGTACTAAGCGCTTGGAATGTATAATTCCTACCATTGACCTGGAATGCCCGCCCTCCTCACATCTGCCAAACTAACTCTCTTCCCCTCTTCAAAGCCCTACTGAGCGCTCACCTCTTCCGGGTGGCCTTCCCAGACTGAGCCCTCCCTTTCATTCATTCATTCAATAGTATTTATTGAGCACTTATTATGTGCAGAGCACTGTACTAAACCTCTGCCCCTCCTCTCCTCCCCATTCCTCCTATTCCCTCCCTCTGCTCTTCCCCCTTCCCCGCCCCACAGCACTTGTGTATGTTTGTATATATTATTAGAGAAGCAGCGTGGCTCAGTGGAATGAGCACGGGCTTGCGCGGCAGAGGTCATGGGTTCTAATTCCAGCTCCGCCGCTTGTCAGCTGTATGACCTTGGGCAAATCACTTCACTTCTCTGTCCCTCAGTTACCTCATCTGGAAAATGGGGATTAAGACTGTGAGCCCCACGTGGGACAACCTGATGATTACCTTAATCTGCCCCCAGCACTTAGAACAGTGCTTGGCACATAGTAAGCGCTTAACAAATGCCATTATTATTATTATGTATTACTTTTTTTAGTAATGATGTGTATATACCTATGATTCTATTTATCTTGATGGTATTGATGCCTGACTACTTGTTTTGTTTTGTTGACTGTCTCCCTCTTTTAGAGTGTGAGCCTGTTGTTGAGCAGGGATTGTCTCTCTCTGTTGCTGAATTGTACATTCTAAGCACCTAGTACAGTGCTCTGCACATAGTAAGCGCTCAATAAATACGATTGAATGAATGAATGAATGAATAATCATAGTAGCTGCAGCAGCAGGGCAGCAAGCAGTAGTACAATAGTAGTAGCAATATAAGTCATTTAACTTTGTGCCTCAGTTATCTCACCTACAAAATGGTGATAAAGACTGCAAGCCTTATGTGGGACAACTTGCATACCTTGAATCTACCCCAGTGCTTAGAACAGTGCTTAACACATAGTAAGTGCTTAACAAATACCATCATTATTATTATTAATAATAATGCCATCCTGTGAAGATCACATCAGTGATGGCTGACTTAGACAGAACCTTATCTTGTTAGTGCCCCACCAGAGTTATAGCTCAACAGGGGAGCTTCTGTGGCAGAAGCTGATAAGGACACGCACTCCATCCTCTCCTGGTTCTTGTCTTATCTCTCTGGCCGGTCATTCTCGGTCTCCTTCACAGGCTCCTCCTCCCGCTCCCATTCTCTAACTGTTGGGGTTCCCCAAGGGTCGGTCCTTGGCCCTCTTCTGTTCTCCAACTACACTCACTCCCTCGGTGAACTCATTCGCTCTCACAGCTTCAACTATCATCTCTATGCAGATGACACACAGATCTACATCTCTGCCCCTGTCCTCTCCACCTCCCTTCAAGCTCGTATCTCCTCCTGCCTCCAAGACGTCTCTACCTGGATGTCTGCCCGCCACCTAAAACTCAACATGAGCAAAACTGAGCTCCTCATCTTCCCTCCCAAGCCCTGTCCTCTCCCTGACTTCCCTATCACTGTGGATGGTACGACCATCCTTCCCGTCTCTCAGGACCACAACCTCAGTGTCATCTTTGACTCGGCTCTCTTTTTCACCCCACACATTTGATCTGTCACCAAAACCTGCCAGTCTCACCTTTATAATATAGCCAAGATCCGCCCTTTTCTCTCCACCCAAACGGCTATCTTACTGTTACGGGCTCTTGTAATATCCTGGCTAGATTACTGTATCAGCCTGCTCTCTGATCTCCCTTCCTCCTCTCTCTCCCAACTCTGATCTATTCTTCACTCCGCTGCCCGGCTCATCTTCCTGCAGAAACGCTCTGGGCATGTCACTCCCCTTCTTAAAAACCTCCAGTGGTTGCCTATCGACCTCTGCGCAAAACAAAATCTTCTCACTCTAGGCTTCGAGGCTGTCCATCACCTTGCCCCCTCCTACCGCTCCTCCCTTCTCTCTTTCCACCGCCCACCCCGCATGCTCCGCTCCTCTGCTGCCCACCTCCTCACCATCCCCCGTTCTTGCCTATCCCGCCGTCGACCCCTGGGCCACGTCCTCCTGCGGTCCTGGAATGGCCTCCCTCCTCACCTCTTCCAAACTAATTCTCTTCCCCTCTTCAAAACCCTACTTACAGCTCACCTCCTCCAAGAGGCGTTCCCAGACTGAGCTCCCCTTCTCCCTCTACTCCCTCTACCGCCCCCCTTCACCTTTCTGCAGCTAAACCCTCTTTTCCCCCCATCTCCCTCTGCTCCTCCCCCTCTCCCTTCCCATCCCCTCAGCACTGTAGTCGTCTGCTCAACCGTATATATTTTCATTACCCTTGATTCTATTTATTTGCTATTGTTTTAATATTTTCATCCCCTAGATTCTATTTATTGCTACTGTTCTTGTCTGTCTGTCTCCCCCATTAGACTGTAAGACCGTCAAAGGGCAGGAACTGCCTCTATCTGTTACCGTTTTGTACATTCCAAGCCTTAGTACAGTGCTCTGCACATAATAAGCGCTCAATAAATACTATTGAATGAATGAATGACAAGCAGAGTATTTTGAACCACAGACAAGTGGTGTTCTAGGGTCTTTTCTTATCTTTTGCTGTTGAGTCATTTCCAACCCATAACATCATCACGGACACATCTCTCCCAGAATGCGCCGCTCTCTATCTGCAGTCGTTCTGGTGGTGTATCCGTATAGTTTTCTTGGTAGAACTACAGAAGTAGTTTACCATTGCCTCCTTCTGCACAGCAAACTTGAGTCTCCACCCTCGACTCTTGTGCCGCTGCTGCCCAGCACAGGTGAGTGTTGACTTGTAGTAGATGGTCTTCCACTCTCTAGTCACTGCCCAAGCTAGGAATGGAATGGATACGCCTCCGCTTGACTCTCCCTCCTGTAGCCCAGACTGTTAGAGTACTGCAAAGTCTACATGAGCAACCCTGAGAGGGGAGTTCTAGGGTACCGAGATGGTAATAATGTATGGGGACGCCAGAAAATAGTGTTAACTATAGCTGTATTTGTTGAGTTTTTTTAAGGTATTTGGTAAGAGCTTACTATGTGCCTGTGCATATCTATAATTTATTGATTTATATTAATGTCTGCCTTCCCCTCTTGACTGTAAGATCACTATGGACAGGGAACGTGTCTGTTAATTGTTACATTATACTCTCCCAAGAGCTTAGTACAGGGCTCTGCACACAGTAAGCATCGGTAAATATAATTGATTGAATGACTGACTACACTAAGCACTTGGGTAACTGCAAGGTAATCAGATTGGACACAGTCCTACATGGTGCTTAATTCCCATTTTACAGATGAAGGAACTGAGGCATAAAGAAGCTGACTTGCCCAGGTCACCCAGCAGACAAGTGTCAGAGTTGAGACTAGAGCCCATCTCCTTCTGACTCCCAGGCCCTTGTTTTATCCACTTGACCATGCTGTTTCTCAAGCACTTATTCAATGCCAAGCGCTGAACTAAGTGCAAGATAATCAGGTTCCACCTGGGGCTCACAATCTAAGTAGCAGGGAGAACAAGTATTGAATTCCCATTTTGCAAATGAGAGAACTGAGGAGAGGAGTAGTTAAGCAACTTGCTCAATCTCACCCAGAAGTTGTGGTGGAGCTGGGATTAGAACCCAGGTCCTCTGACTTCCAGGGCCATGCTCTTTCACTAGGACCTTAGAAAAATTTGCCATCAAGTAGATTATATCACAGAGAGCTAATAATAAAATTGATGTTTAAATGATTGCTATTTGCCAAGCACTGGGGGAGCCGTGGTACAGTCAGATCAGGCACAGTCCCTGTCTCATATGGGGCTCTCATTTAAGGGAGAGTCTTGTCTATGCTGTCGAGTTGTTTCCAACCCACAGTGACACTGCACGCACATCTCTCCCAGAACATCCTGCTCTCCATCTGCAATCGTTCTGGTAGTGGAGCCATAGAATTTTCTATGGATTTTTAGAATTTTCTAAAAATGCAGAAGTGGTTTACCATTCCCACTTTTTGCACAGTAAACTCAAGTCTTCCTCCTCGACTGCCCAGCATGGGTGAGTTTTGATTTGTAGCAGATTGCCTTCCTCTCACTAGCCACTGGCCAAGCTAGGAATGGAATGGGTAGGCCTCTGCTTGACTCTCCCTCCAGTAGCTGAGACTGGTAGAGGACTGGAAACTCCAGGTGCGACCCTGAGAAGGGTTAAAGGGGAAGACAGAACACTTATTTTATCCCCATTTACAGTGGAAGATACTGAGGGGCAGAGAAGTGACTTGTCCAGAGTCACACAGCAAGCAAGTGCCGGAGCCGAGATTTGAACCTAGTTCTCCTGACTGTCAATATCCATGCTTTCCACTAGGCCATGTCGCTTCTCAGCTGAAAGGAGTCTTACCTACCTGGGTCATTTCATTTGAAATCCACAAAGTCGTAGGGCACCAGAGAGAATGACAGAGTTCCAATTGCTTTCTTGAGAATAGTAAAGCTCAGAAACACTTCTAAACTTCCTATTACAGGAAGAGAACAAAAATCATAAAAAACACAGCTTAATAGAAGAAGAATGAGAGGACAGAAAGATCTTTCATCTCCCTGACGGCTTCCTCAGAGCCCCTAGATAGAGCTAGATTCTCCTTCAGGGGTAATAGAAAAATCTTCTCTCCACAGAACTTTATGACAGTCAATAGAAAAGCTCACAAATTAATTTTTTCTGGGGCTTAGGCTCCAAGGTATTCACGACTCAGATGTGGCTTGGAGGGCTTGCGATTCTTCTTTTGGTCCCAAGGCAGTGACATACAATTTTCAAATGAAATAGCAATGAATACAACTTTATCAACCTTTTTATTCATAAACATGAGAATATACTTTTGGAGAGAGCAGGTTTATAGAGTGCCAGTATTAGAGACTCATGTACTTTATGTTCATGGATGACCAGCACTCTTCCCCAATTCAAAGTCTTACTGAAAGATCACCTCCTCCAAGAGGTCTTCCCAGACTGAACTCCCTTTTTTCCTCCGCTCCTCCTCCCCTCCCTATCGCCCCGACTCCCTTCCTCTGCTCTACCTCCCTCCCCACCCCACAGCACTTGTGTTTGTATATATATACATATTTATTATTCTATTTATTTTATTAATGATGTATATATATCTATAAATCTATTTATACTGATGCTATTGATGTCTGTCTACTTGTTTTGTTTTGTTGCCTGTCTCCCCCTTCTAGATTGTGAGCGTGTTGTTGGGTAGGGATTGTCTCTATTTGTTGCTGAATTGTACTTTCCAAGCGGTTAGTGCAGTGCTCTGCCCACAGTAAGTGCTCAGTAAATACGATTGACAGAATTGAATGAATGAACTCTGTAGCTGCTTTTAAGAGACTGAACGAGATAAAATTCACCTGTGGGTGAGATAGGGAACTTTAGCAGCTCTTTGCAAGCTTATTCCAATGTATACAGATGCCACAAAATTAGAAGTCCAGTAAGAAAGTCGTTAAGAACATAATTGACTTTTTAAAGGCAAATGTAAAATCGATCCATTCTTTTCCTATTATTCTAAATTGCAGGTTAATTACTGACTTTATTATGCTGCAAAGGAAAACAATTCCAGTTTAAGGGGAAATGAATTAGATCACCAGTCCAGCTACAGAATGCACTGAAGACTCTGTAAACAGTAAGCACTTAATAAATATTGATTATTAGGGGTAGGAGCAAAAGGAGGAGATGGAAAGTGGGTGGGGAGGTGGAAAGAGATAATGGTACTGACTCCTGCCTCGTGACAATGAGGGGCTGGGTCTGTGAGGACAGGGGAGGGTGGCACGTGGGGTTGGGGGGTGAAGGGGAGGGAAAGGGGGCTGCAAGCTAGGCCCGGGGGGGATGTGTTTTGTGAAAGGTAGATAGTGTGAGGTCTCATATCTGTCAGGCCATCATTCCCCCCATTCATTCATTCATTCAATAGTATTTATTGAGCACTTACTATGTGCAGAGCACTGTACTAAGCACTTGGAATGAACAAGTCGGCAACAGATAGAGACAGTCCCTGCCATTTGACAGGCTTACAGTCTAATCGGGGAAGACAGACAGACAAGAACAATGGCAATAAAACCATTGTTCTTGTCTGCCTCCCCCCATCTTCACAGCAGCATGGCCTAGTGGATGGAGCCCGGGCCTAGGAGTCACAAGGCCATGGGTTCTAATCCCAGCTCTGCCACTTGTCTGCTGTGTGATCGTGGGCAAGTCACTTCACTTCTCTGGGCCTCAGTTCCTTCATCTGTAAAATGAGGATTGAGACTGTGAGTCCCACATGGGACAGGGACTGTGTCCAACCTGATTTACCTGTATACACCCCAGCACTTAATGCAGTGCCTGTCACACAGTAAGCACTTAAAAAATACCATAGTTATTATCATTATTACTAAAATCATGTTTCCTTCAAGAGGTCTTCCTCGACTAATCTCTCATCATCATCATTATTACTATCATCATTATTATCATCATTTTGTATTTGTTAAGCACTTATACTGATTCTAGCACTGTTCAAAAGTGTTGGGGAAGAATAATCATCCAATCCATCAATGGCAGGGAAGGAGTGGAATGAGCAGGGGGTAGCTGAGTTCTTCTCAAAGCTCCAGGGATGGAGAGAAGAAGTTTCAAGATGGCAGGCTGGGTGGGGATGACTGATCCAATGGACAGCTGGAAGAGGAGACCAAGGGAGCAGACAGGACGGCCGCTTCTGGCTGAGTAGAGCATTTTCCTCTCTGCCCTGGTGCTGGAGCACCCTGGTGGAGGTTACATCTCTGTGTGTGTATGTGTGTGTGTGTGTATGCGCGTGCATGCATGTGTTTCATAAAGAAAAATGTTGTAAAGGAATAGCGGATACCCGTTTGATGAACTACTCTAATTCAAGCACAGTCAGTCAATCAGTGGATTAACTGAGCTCTTGCTGTGTGCCGAGTGCTGTACTAAGCACTTGGGAGAGGACATTATAACAGAGCGGGTAGACATGTTCGTTGCCCACAACGATCTTACAAAGCTCCGTAGGTGCAGAAAACACATCACTACTTTGTGGTCTGCTTTCCCCAAAGTTTACTTCAGTGTGTTGCCACTCCTCAAGACCCTCCAGTGGTTGCCCATCTATCTCTGCATCGAACAGAAATTTCTCACCATTGGCTTTAAAGCCCTCAATCACCTTGGCCCTACTTACCTCCCCTCCCTGATCTCCTACTGCAGCCCAGCACGCACACTTCGCTCTTCTAGAGGCATCTTACTAACTGTGCCCTGATCCAGTCTATCATGCTGCTGACTCCTTTCCCACATCCTGCTTCTGGCCTGGAACTCCCTCCCCATCCATATACACCAGACCACCACTGTCCCCATCTTCAAAGACTTACTAAAGTCATATCTTCTCCAAGAGCCCTGAGTAAGCCCTCTGTTCCCCTGCTCCCTCTTCCATCTTTCTGCATCACTGTGGGCAGAGATTGTCTCTCTTTATTGCTGTATTGTACTTTCCAAGCATTTAGAACAGTGCTCTGCACACATTAAGTGCTCAATAAATATGATTGAATGAATGAATGAATGTATGCACTTGGATCTGTGCCCTGTTGGCATTTGGTATTTGCCCCACCCTCAGCCCCACAGCAATTATCAACATATCTGTAAATCCTATGTTATAGATTATTTATACTAATGTCTGTCTCCCTCTAAAGACTGTAAGCTCCTGGTGGGCCGGGAACATGTCTACCAACTTTGTCGTACTGTGCACTTCTCCCGCTCCCTCGTACGTCGCCCTGACTTGCTCCCTTTATTCATCCCCCCTCCCAACCCGACAGCACTTAAGTACATATCTATAATTTATTCATGTATATTGATGTCTCTCTCCCCCTCTAGACTGTAAGCTTGTTGTGGGTAGGGAATGTGTCTCTTTATTGTGGTCTCTCCCAAGTATTTAGTACAGTACTCTGCACCCAGTAAGCACTCAATAAATAGGATTGAATGATTGACTGACTGACAAGTGCTTATACAGTGCTCTTCCACAGTAAGCACTCAATAAATAACACTGCTCAATTGACTGATTGCCCCACGAGAAGCAGAGCGGCTTAGTGGAAAGAGCACAGGCGTGGGAGTCAGAGGTCATGAGTTCTAATGCCGGCTCCGCCACTTGTCAGCTGTGGGACTTTGGGCGAGTCACTTCACTTCTCTGTGCCTCAGTTCCCTCATTTGTTAAATGGGGATTAAGACTGTGAGCCCCACGTGGGACAACCTGATTATCTTGTGTCTACCCCAGCGCTTAGAACAGTGCCTGGCACATAGTAAGCACTCAACAAATACCATTATTATTATTCAGTAAATACCAACACCACTATTACTATTACTACTATTAATACTATTACCTCTACCCCTAGAGTAAATATCCCACTGAGGTGGCCACCGATTTGGTTTGAGGCCATGTGTCCCCCTTCCTCAAGAACCTCCAGTGGTTGCCCATACACCTCCACAACCAACAGAAACTCCTCACCGTTGGCTTCAAAGCACTCGATCATCCTGGCCCCCCTTATCTCACCTCACCACCACTCTCCTATTACAACCCAGCCTACATGCTTTGCTCCTTTGATGCCAACCTCCTCGCTCTACCTCGATCTCATCTATCTCACTACCGACCTCTCACCCACATCCTCCCTCTGGCTTGGAACTCCCTCCCTCTTCTTATCCAACCTACAGTCACTCTACCCTGCTTCAAAGCCTTATGGAAGGCACATCTCCTCCAAGAGACCTTCTCTGATTAAATTCTCCTTCCCTTTTCTCCCACTCCCTTCTGCATTGCCCTGACTCGCTCCCTTTATTCATCCTCCCTCCCATCCCCACAGCACTTATGTCCATATCTGTAACTCATTTATTTATATTGATGTCTGTCTCCCCCTCTAGACTGTTAGCTTGCTGTGAGTAGGGAATGTGTCTGTTTATTGTTGCACGGTTCTCTCCCAAGCGTTTAGTACAGTAGTAAACTCTCAATAAATACGATTGAATGAATACTGAACAGTCCAGTACTGTCTGTGGTCCAGGATGAATACAGGTAAAGGAATGAATACTGTCCTTGGTCCGGGATGGATGCAGGTAAAGGACCAGACACCTATATCCCCTCCTAGGGACCAGTACTAGCCAACTCCACAGTTGTGCCACCCTGCCTCATAATAATAATAATAATAATAATGATGATGATGTTATTTGTTAAGCACTTACTATGTGTCAGGCACTGAACTAAACACTGGGGTGGATACAAGCAAATAGTGTTGGACTATGTCCTTGTTCCATGTGGGGCTCACAGTCTTAATCCCCATTTTACAGATGAGGTAACTGAGGCACAGAGGAAGAGAAATGACTTGCCCAAGGTCACACTGCAGACAAGTGGCAGAGCCGGGATTAGAACCCGTTCTCGTTATATCCCGGCTAGACTACTGTGTCAGCCTTCTCTCTGACCTCCCTTCCTCCTCTCTCGCCCCGCTCCGGTCTATTCTTCACTCCGCTGCCCAGCTCATCTTCCTGCAGAAACGATCTGGGCATGTCACTCCCCTTCTTAAACAACTCCAGTGGTTGCCTATCGACCTCCGCTCCAAACAAAAACTCCTCACTCTAGGCTTCGAGGCTCTCCATCACCTTGCCCCTTCCTACCTCTCCTCCCTTCTCTCTTTCTACCGCCCACCCCGCACGCTCCGCTCCTCTGCCGCCCACCTCCTCACCGTCCCTCGATCTCGCCTATCCAGCCATCAACCCCTGGGTCACGTCCTCCCGCGGTCCCGGAACGCCCTCCCTCCTCACCTCCGCCAAACTGATTCTCTTTCCCTCTTCAAAACCTTACTTAAAAATCACCTCCTCCAAGAGGCCTTCCCAGACTGAGCTCCTCTTCCCCCTCTACTCCCTCTGCCATCCCCCCTTTACCTCTCCGCAGCTAAAGCCTCATTTTCCCCTTTTCCCTCTGCTCCTCCACCTCTCCCTTCCCATCCCCACAGCACCGTACTCGTCCGCTCAACTGTATATATTTTCGTTACCCTATTTATTTTGTTAATGAATTGTACATCGCCTTGATTCTATTTAGTTGCCATTGTTTTTACGAGATGTTCTTCCCCTTGACGCTGTTTAGTGCCATTGTTCTTGTCTGTCCGTCTCCCCCGATCAGACTGTAAGCTCGTCAAACGGCAGGGACTGTCTCTATCTGTTGCCGACTTGTTCATCCCAAGCGCTTAGTATAGTGCTCTGCACATAGTAAGCGCTCAATAAATACTATTGAATGAATGAATGAACCCATGACCTTCTGACCACCCCCGGCCCGTGCTCTATCCACTAAGCCACGCTGCCTCACATCTCTCCTGTCCGCTTTTCGTTTTTTCCAGCATAAGAAGGAATTGGATCCCTCACATTGAGTCTAGCAGTGAGAGCTCTCCTCCTTTTAAGTCTCAATCTCATTTGTTTTGTAGTGGATAGAGCCCGGGCCTGGGAGTCAGAAGGTCATGGGTTCTAATTCTGGTTCTGCCACTTGTTTGCTGTGTCACCTTGGACAAGTCACTTCACTTCTTTCTGTGTCTGTTACCTCATCTGTAAAATGAGAATCGAGACTGTGTGCCCCACATGGGACAGGGACTGTGTCCAACCCAATTTGCTTGTAGCCACCCCAGTGCTTAGTACAGTGCCTGGCACATAGCACTTAACAAATACCGTACTAATAATTATTATTATTTAATGTCACGTGACTCCCTCTAAATTTAGAGTGTTTCATGCAATGCTAAATTATCACTCTCAACAGCATGTCGTCTAATGGAATACACAAACGATGCTTAAAATAATCTGTTCTATTAGCTTGGAGTAACTTGGCCCTGTTCATAAGTCTCTAATAAAACAACCATTTGATGTTCTGTTCTAGTTCCATAAAAATTCATCATTATTTAATTTATTGTGACTCATCAATTGCTGCTTCTTCTTCTGAGTCAAAGCAACCTGGACCAAATACCCTTTTCTCAAAGAACAATGCCTCTGGCTTTATTGGGAGGCTAAAAGTGAATTTGGAGGGGGCCTGCTAACTTGTAAAGAAAACAAACTCTGTGATTCTAACCACAACATCTTGGCTTCCTGAGAAGACTGAAATGTAAACTGCACACACATACACAAACAAGGCTACAGAGGTCAAGTTTGGGCCTTCAAGGTCAAAATCCATCTTTTTGTGCTGGGCCTTGTCCCTCGAAGCTGGGCCACTTTCCCCGACAGGCAGTGGGAAAATTCCTTTTATTAAAATGTATACACTAGAGCCCGTGCTTGGGAGTCAAAGGTCATGGGTTCATATCCCCACTCTGCCACTTGTCAGCTGTGTGACTGTGGGTGAGTCACTTAACTTCTCTGTGCCTCAGTTCCCTCATCTGTAAAATGGGGATGAAGACTGTGTGCCTCATGTGGGACAACCTGATGACCCTATATCTACCCCAGTGCTTACAACTGTACTCTGCACATAGTAAGCGCTTAACAAACACCAACATTATGGGAAGCAGCGTGGCTCAGTGGAAAAAGCCGGGGCTTGGGAGTCAGAGATCATGGGTTCGAATCCCGACTCTGCCACTAGTCAGCTGTGTGACTGTGAGCAAGTCACTTAACTTCTCTGTGCCTCAGTTACCTCATCTGTAAAATGGGGATTAAGACTGTGAGCCTCATGTGGGGCAACCTAATTACCCTGTATCTACCCCAGCGCTTAGAACAGTGCTCTGCACATAGTAAGTGCTTAACAAATACCAACATTATTATTATTATTATTATTAATAATAAAATGTATATGTTGTTTATATTAATGTCTATTTCCCCCACTAGTTTGGAAGCTCACTGTGGGCAAGGAAGATGATTTCTACCAACTCTGTTGGATTGTACTCTCCCAGGCATTTAGTACAGTGCTCCGTGCAAAGTGCTCAGTAAATATAATTGGTGAATCCTGGTGCTATAGTTATGACCGCATTTGTCCTCCACCATCCCCTTCCCCAACCCCCACCTCACTCTGGAGACCAGACCCACTCTTGGGAAGTGGGGGGCTCCAACCGGAAAGGTCCCTTTTCAGAGTGCTGAGTTTCTGAACCCACAGCATCAGGAAAGAGAAGAGAAGCAGCAAGGCCTAGTGGATAAAGCAAGGGCCTGGGAGCCAGAAGGACCTGGGTTCTAATCCCAGGTCCGTCATTGGTCTGCTGTGTGATCTGGGGCAAGTCACTTCATTTATCGGCACCTCAGTTACATCAGAGAACTGATGTAGCGTGGCTCAGTAGAAAGAACATGGGCTTAAGAGTCAGAGGTCGTGGGTTCTAATCCCGGCTCTGCCACCTGTCAGCTGTATGACTTTGGGCAAGTCACTTCACTTCTCGGTGCCTCAGTTACCTCATCTGTAAAATGTGGATTAAGACTGTGAACTTCACGTGGGACAACCTGATTACCCTGTATCTACCCCAGCGCTTAGAACAGTGCTCAGCACATAGTAAGTGCTTAACAAATACCAACATTATTATTATTATTATTATCAGTCAAATGGGAATTAAGACTGTGAGCATCATTTGGGACAGGTACTATGTCCAACCTGATTAGCTTGCATCTATCCCAGCTCTTAGTACAGTTCCTGGTACATAGTAAGTTCTGAAATGCCATTAAAAAAAAGCATGGTATAATGGAAAGAGCAAGGGCTTGGGGGTCAGAGGATTTAGGTTCTGAGACCTTGGGCAACTCACTTAACTTCTCTTTGCCTCAGTTTCTGTAAAATGGGGATTCAGTCTCTGTTCTTCCTTCTACTTACAATGTGAGCCCCATGTAGAACAGGGATTGTGTGGAACCTGAACATCCTGTATTTACTCCAGTGCTGAGTAAAGTCTATATCTTCATCTCTCAAATCTACAGCTCCTCCCCTGTTCTCTGGCCCTCTCTCCAGGCTCACATCTCCTCCTGCCTTCAGGACATCTCTTCTTCGATGTCCTCCAACTACCTCAGTCTCAACATGTCCAAGACCGAGCTCCTTATCTTTCCTCCCAAACCCTGTCCTCCTCCGAACTTTTCTGTCACTGTAGTCGGCACAAGCTTCCTTCCTGTCTCACAGGCCCGTGACCTTGATGTCATCCTTGACTCCGTTCTCTCATTCACCCCACATATCCAATCCGTCACCAAATCCTGCCAGTCTCACCTTCACAACGCCACCAAGATCCACCCTTTCCTTTTCATCCAAACCTCTACCAAGTTTGTACAATCACTCATTTTACCCCGACTGGATTACTGCATCAGCCTCCTTTCTGACCTCCCAACTTCCTGCCTCTCCCCACTTCAGTCCATACTTCACCCTCCTGCCTGGATTATCCTTCTATGGAAACGTTCAGGGCATGTCACCCTCCTCCTCAAAAATCTCCAGTGGTTGCCTATCCTTATCAAAAACTCCTCACTATTGGCTTCAAAGCTCTCCATCACCTTGCTCCTTCTTGCCTCACCTCTCTTCTCTCCTTTTACATCCAAGCCCGCACACTCCGCTCCTCTGGTGCCGCTAACTTACTCACTGGGCCTCCATCTCACCTGTCTCGCCGTCGACCCCTGGCCCACATCCTACCTCTGGCCTGGAACGCACTTCCTCTTCAAATCCGCCAAACACTCTTCCCCCATTCAACACCCTACTGAAGGCTCACTTCCTCCTAAAAGCCTTCCCAAACTAAGCCCCCCCTTTTCCTCAGCTCCCTCTCCCTTCTGTATCACTTCAACTTGCTACCTTTGCCCTACCCCCCAGCCCCACAGCACTTATGTAATCATCTTGGTATTTATTAAGCGCTTACTATGTGCAGAGCACTGTTCTAAGCGCTGGGGTAGATACAGGGTAATTAGGTTGTCCCACGTGAGGCTCACAGTTAATCCCCATTTTACAGATGAGGGAACTGAGGCACAGAGAGTTAAGTGACTTGCCCACAGTCACACAGCTGACAAGTGGCAGAGCGGGGAGTCGAACCCATAACCTCTGACTCCGAAGCCCAGACTCTTTCCACTGAGCCATGCTGCTTCTTATGTATATATGTATATATCTAAAATTCTATTTATATTGATGCCTATTCACTTGTTTTGATGTATATATATCTATAATTCTATTCATTTATATTGATGCTCCTTTATTTTGATGCCTGACTCCCTGCTTCTAGACTGTGATCCTGGTGTGGGCAGGGATTTTCTCTCTTTATTGCTGAATTGTACTTTCCAAGTGCTTAGTACAGTGCTCTGCACGCAGTAAGCACTCAGTAGATACATTTGAATGAATGAATGCTGAGTGCAAAGTAATAGCTTAAGAAATACCCTAGTTATTATAGAGATTGATAAAGATTTTGGGGGGATGAGGTATATGCCCCTTTTCTGTTCAGTGCCAGAATATCTGGCCAAATGAGGTGTTTTAAGTTATGAGAAGGCATTTGAAAGTTCAGTCTAATAACAGTTGAACTTGGTTGTCTCTTTTCAACAACAGCTGCAAGAAATCTGCCTTAAAAATAGTAGCGCCTGAATGGCAATCTGAGTGTTTTCTTGGCTTGGGATTTGTGACTATGTTTACCCTGGTGAGCAGAGAGCTGGTGGAGGTTTTCTGTTCATACTGGGACTCAGGCCCAGAAACCGGAAAAAGAAATGGAATCGGAATCATTCTTTTTCTCATCCTCTGCCATAATCGAGGGGGAAATTGAATTTTCAGAGCAGTAACATGTCCACCTGTCAGATCAGCAGGATATGACTCTGCACATGAGCCGTTGGTGTGGAATAACACAGGGAGAGAAGCCAGCCTCGAGGAAGGTGCTTGTCCTGGGAGAAGACTGCAGAGGCCAGTCCTGACCTCCCTGAATCACACTGACTTCCGGATCAAATTCCAAAGTGGTGGAATCAGCCATCACTCTCCTACATCCGTGGGAACATCACAGGGGCCTCAGAGCTGCATGAATCAAGATAGCAGGATAGGTGGCTTGTGGGGATTCTTCCTGGAGGAGTCTCAGAGCGCTGGGAGCCGAAGGAGGAGAACCGGTGCCCGAGTGCTACCAGGAGAAACAGCACGGTCAAATAGTAGAATACAATAATTATGGTCTTTGTTCAGTGCTTACTATGTGCCAGGCACTGGACTAAACACTGGGGTGGATACAAGCAAATTGGATTGGACACAGTCCCTGTCCCGCTTTGGGCTCATGATCTTAATCCCCATTCTATAGATAAGGTAACTGAGGCATCGAGAAGTGAAGTGACTTGCCCGGTTCACACAGCAGACATGGAGGCGAGACTAGGACCCATGACTTTCTGACTCCCAGGCCATGCTCCATCCGCTATGCCATATACGGGCTTGGGAGTCAGAGGACTTGGGTTCTAATCCTGGCTCTGTTAATTATTTGCTGTGGGACCTTGGGCAAGTCACTTAGTTTCTCTGTCCCTAAATTTCCTCAACTGTAAAATAAGGATTCAATCCTGCTTTCTCCTACTTACATGGTGAACCCCATGCGGGACAGCGGTGTCCAACCTGACTTAATTGCATTGACTCCAGTGCTTAGAACAGTGTTTGACACATAGTAAGCGTTTAACAAATACCACGAAAAAGAACAACCTGACTGGAAGCAGTCATCTTGGACCGGCCCCCTCTCTGAGCTATTGGCAAGTCGAAAATTCAACTCGAAATTTTAGTGGAAAGAACACAGGCCTAGGAGTAAGCTGTGACCAGGGTTCGACTTTCCACTGTGTGACCTTGGTTAAGTCACTTTACTTCTCTGTGCCTCAATTACCTTATCTGAAAAATGGGGATTAAGTCTATGAGCCCCATGTGGAACATGGACTGTGACCCACCTGGTTAGCTTGTGTCTACCCCAATGCTTAGTATAATGCTTGGTATTTAGTAAGCATTTAAAAACCATAAAAGAAGTGCTTAACAAATACTATAAAAAAGTTGCATATTATTCAATCTATCACCCAATCCCAGGCATTAACTCCAGTTAGGGTAATTTACCAGTGAAGACGCACAAATCTATTCCTGCCTGAATTAATACAGAAAGTCTTAGCGTATCGTTGGCCACAACTTCGTTCTACCTGGTGGCTTGCCAAAGCCAAACAAGCTGTGTCACCGGAGGAATCTGATTATGCCTAACCACAAGGTTCAAAATCTTCACTGGATTAGTATGTCGAGCACCATATTTTATTCCAAGATAATTGCATGGAAGTCAATCACTGGTATTTGTGGAGTGCTTACTCTGTACAGGGCACTGAGCTAAATGCCTAGGAGAGCACAGAATGTCATCATTTACTTCTCCTCAGTCCACTACATGAGATGAAATGAAGCAATTAAAAAAAAATATTTCAAGCATTTCCTCTACTTTCCTAACCACCATTTCCCTGAATAGACTACTTTGAGATTCCCTCAGAAGTGTAAATATGCAGCACAGGTCACCTCCTCCAAGAGGCCTTCCCAGACTGAGCTCCCCTTCTCCCTCTACTCCCTCTACCACCCCCCCTTCACCTCTCCGCAGCTTAACCCTCTTTTCCCCCCATTTCCCTCTGCTCCTCCCCCTCTCCCTTGCCATCCCCTAGGCACTGTACTCGTCTGCTCAGCTGTATATATTTTCATTACCCTATTTATTTTGTTAATTTTGTTAATGAAATGTACATCGCCTTGATTCTATTTAGTTGCCATTGTTTTTACGAGATATTCTTCCCCTTGACTCTATTTATTGCCATTGCTCTTGTCTGTCTGTCTCCCCCGATTAGACCGTAAGCCCGTCAAAGGGCAGGGACTGTCTCTATCTGTTGCCGACTTGTTCATTCCAAGCGCTTAGTACAGTGCTCTGCACATAGTAAGAGCTCAATAAGTACTATTGAATGAATGAATGAATGAAAGGATGGGGTAATTCAGGGTTTCCAGTTGCCTTGAACTGCTGGTCTGTAGAGTTTTCCCTGCTCACAGTTGCAGTTAGTAAGACAATTACTTTGGTTTGTTTTGAAGACAGTGGGGCTTAACTGCACTAACACTGGTCAAGGAGTCAAGAACAGACATGTATGATTTCTGCTCACATTTCATTCAATTCATTCATTCAATCATATTTATTGTGTGCTTACTGTGTGCAAAGCACTGTACTAAGCTCTTGGGAAAGTACAAGACAGCAATAAAGAGAGACAATCCCTGCCCACAGTGAGCTCACAGTCTAGATGGGGGGGGACAGACATCAGTACAAATAAACAGGCATCAAGACTTCAATACAAGTAAACAGACATCAATATAAATAAATAAAATTACAGATAAATGCATGAGTGCTGTGGGGCAGGGAGAAGGGGCAAGACCACAGGGAGCAAGCCAGGGTGATATGGAAGGGAATGGGAGATAATAATAATGTTGGTACTTGTTAAGTGCTTACTAGGTGCAGAGCACTGCTCTAAGCACTGGGGTAGATATAGGGTAATCAGGTTGTCCCACGTGAGGCGCACAGTTAATCCTCATTTTACAGACAAGGTAACTGAGGCACAGAGAAGTTGTGACTTGCCCACAGTCACACAGCTGACAAGTGGCAGAGCCGGGAGTCGAACCCATGACCTATGACTCCGAAGCCCAGGCTCTTTCCACTGTGCCATGCTGGAGATGAGGGCTTAGTCTGGGAAGCCGTCTTGGAGGAGATTTCCCTTCAGCAGGGCTTTGAAGTAGGGGAGAATGATTGTCTGGCAGCTCTGAGGAGGGAGTGTGTTCTAGGCCAGAGGTGGGATTTGGGCTAGGGGTTAGCGGTGAGACAGGCAAGATGGAGGCATATTCATTCATTTATTCATTCAATAGTATTTATTGAGCACTTACTATGTGCAGAGCACTGTACTAAGCACTTGGAATGTACAATTCATAGTGAGAAGGTTAGCACCAGAGCAGTGGAATGTACGGGCTGGGTTGTAGAAAGAGAGATGGGAGGTGAGGAAGTAGTTATGTGACTTGAGGCACGTTGTTTTATTTTGTTTCACTGTCTCTTCAATAATTACCTCCTTCATGAAGGGCAGGGAGCATGGGTGCCCCTTGAAGACAGGACCTTGATCTCATTCAGTGGATCAGTGAACTAATTGTATTTATGGAGCGCTTACTGTGTGCTGAGCACTGTAATAATAATAATGTTGGTATTTGTTAAGCGCTTCCTACGTGCAGAGCACTGTTCTAAGAGCTGGGGTATACAGGGTAATCAGGTTGTCCCACATGAGGCTCACAGTCTCAATCCCCATTTTACAGATGAGGTAACTGAGGCACAGAGAAGTGAAGTGACTTGCCCACAGTCACACAGCTGACAAGTGGTAGAGCCGGGATTCAAACCCATGACCTCTGACTCCCAAGCCCGGGCTCTTTCCACTGAACCACGCAGAGAGTACAGTCCAACAGAATTAGAAGTCACATTCCCTGTCCACATCAATGGCTTCAGCTAATGTTATACTCTCCTAAGCACTTAGTCCAAGGCCTAATGCTCAGTACTTGCTCAACAAATGCCACTGAAGGTGATGACGATAAAATATCTTTAGTTTTCTCCTCTGCCTTTAAGATTCCACCAACGTGGTACTAGTTTGTTCTTGAAACTCCACAGTTTGCCTCACAGAACTAAATGGTTCTAAACTGTCCCCTCTAGACCGTAAACTCCCTCTAAGCTACAAGCTCCTTGTGGGCAGGGAACTTTTCTGCTCTCCCATTGTACTCCCAAGTGTATAAATTCACTTCCCAGATGTAGTCTGTAAATGTTATACATCCACCATTTTGCTTCTGTCGGTTTGCCACTGAGTTACTTCACAGTAAGGTATTGTGAAGTGCTTGGGCGAGTACAATATAATGAACAGACACGTTTCCTACCCACAATGAGCTCAGTATTAAGCATTTTGGAGATTATAATATATCACATTCCCTGCCCACAACGAGTTTACAGCCTAGAGATCGAAAGCTTGCTAGCTTATAAATTCCTTGAGTCCAGGGATTACATTATATCTACCACATTGTACTTTGCCAACCTCACAGTACAGTGCTCTGCACAGAATGCAGGCTCAATAAATATGATCCATTAATTGATTATACAACTTGGCTTGCTGTGAATTAGGCAAGATTTGTTGGAAAAAGAGGGATTTCAGGAGAGCTCTGAATAATAAATCCATCAAACAATCCACAGGGAAGTAGCTACATTCCAGAATGGGCCTGCATACTCATTGATGTTCCCTGCCCTCAGGTTTACAATGTATTAGGGAGAAAAGACAAACTTTATTTACAAATAGTGAAAGTCAAAGGAAGAACAAGGGTAACAATTAATTGTGGTATTTGTTAAGCTCTTACTATGGGCCAAGCACTGTACTAAGGGCTGGGATGGATACAGACAAATTGGGTTGGACACAATCCCTGGCCCACTATGGGCTCACAGTCTTAATCCCCATTTTACAGATGAGGAAACTGAGACATCAAGAAGTGAAGTGACTTTCCCAAGTCCACAGAGCAGGCATGTGGTGGAATTGGGATTAGAACCCATGACCTTCTGCATCCCAGGCCGGTGCTCTAGTCACTAAGCCATGCTGTTTCCTGAAGGGTAGCAGGAAGCAGCACCAACATGTTGGGCCTAAACCATTAAAAAAAAAATGACTGAATTTAGAGACAATTGTACGGATAATATTAAAATGTGATTTGGATCAATGAGCTCGAACCCAAATATTCCAATCGGTGGAAGGCAAACATAGATTAAAAATGGGTTAAGATAGCCAGAACCCAGAATCGTGACCTGGGAAGAAAACAGGGACACTTAGGACTCTTATTCTCTGATTTTCTGATCTCTCAGGTACTTGAGTCTCAGACGTAGAGTTTTCTTCTCTGCAGTAGACAGGCTTTCATACAAGGCCATTTCCTGGAAAGTGGGGGAGTGATTTGGAATTCTTTGAAGAATGTTGTTCTTTTGGGTATACTTTTATGCAGGAATGAATGCCAACGAAGTATTATTTACTACTGTATCACGAACTTTATGCTTAATGCAGCACCTGGCACAAGGTAGGATTTTACCTATAGTCTCCTAGAAAAGAAAGTTTCCTCCCTATTGATTTTTAAGTCTCCAGAGAAGGAGACTTGGTACCTACCAGTTGTTTCTCTTTGAGTAATAACAGTAACTTTGAATGAGTACTTCACTTCTCTGTGCCTCAGAGACCTCATCTGTAAAATGGGGATGAAAACTGTGAGCCCTATGTTGGACAGAGACTGTGTCTAACACAATTATCTTGTATTTACCCCAGAGCTAATGGGTTGGACACAGTAGTAAGTACTTAACAAATATTTTTATTTTTTAAAAAAAGATCCCTTCCCTGCCCACAAGGAGTTGACACTCAAATGAGGGAGACTGATATGAACGTATTTACATACAGTAATGAAAATAGAGGAATGAATATTCAGAATTGAGTAAAGGTATATATGCATCAATGTTGAGGATGGGATTAATTAAGTCTAGAAATGCTAGAGGGCTGATACAATTAATCAGGAGGTATTTGAGCACTCACCATGTGCAGAGCTCTGTATTTTGGAGAATATAATATATCACATTCCCTGCCCACAATGAGTTTTCAGCCTAGAGATCGAAAGCTTGATAGATTATAAATTCCTTGAGTCCAGGGATTACATTATATCTACCACATTGTACTTTGCCAACCTCACAGTACAGTGCTCTGCACAGAATGCAGGCTCAATAAATATGATCCATTAATTGATTATACAACTTGGCTTGCTGTGAATTAGGCAAGATTTGTTGGAAAAAGAGGGATTTCAGGAGAGCTCTGAATAATAAATCCATCAAACAATCCACAGGGAAGTAGCTACATTCCAGAATGGGCCTGGATACTCATTGGCCAACTGCCATTGCCCAGTAGAAAGGTTCTCTCCCCAGGCTCTCTAAATCTCAAAAACTAATTCAAGCTTCCTGTGGGTTGTTATCATGTTTCATACATTTTCCTGATAATGGTTATTTTCATGTCCTTCGTAAATCTGTTTAATATTTTATTCCTCCCACTGCATTTCATTAAGATGCAGGATGGGAAAATTGAGTTAACGATTGTTTTTTTTCTTAGAGTTTTAGCATAATACCTAGAAACTTGCGTTTTCAAACCAAGCGACTTTTGATATTACAAGACCGATGAAAATGTCATACTTGCAGGCACGTCACAGAGGAAAATCAGAACGTTTTGGTTCAGTGATTAATTGGAGGAAAAGAAATGAAGATCATGATCATTTTGAACAATATAAAAGCAATAAACAGTGACATAACCAGGAGGGACCATAATAATCATAAAAAAGAAAGAATTATGGTATTATTAAATGCTTCCTATGAGCCAAAGCACTCTGCCAAGACATGGAATTGTTATAGATAATCAGATTGGACATAGTTCCTGTCTTGCAAGAAGACTCAGTCTAAACAGTCTCCCAACAGTCCCAACTTAGTAGGGAGAACTCACAATTTAAGCAGGAGGGAGAACTCACAATCTAAATGGTAGGAAGAACTCACAGTTCAAGCAGAAATGGAGCTGAGCCTCGGACCGTCCGGACCCACGCCCGCCTCAGCCTTTCACAACCTGGATCTCCGCACCCCCGCTCGGGAACTCCGACACTACGGATCTTCGCCCCCACAGACCCCCAGCCACCAGCTTCCAGTCCACCCGCCCCCCGCCGCTCGGGCCCGGGAACATTGCGCTCCCCTTCTCGATCCTGGGGACATTGTGCTCCCCTTCTCGGCCCCAAGGACACTGTGTCCTCGGGGGACATTGTGTCCCCCTGCTCGGGCCCGGGGACATTGTGCTCCCCAACCGCTCCCCCACTCCGCCCGAGGCGGCCATTTTAGGAAGCCCCCACTCTGCCTGAGGTGGCCATTTTGGGAAGGCCTCACTCCCTCTTCCCTCTTGAGGTGATTCATCCCTCCCGCCCCGGCCCCGGGCGACGACGTCCTTGTTCTCACCATGTTACCTTATCTTAGCCGCCGCCTACGGCCGCCACCCACCCCGGACAACCTCAGGGCCCCCCCGCCGCCACAGGGTTATATGGTCATGAGCTCTGGGACTCTCTCGGCCGCTGGCCGCTTGACTTTGAGTCTGATCGGGTAGGGTCGGCTCGTCCCCCGACCCTGGTCATCGCCTGCTTATTAACACTATTGTAGTGTGCCTTACTGTAGCATGTTGCTATATTTGCGATCTCGCTTTTTATTGTTTATTGTCGTCAGATTTTGAATTTGATCAGGTCGCCCCTTAATCGAGTCTACCCCCGACCCTGGTCATCACCCCTTTTATTAACACGACTATATTGTATCATACTGTATCATGTTGCTATATTAGCACCACTGTATTGTATCATATTGTATCATGTTGCTATATTACCGATTTTGTTTATTACTGTTTATTGTTGTCAGTGCTGCCACCCACCTGTCTGGCCTCGCCATGTCCCTCCTCCCCCCCTTCCCCCTCCCGGCCCTTCCTATCCTCCCCTTCCCCTTCCCCTTCCCCTCTCTCGCTCAGCTCTTTCCTGCTCTCTCCTCTGTCTCCTCCCCCCCTCCTCTCTCCCGCCCTAGAACCCCACTTTACCAGCGCTACCCCTCTTCCCCCTCCCCATACTCTTCCCCCCACCAAACCCCCTCTTCACCCCCTCCCCCCTTCTCTCTTCCCCACCCATGCCCCATCCCAGTCCTCTTGTCCCACCGCCACCCCTCATCCCCCTCTCCTCGTCCAGGGCCCCGCCACCTCCTTCCCATCCAAACCCTCCCCTCCCCCCGCCCTTCCCCCCCTCCTCCCCTTGCACCCACAGCTACTTTCAAGTGTGGCCTCTGGAACCCCCGCTCTGTTACAGGCAAGCTACCTTTCATCCATGACCTTTTCCTCTCCCGCTCTCTCCTCCTCCTCGCCCTTTCGGAAACGTGGCTCTCTCCCGAAGACACGGTCTCCGCCGCCGCTCTCTCCAGCGGAGGCCTCTCCTTCTCCCACTCCCCCAGACTCACCGGTAAGGGAGGAGGCGTCGGCTTCCTCCTCTCGCCCCGATGCCGCTTCCGCACTATCCCTCCTCCCCCCTCCCTCTCCTTCCCCTCCTTCGAAGCCCATATCATTCGCCTCTACCACCCACTCCAGTTACTGGTCGCCGTCATCTACCGCCCTCCCGGTCCCACCTCCGACTTCTTCAACCACCTTGACCCCTTTCTCACCTTCCTCCTCTCCTTCTCTCTGCCCACTCTGATCCTTGGAGACTTCAACATCCATACGGATGTACCCGACGACTCCTCTACCGCCCGCCTGCTATCCCTCCTCGACTCTGCCGACCTCCTCCTCCACCATACCGCGCCCACTCACCGACTCGGTCACACCCTCGATCTCGTCATCTCCTACCGCTGCACTATCTCCTCACTCACCAACTCTGAAATCCCTCTCTCTGACCATAACCTTCTCACCTGCCTCATCTCTCACACTCCCTCCCCCTGCAAATCTTCGCTACGGCCCCACAGAGACCTCCGCTCTCTCGATCCCATCCGTCTTTCCAATAGCATCTCTCCTCACCTTGCCGCTCTGTCCTCTCTTCCCACTCTCGACGATCAGGTCTCCGCTCTCAACTCCACCCTCTCTACTCATCTCGACTCTCTCGCCCCCCTTTCCCTCCGCCGCTCTCGCTCCACTAACCCACAGCCCTGGATCACCTCCTCCGTCCGCCTCCTACGCTCCTATGCTCGAGCTGCTGAGCGCTGCTGGCGAAAGTCCAAACACCGAGCCGACCTCACACACTTCAAATTTATCCTTTCCTGCCTTAACTCTGCCCTCTCCTCCGCCAGGCAGAGCTTCTTCTCCTCCCTCATCGACACCCATGCCCGTCACCCCCGCCGATTGTTCCGGACCTTTAACTCTCTCCTTAGGCCCCCTGTTCCTCCCCCTCCCCCATCTCTCACCCCTAATGATCTGGCCACCTATTTCCTCACGAAAATCAACACGATCAGGTCTGAGCTCCCCAAAGTCACCCCTCCGCCTCTCCCCTCCCCCCCAGCAACCCCCTCCCCTACTTTCCCATCCTTCCCTGCAGTATCCTCAGAGGAGATCTCCTCCCTCCTCGCAAGTGCCACCCCCTCCACCTGCGCCTCGGACCCCATTCCCTCTCACCTTCTTAAAACCATCGCCCCTGCCCTCCTCCCTTCCTTAACGTCTATTTTTAACCACTCAATCTCCAAGGGCTCCTTCCCCTCTGCCTTCAAACATGCCCACGTCTCCCCCATCCTAAAAAAACCCGCTCTTGACCCCACTTCCCCCTCCAGTTATCGTCCTATCTCCCTACTACCCTTCCTTTCCAAAATCTTAGAACGAGTCGTCTACAATCGATGCCTAGAATTCCTTAACTCCCATTCTCTCCTAGACCCCCTCCAATCTGGCTTCCGTCCCCTCCACTCTACCGAGACTGCTCTCTCTAAGGTCACCCATGACCTCCTTCTTGCCAAATCCAATGGCTCCTACTCCATTCTGATCCTCCTTGACCTCTCTGCTGCCTTTGACACTGTCGACCATCCCCTCCTCCTCCATACCTTATCTCACCTTGGCTTCACGGACTCTGTCCTCTCCTGGTTCTCCTCTTACCTCTCTGGCCGATCATTCTCGGTCTCCTACGCTGGAGCCTCCTCCCCCTCCCATCCTTTAACTGTTGGAGTTCCTCAAGGGTCAGTTCTTGGCCCTCTTCTGTTCTCCATTTACACTCACTCCCTCGGTGAACTCATCCGCTCTCACGGCTTTGACTACCATCTCTACGCAGATGACACGCAGATCTACATCTCCGCCCCTGTCCTCTCCCCCTCCCTTCAGGCTCGCATCTCCTCCTGCCTCCGGGACGTCTCCACCTGGATGTCTGCCCGCCACCTAAAACTCAACATGAGCAAGACTGAGCTCCTCATCTTCCCTCCCAAGCCCGGTCCGCTCCCAGACTTCTCCATCACCGTGGATGGCACGACCATCCTTCCCGTCCCGCAGGCCCGCAATCTCGGTGTCATCCTTGACTCGTCCCTCTCGTTCACCCCACACATCCTATCCGTTACCAAGACCTGCCGGTTTCACCTCTACAATATCGCCAAGATCCGCCCTTTCCTCTCCACCCAAACGGCTACCTTACTATTACGGGCTCTCGTTATATCCCGGCTAGACTACTGTGTCAGCCTTCTCTCTGACCTCCCTTCCTCCTCTCTCGCCCCGCTCCGGTCTATTCTTCACTCCGCTGCCCGGCTCATCTTCCTGCAGAAACGATCTGGGCATGTCACTCCCCTTCTTAAACAACTCCAGTGGTTGCCTATCGACCTCCGCTCCAAACAAAAACTCCTCACTCTAGGCTTCGAGGCTCTCCATCACCTTGCCCCTTCCTACCTCTCCTCCCTTCTCTCTTTTTACCGCCCACCCCGCACGCTCCGCTCCTCCGCCGCCCACCTCCTCACCGTCCCTCGGTCTCGCCTATCCCGCCGTCGACCCCTGGGTCACGTCCTCCCGCGGTCCTGGAACGCCCTCCCTCCTCACCTCCGCCAAACTGATTCTCTTTCCCTCTTCAAAACCTTACTTAAAAATCACCTCCTCCAAGAGGCCTTCCCAGACTGAGCTCCTCTTCCCCCTCTACTCCCTCTGCCATCCCCCCTTTACCTCTCCGCAGCTAAAGCCTCATTTTCCCCTTTTCCCTCTGCTCCTCCACCTCTCCCTTCCCATCCCCACAGCACTGTACTCGTCCACTCAACTGTATATATTTTCGTTACCCTATTTATTTTGTTAATGAATTGTACATCGCCTTGATTCTATTTAGTTGCCATTGTTTTTACGAGATGTTCTTCCCCTTGACGCTGTTTAGTGCCATTGTTCTTGTCTGTCCGTCTCCCCCGATTAGACTGTAAGCCCGTCAAACGGCAGGGACTGTCTCTATCTGTTGCCGACCTGTTCATCCCAAGCGCTTAGTACAGTGCTCTGCACATAGTAAGCGCTCAATAAATACTATTGAATGAATGAATGAATGAATGAGTTGCTCCCCTCTAGACCGTAAGCTCATTATGGGCAGGGAATGTCTGCTAATTTTGTTGTACTTTAGTCTCCCAAATGCTTAGTACAGTACTCTGCACATTCACTCAATCATATTTAATGAGCACTTACTGTGTACAAATATTATTACTGCTATCGTTATCACTTTATAAATTCACTTCCCAGATGTAGTCTGTAAATGTTATACATCCACCATTTTGCTTCTGTCGGTTTGCCACTGAGTTACTTCACAGTAAGGTATTGTGAATTTATTTCCTTATCCAGGGAGTCTCTTAATGCAAGAGTGATTCAGAGCCCTGGAGAATATTCCCAAGTCCCAAATAGGGACAAAGTAAAGTAGGAGATAATGATTTCATATCATGGGAATTTCCTGCTTGCTGGTTACACTACTCTCAGGAGGCTGCAGTGATTTTAGTTGCTGTTGCTGCATGACGGGGTGAATAGAATCAGCAGGGCGGAGTGGATTGAGCACAGGCCTGGGAGTCAGAAGGTCATGGGTCCTATTCTTGGCTCCCCCACTTATCTGCTGTGTGACCTGGGGCAACTCCCTTCACTTCTCTGGCCCTGTTATCTCAACTGTAAAACGGAGGTCAGGACGGTGAGCCCCATGTGGACAGGGACTCTGTCCAACCCTATTTGCTTGTGTCAACCTCAGTGCTTACTACAGTGTCTAGCAAATAGTAAGCATTTACAAATACAATTATTATTATTATTATCATTATTGAGGAGGAGGGGGATGTTGAGAGGGGCGAGGAGAGGAGGCTGGATGGAGTGCAGATCTTTCTTATGGCTCCCCCTTAATATCAAAAGCTCCTTCATCAATCAATCAATAAATCAATCTCTGTGTGCAGAATACTATACTAAGCGCTTGGGAGAGTACATCTTCTAGACTGTAAGCTCCACTCTAGACTGTAAGCTCATTGTGCGTAGGAAACGTGTCTGTTCATTATATTGCACTCGCCCAAGCACTTAGTACAGTGCTCTGCACACAGTAAGCACTCAATACATGAGATTGAATTAATGAATGAATATAGCACAATATAACAGATACATGTCCTGCCCACAACAAGCTTAGTTAGGAGGAAGTATAAGGAACTGTAAGAAACTGTGGGCAGGTAACATGTCATTGGGCAGGGACTGTCTCTATCTGTTGCCGAATTGTACATTCCAAGCGCTTAGTACAGTGCTCTGCACATAGTAAGCGCTCAGTAAATACTATTGAATGAATGTTTATAAAATCTGTATATTGTACTCTCCCAAGAACTTAGTACAGTTTTCTACACACAGTAAATGCTCAATAAATGTGATAAACTGAGTGATAATTGATAAAGAAAACCTTCAAAGCATTATTAAGGTCACAACTCCTCCAAGAGGCCTTCCCAGATTAGACCCTCTTTTCCCAGGTTCCCTCTGCCTTCTGCATCTTCTTTGCCCTAGGATCTGAGACCTTTGTGCATTTGATATTCACCCCATCCTCAACCCCACAGTACTTATGTACACATCTTAAAATTATTTATTATCATTTATTTATACTGATGTTGGTATCCTCCTCTAGACTGCAAGCTTGTTATGGGTAGGGAACGTGTCTGCTAATTCTGTCGTATTGTTATCTCCTAAGTGCTTAGTACAGTGCTCAATAAATACCATTGATTGATTGGTCATGGGGTTGCTTAGGGACACACCTTTAGCTCTCTTAACCTAATCAGCTCTTACGCTCTGTAGTACCGTGGCAAAATGGGGGCTTTCATCACACACATTGAATCCGACACTACTGCGGAAATAGGGAATGTTTTACCTTCACCCTGGTTCTGTCTAGAGGCAGCACAAAGTGATTTCGATAGAAACGGCTTCATGCCATATCAAGATGTCAGTTAAAACTTGTGTTCTCGAATGATCGTCTGCAGGTGTGTAGCATCTACATTAAGGAAGAACTCACCAGAGTCGCGAGCTTGACGCTTAGCACTTCAAAAACCATAATAATAATAATGATAATAATAATTACACTAGTAGAATAAGCAGCTTGGCCTAGTGGATAGAGCCCAGGGCTAGGAGACAGAAGGAACTGAGTTCTAAAGCTGGCTCTACCACTTGTCTGCTGTGTGACCTTGAGCAAGTCACTTCAGTTCTCTGGGCCTCATTTACCTTATCTGTAAATTGGGCATTAAAACTGTAAGCCCCATGTGGGTCATGGACTGTGTCTAACCTGATTAGCTTGAATCTATCCCACTGCTTAGTAGAGAATCTGGACATTTAACTCCCTCCTCAGGCCCCTTGATCCTCCCCCTCCCCCATCCCTCACCCCCAGTGATCTGGCCACCTATTTCATTAGGAAAATTAACACCATCAGGTCTGAGCTCCCCAAAGTCTCCCCTCCCCCTCCTCCATCCCCGCTCCTCTCGACCCCCTCTTCTACTTTCCCATCCTTCCCAACAGTATTTCCAGAGGAGAACTCCTCCTTCCTTTCAACTGCCACCCCCTCCACATGAGCTTCAGACCCCATTCCCTCCCACCTTATAAAAACTCTCACCCCTTCTCTCCTCCCCTTCTTAACTTCCATCTTCAACTGCTCACTCTCCAACGGCTTCTTTCCCTCTGCTTTCAAAAATGCCCACATCTCCCCCATCCTAAAAAAACCCCTCCCTTGTCCCCACAGTCCCCTCCAGTTATGGCTCCATCTCCTTCCTACCCTTCCTTACAAACTCCTAGAGTGAGTCACTGACCCTCGCTGCCTCAAATTCCCCTCCTCCAACTCTCTCCTGGATGCCTTCCAGTCTGGCTTCCGCCCTTTTGCTCCACGGAAACTGCCCTCTGAAAGGTCACCGATGACCTCCTTCTTGCCAAATGCAATGGCTCCTACTCTATCCTAATTCTCCTCGACCTCTCAGCTGCCTTTGACACTGTTGCACATCCCCTTCTCAACACTATCCAACCTTGGCTTCACAGACTCCATCCTCTCCTAGTTCTCCTCTTATCTCTCTGACCATTCATTCTCAGTCACCTTCACAGGCTCCTCCTCCCCCTCCCAGCCCCTAACTGTAGGGGTTCCACAAGGGTCAGTTCTTGGTCCCCTTCTGTTCTCCATCTATACTCATTCCCTTGCTGAACTCATTTGCTCCCACTACTCCAACTGTCATCTCTATGTGGATGACTCCCAAATCTACATCTCCTCCCCTGTTCTTTCTCCCTCCCTCCAGGTTCGCAGCTCCTCCTGCCTTCAGGACATCTCTACTTGGATGTTCTCCCACCATCTCAAACTCAACATGTCCAAGACAGAGCTCCTTATCTTCCCTCCCAAACCCTGTCCTCCTGACTTTCTCGTCACTGTGGACGACACTACCATCCTTCCTGTCTCACAAGCCTGCAACCTCGGTGTCATCCTTCACTCTGCTCTCTAATTCACTCCATATATCTAGTCTGTCACCAAAACCTGCTGGTCTCACCTTCACAATATCACCAAGATCTAACCTTTCTTCTCCATCCAAACAGCTCCTACGTTAGTATGATCACTCATCTTATCCTGACTGGATTACTGCATCAACATCCTTTCTGATCTCCCAACCTCCTATCTCTCCCCACTTCAGTCTATACTTCACTCTGCTGCCTGGATTTTCTTTTTGCAGAAATGCTCTAGGCATGTCACCCCCCTCCTCAAAAATCTCCAGTGGTTGCCTATCAACCTTTGTGTCAAGCAAAAACTCTTCACTATTGGCTTCAAAGCTGTTCATCACCTTGTCCCCTCCTACGTCACCTCCCTTCTCTCCTTCTACAGCCCAGCCTGCACACTCGCTCCTCTGGTGCTGCCAACCTTCTCACTGTGCCTCATTTTCGTCTGTCCTGCTATTGACCCCTGACCCATTCTGGCCTGGAATGCCCTCCCTCCTCAAATCCACCAAACAATCACACTTTCCCTCTTCAGAGTCCTACTGAGTGCTCACCTTCTCCAGGAGGCCTTCCCAGATTAAGCCCCCCTTTTCCTCTGCTCCCCTTCCCCTCCCCATCGCCCTGACTTGCTCCCTTGGCTTTACCCCCCTCCCCACCCCACAGCACAAAAGTATATATGTACATATTTATAATTCTATTTATTTACATTAATGATCTGTACATATCTATAATTCTATATTTATATTGATGCTATTGGTGCCTCAATATAAATACATTGAATTATAGATATATGCAGATCATTAATATAAATAGGTTTTTTGCTGTCTGCCTCCCCCTCTTCTGGACTGTGAGCCCGTTGTGGGCAGGGATTGTCTCTTGCTGAATTGTACTTTCCAAGCATTTAGTACAGTGCTCTGCACACAGTAAGCACTCAATAAATACATTTGAATGACAGTAAATCAGTCAATCAATCTCATTTACTGAGCACTTATTGCGTGCAGAGTGCTGTACTAAGGGCTTGGGAGAGTAGACTATAACAATATATCAAACATATTCCCTACCCACTACCAGCTTAGTCTAGTAAGTGTTTAACAAACGCCATAAAATAAAAAAAGTTACAGAGATAGGATTAGAACCCAGGTCCTTTGACTCCCATGCCCATGATCTGTCCACTATTCATTCATTCATTCATTCATTCAATAGTATTTATTGAGCACTTACTATGTGCAGAGCACTTTACTAAGCGCTTGGGATGAACAAGTCGGCAACAGATAGAGACAGTCCCTGCCGTTTGACGGGCTTACAGTCTAATCGGGGGAGATGGACAGACAAGAACAATGGCAATAAATAGAGTCGAGGGGAAGAACATCTCGTAAAAACAATGGCAACTAAATAGAATCAAGGCGATGTACAATTCATTAACAAAATAAATAGGGTAACGAAAATGTATACAGTTGAGCGGACGAGTACGGTGCTGTGGGGATGGGAAGGGAGAGGTGGAGGAGCAGAGGGAAAAGGGGAAAAAGAGGGTTAAGCTGCGGAGAGGTAAAGGGGGGATGGCAGAGGGAGTAGAGGGAGAAGAGGAGCTCAGTCTGGGAATGCCTCTTGGAGGAGGTGAGTTTTAAGTAGGGTTTTGAAGAGGGAAAGAGAATCACTTTGGCAGAGGTGAGGAGGGAGGGCGTTCCAGGACCGCGGGAGGACGTGACCCGGGGTCGACAGCGGGATAGGCGAGACCGAGGGACGGTGAGGAGGTGGGCGGCGGAGGAGCGGAGTGTGCGGGGTGGGCGGTAGAAAGAGAGAAGGGAGGAGAGGTAGGAAGGGGCAAGGTGATGGAGAGCCTTGAAGCCTAGAGTGAGGAGTTTTTGTTTGGAGCGGAGGTTGATAGGCAACCACTGGAGTTGTTTAAGAAGGGGAGTGACATGCCCAGATCGTTTCTGCAGGAAGATGAGCCGGGCAGCGGAGTGAAGAATAGACTGGAGTGGGGCGAGAGAGGAGGAAGGGAGGTCAGAGAGAAGGCTGACACAGTAGTCTAGCTGGGATAACCATGTTAATAATAATGTTGGTATTTATTAAGCGCTTACTATGTGCCGAGCACTGTTCTAAGCGCTGGGGTAGACACAGGGGAATCAGGATGTCCCACGTGGGGCTCACAGTCTTAATCCCCATTTTACAGATGAGGTAACTGAGGCACAGAGAAGTTAAGTGACTTGCCCACAGTCACACAGCTGACAAGTGGCAGAGCTGGGATTCGAACCCATGACCTCTGACTCCAAAGCCCATGCTCTTTCCACTGAGCCACGGTGATCTAACTATCCTAATGCTTGGCAAAAAGAAGCCCTTTACAACTTTCACTGTTGTCCTTATAGTTAGGTCTCTACATATTGTCATATGCATGAGGGAAGTACTGTGAAGTGGTATCCAGGACATCATTCTGTCTTTTGCTGCTTTGGGTTGAAACAAGATCTTAATAAGATCTGGCAGGCATGGGCTAGAATGTTGAAAATGACCAGGATGTCCGTGGTTAGCTAGAAAGCCTGTGCGATGCAGTGTGAATTCTCACTCTAGGATTCAAGCCACAGAGTGTCTAATTGGAAAGGTCATTAACAGTCAGCATCCTAGTGCCTTTTCCCATGTTTTTCTATCAATCCATGAATCAATCAATCATATTTATTGAGCAACTACTGTGTTTAAAACACTGTACTAATTGCTCGGGAGACTATGCTACAGTAAGCATTTGCTAGATGCAGAACACTGTATTAAGCAACTGGAAAGAATAGGTGGGAATTAAACAGAGTTCTTGTCCCTCAGAGGGCTCTTAACTTGTCTTATGCTGTCGAGTCAATTCTGACACATAGCGATGCCATGGACACATCTCGCCCAGAATGCCCCACCTCCATCTGCAATTGTTCTGGGAGTGGATTCATAGAGTTTTCTTGGTCAAAATACAGAAATAGTTTGCCATTGCCTCCTTCTGCGCAGTCAATTTGAGTCTCTGCCCTCGACTCTCTCCCATGCAGCTAATGCCCACCACAGGTGAGTTTTGACTTGTAACAGATTGCCTGCCACTCACTAACTACTGCCCAAGCTAGGAATGGAACGGCTAGGCCTCTCCTTGACTCTCCCTCCTGTAGTCGAGACTGGTAGAGGACTGGAAACTCTGAGAGGGATTGGAGGGCTCACAATCTAAAAATAAAAGGGAGGGAGGGGCTGGCGACAGACATGTAAGGAGAGATGAAACAGAGCAGCAAGATAACATGGAGACAAGGAAAAAGATGGGTAGGGCCTGTGGTAGGAGGAGCAGAGTTTTGGGCTCCCTCAGTTCAGAGTCCATCATCCTGCCCACGGCCACAGTAAGCGCTCTGGCAGCAGATGGTATTTGTTAAGTGCTTACTGTGTGCCAAGCACTGTTCTCAGCACTGGAGTAGAACAAGGTAATCAGGTTGTCCCACATGAGGCTTACAGTCTTAATCCCCATTTTACAGATGAGGTCACTGAGACACAGAGAAGTTAAGTGACTTGCCCAAGGTCACACAGCTGACAAGTGGCGGAGTCAGGATCAGAACCCATGACCTCTGACTCACAATCCCGGGCTCTTTCCGCTAAGCTATCTGCTTCTACAGATGTCCACTTTTCCCCAGGTTTTTAGTGGTGGTGGCAGCAGGCTGTGGATGCTTCTCTCTTCTGGGGGCGGTGGGGTGGAAAGGATGTGACACAGAGGAGAGCCAGGGTTGGGGAGCTTCTGGGCACAGTGTGGCTGTGGGATACAGGTTGGACACAGTCCACGTTCCACATGGGGCTCCAGGTTTTAATCCCTATTTTACAGATGAGGTCACTGAGGCACAGAGCAGCAAAGTGACTTGCCCAAGGTCACACAGCAGACAAGTAGTGGAACCGGGATTAGAGCCCAGGCTCTTCTAACTCCCAGGCCCAAGCTCTATCCACCAGGCCATGCCGCCTTTCCCCTGCCTTCTCCAAGCATGGCCAGCTAGACAGCCCAGATCTAGGCACGACTTTGTGCTCTGGGGTCATTAGTGACATTAGAGAAATGGCATGGCCTAGGGGAAAGAGCATAGGCCTGGGAGCCAGAAGATGAGGGTTCTAATCTTGGTTCCACCACTTGCCGGCTCTGTGACCTTGGACAAGATGCTTAAATTTGTTGTTCCTCAGTTACCTCTTCTCAAGCTACAACTTTGTTATGGGCAAAGAACACGTCTGCTAAATCTGTTGAATGGTAGTCTCTTGAGTACAGTACTCTGAACATAGTAAGCACTCAATAAATACCACTGATCGATCGATCGATTATAAAATGGGGGTTGAATACCCCATATCCCACCCGTGAGCGACATGTGGGACAGGGCCTGTGTCTGACTTGATAAGCTTTTAGCTAACCCAGCACTTAGAACAGTTTTGACACAGAATTAGTGAATTATACATATATATGTTAACAACAATAACAATAATAATAATGATAGCAACAATAATGATAATGATGGTAGTGTGCTGACATGGGGGTTGGTGAGAAGAGCTTGTGAACCAAGTTGGGTTGGGGGTACACGTGATCACTTGTGGGAAATGAAGCCACTGAAAGAGTCTGCCAGTGGATGGCAACTGATGTGATTATCTCACATTTAGCCCAGTGTGTTTTTTCCCATGGTATTTCTTAACATACTAGTAATAATAAAATAAAGGTATTTGTTAGACACTTACTATGTGCCAGCCACTGTACTAAGAGCTGAGGTGGATACAAGTTAATCAGATTGGACACAGTCCTGTCCCATATGGACTCACAGTCTTAATCCCCATTTTCCAGTTGAGGTGACTGAGGCCGAGAGAATAATAATGATGGTATACTGATGGTATTTGCTAAGTGTTTACTATGTGCCAAGCACTGTTCTAAGCACTGGGATAGATACAAGATTATCAGGTTGTCCCACGTGGGGCTCACAGTCTTCATCCCCATTTTACAGATGAGGTAACTGAGGTTTTTGAGGAGGGGAGTGACATGCTCAGAGCGTTTCTGTAGGAAGATGATCCAGGCAGCGGAATGAAGAATAGACTGGAGCAGGGAGAGACAGGATGATGGGAGATCTGAGAGGAGGCTGACAAAGTGGAGAAGCAGCGTGGCGCAGTGGAAAGAGCACGGGCTTTGGAGTCAGGGCTCATGAGTTCGAATCCCAGCTCTGCCACTTGTCAGCTGTGTGACTGTGGGCGAGTCACTTAACTTCTCTGTGCCTCAGTTCCCTCATCTGTAAAATGGGGATTAAGACTGTGAGCCCCACGTGGGACAACCTGATTTCCCTGTGTTTACCCCAGCGCTTAGAACAGTGCTCGGCACATAGTAAGCGCTTAACAAATACCAACATTATTAAACCCCATTTTACAGATGAGGGAACTGAGGAACAGAGAAATGAAGTGACTTGACCAAAATCACACAGCTGACAAGTGGCGGAGCCGAGATTAGGACCCATGACCTATGACACTCCAAGCCCAAGTCACTTCACTTCTCTGGGCCTCAGTTCCCTCATCTGTAAAATGGGGATTAAGACTGTGAGTCCCACATGGGACAACTTGATCACCTTGTATCCTCCCAGGGCTTAGAACAGTGCTTGGCACATAGTAAACACTTAGCAGATGCCATCATTATTATTAAAGATGTTGTGAAGGGAGAACCGATAAAATTTGATAACCGGGTGGTTTGAATGAAAGAGATGAGGCAAGGATAATACCAGGTTGTAGGCCTGTGAAAAAGGGAGTGTGATGATGTCTGAGGTGAGGCAAAAATCAGGGCAAGGCAAGGAGTTTGGGTGAGAAGATGAAGTTTGTTGTGTTGGATATATCAAAGTTGAAGTGCCAGCAGGACATCCAGGCGGAGATGTCCTGAAGGTAGGAGGAAGCACAAAACTGCAGAGAAGAAGAGAAGTCAGGGCTGGAGAAGTAGATTTGGGAATCATCTACATAGAGTTGGTAGTTAAGCCCGGGCTCTTTCCACTGAGCCAAGCTGCTTCTCAGTGCTTCTCCTCATCCTGCTCTTGGGACAGAGCCTCTCCCTCAGTTGTAACTGAGTGAATTCCAGCATAGCTTAGTGGAAACAGTACAGGCTTGGGAGTCAGAAGATGTGTGTTCTAATCATGACTCCTCAGCTTGTCTGCTGTGTAACCTTGGGTCAGCCACTTAACTTCTTGGAGTTACCTCATCTGTAAAATGGGGAGTAAGACTGTGAGCCCCATGTGGGACAGCCTGATTACCTTGTAGCTACCCCAGTGCTTAGAATAGTGCTTGACACATAAGGGCTTAACAAATACCATAATTACCATTATTATTGTTCCAGATGGCAGCACTATAGCCCTCCTTTGTGAAAGTGTCAATCATCTGCTGTGATTGGCTGGATTTCAGGTGGCAACACTAAGTAGACTCTTTTAGCCTTCACTCAAGGAAGGGCAAATTCCCTGCTGTGAATGGCTGTGCTCCAGGTGATAGCGCTAAGTGGTTTTCTTCAGCCTGCCCTCAGGGAGGGGTGCATTGCCCCCTGTAATTGGTTGGATTCTGGGTGCTTGTACTAGGTAGACTATTTTAGCCTTCGCACAGGGAAGGGTAAATTCAGGGAAGGGTAAATTCCCTACTGTGATTGGCTGTGTTCCAGCTGACAACACAAGGTAGGTTTCTTCAGCTTTCCCCTCAGGAGTAAGCCTCCTTCTTCCGGAATAACTTCTAGGGTATCTCCTCACCACTATCCTCTGAATGTGGGGCTAGCTCAAGCACTTGCCCAAGAGGCTGAGTAGAATGTAATAACATGTTGCATGGAATTTTATGAAACAGGAGGCTTGGCAAGTTTTTCCCCATATTCACTTGTATTTATTAAGTGCTTACTGTCGGCAAAGCACTGTACTAAGTGCTTGGGAAGAGTCCAGTATGATAACAAACAGACACATTCCTGTCCATAACAAACCTGAAATAGAACCAGCCTTTTTTCTTCTTTCCTTTCCACTTTTTTTCTCTTCCTCTATTTCCTTCTGTATTTCTCTACCACATAATAATAATAATAATGGTATTTGTTAAGCACTTACTATGTGCAGAGCACTGTTCTAAGCGCTGGGGTAAATACAGGGTAACCAGGTTGTCCCATATGAGGCTCACAGTCTTAATTCCCATTTTACAGATGAGGGAACTGAGGCACAGAGAAGTTAAGTGACTTGCCCACAGTCACACAGCTGACAGGTGGCAGAGCTGGGATTTGAACCCATGACCTCTGACTCCCAAACCCTGGCTCTTTCCACTGATCCATGATGCTTCTCTCATCTCTTCCCCATCTCATGTTGAATGGCCCAGATTGTCGCACCTTAATCGAGACTGTCAGCCATCAGCTAGGAATAAAAAATGGGTTAAATGGGTTAAATTTTAGGCCAATATTCTAATTTTAAATGTCAGAGAATCACATTGTCTTTGTCAGATTTTATGTAAAACTGAAAACATTTCTCATCAAGTGGGTATTTTGACAAAATATATTGTCAGAAATTGAATAAAAATGAAAGGGTGAAGTGAGATGTGATTTATCAAGGACAGATGTATTTAAGACTTAAGACTTAAACAGATCACAAAAATTGTCTCAATTCCAGTGTGCTGGGTTTGAGGAAATGACTGATCAGAATGACTTATCAGGTTTGTTGGACTTGCAAAGCAGGAATTGGAGAGGCAGAACCCTTCATCTGCCCTCTCCTGTCTTTCCCATCACTGTAGGCAACAGAACCATCCTCCCTGTCTCACAAACCTGCAATCCTGTGATTATCTTCAACTCATCTCCCTCATTTAATCCACAGATTCAACCAGCTAGAAAATCCTATTTATTGTACTTTCACAACGTTGCTAAAATCTGTCCTTTCCTCTCCATCCAAACTACTAATGCTCTGATCCAAGCTCCTATCCCACTTTGACTACTGCCTCAGCCTCCTCCCTGACATGATTTGACTGTAAGTCCGTCAATGGGCAGGGATTGTCTCTGTTGCCGACTTGTACACTCCAAGTGCTTAGTACAGTGCTCTGTACATAGTAAGCGCTCAATAAATACTACTGAATGAATCCCAGCTTCCTGTTCTTCCTCACTCTAGTCCATACTTCACTCTGCTGCCCAGATCACTTTTCTGAAAAACTATTCAGCCCATGTTTTCCCCACTCCTCAAGAACCCCCACCTTCACATCAAACCAAAAATCCTTACCATCGACTTTAAAGCAGTCAGTCAAGCTCACCCATCCTATCTTCCCATCCAGATTACCTAATACAACCCAGACCACACGCTTCACTCCTCCAACATCACTGTGTCTCGATCTCTTCTATCTTACCTCTAACCCCTTGCCCACCTCTTCCTTCTGGCCTGTAACTCTTTCCTCCTGCATATATGACAGAGCACCACTTTGCCCACCTTCAAAGCCTTTTTAAAATCACATCTTCTCCAGAAAGCCTTCCCCATCTAAGCCCTCATTTCCTCTACTCCCTCTCCCTTCTGCATCACCTTATGCACTTGTCTCTGTACCCTTTAGGCACTTGATATTTATGCCATCCTCAGTCCCACAGTACTTAAACACGAAAAGACAAAAGCTCATATTATAAAGCTCACATTCTAGAGGAAAAGACAGACACTAAAAGACAGTCTTTCCCTCTAGAATGTGAGCTTTATAGTAATAATGAAAATGGTATAATAATTATAATAATGACAATATAGTAACAATGGCATTTGTTAAGCACTTACTGTGTGCCAGTCACCATACGAAGTGCTGGGGTGGATACAAGCAGTCCCTGTCCTGCACAGGGCTCAGTACCAATCCCCATTTTGCAGATGAGGGAAATGAGGCACAGAGAAGTGAAGTGACTTGTCCAAGGCCACACAGCAGACAAGTGGTAGAGCCAAGTTTAGAACCCATGACCTGCTGACTCCCAGGCCTGTGTTTTATCCACTAACCATGCTGCTTCTTTTGGGAAGGGCACTTGTCTCCCCACTCTGTTGCACTGTGTTCTCCCGTGCACCTTGCACAGTACTCTGCACACAGTAAGTGCTCAATAAAAACCATTGATTCATTACTAGATAATTGGGTCAGGCGCAGGCCCTGTCCCACATGGGGCTTCCAGTCTAAATAGGAGGAAGCAGCGGCATATTCCCCATTATATAGATGAGGAAACTGAAGCCCAGTGAAGTAAAAGTTACCTGCCCAAAGCCACTCAACAGGTAAATGGCTGAATCAGAATTAGAACCCAGATCCCTTAACTAACTGGTCAGTGCTCTGTCCATTAGACCACACAGCTTCTCTCATTCTTGCCTCTCAGCCACAGTTGGAATGGAAAATCACCAACTCAGGAATCATTGCTGTTAAGAACACAGTCAATGTGCTGACCAATATTTCCCTCCTAAGGACCCCCTCTGGACCACCCACTCTAGTGTTAATCACACTTCAGGCATTTTTGAGACTCCTCAAACCCAGTAGAACTGGAATCTGAAAGAGCTTCCCCAAGGCGTCAATTTGATCTTTACACACCTTTAATTTCCTAGAGTGTGCTGTACGAAGGGAACGGGTAGTCAAAATTTGACAAAGGAGACTATAAATACACTAAAATATGCAAAGAGCACCCATAGAAAGCCAAGTTTGCTGCCTGTATTCAAAGTGGCTAATTACATGGACTGTGGGAGTACTAATTAGTGGTGTTGCCTCTGGCAACCAGAGGCTGCAGTGGAATTTTAGCAGCCTGCAAAGTCTGCCTATAGATTCCCTGCTGGAAAAAAGCTCATTGACACAAAATCTATCTCCCCAACAGTCTGTCAAAGAGGCTCACAGACCCGTCCTTCAGAGCCTTGTCTTTTTTCAAAATATCCTTCCTTTTAAAGAGACTGTGTGTGGAAGCTCATCCGAACACCTTCTCGTGGTCTGTCCGGAAGTCCTTTCCATCAGGCTTCGGTTTTCTTTTACAAACTGAAGCCTTGTGGACACCAGTTGATCCTAATCGATTATGCCTTCGGTTTGTTCTGGTTTTTATGACCTTGTGCATGAGAATGCTTGGTAAGGGACGCTTGTTTTGCTAAGATGGTGAGCCCTGAAAATGAGAACATGTTAAAAATGAATCATTGGTCAGTGAGTAGAATTTATGAACGCAGAGTGCTTGATATAATGTGTTGTGATTTTGTTTTTAATCATATTTGTTAAGCACTTAACTCTGTGCCCGGCACCCTATTAAGCACTGGGGTAGATAAATAAATAAATAATTGATGGTATTTGTTAAGCGCTTACTATGTGCAAAGCACTGTTCTAAGCACTGGGGGAAACAAGGTGATCAGTTTTAATCCCCATTTTCCAGATGAGGTAACTGAGGCACAAAGAAGTTAAGTGACTTGCCCAAAGTCACACAGCTGGCAAGTGGCGGAGCTGGGATTAGAAGCCATGACCTCTGACTCCCAAGCCCGGGCTCTTTCCACTGAGCCATGCTGCTTCTTTACAAGTTAATAATGATAATTGTGGTATTTGTAAAGTGCATACTATGTGCCAGACCTCATCACAGGATCGCACCTGGAGAGTTTCCACTTTGGGAGAGATAATCAAGCGGAGGCAAACCCATTCCGTTAGTATTTTGGGCAGTGGTTAGCCGGTGGAAGGCCAACTGCTACAGGTCAAAACTCACCTGTGCTGGGCAGCAGCGGCATGGGAGAGAGTTGACAGCAGGGATTGAAATTGAAAGGAAGAATTAATTCATTCAGTAGTATTTACTGAGTGCTTACTATGTGCAGAGCACTGTACTAAGCGCTTGGAATATACAATTCTGCAACAGATAGAGACAGTCCCTGCCCATTGACGGGCTTTCAGTCTAATTGGGGAGCAGTGGTAAACCACTTCCAGATTTTTATCAAGAAAAGTCTACAGCTACATTACCAGAATGATTGCTGATGGAGGTGGGGCATAAACGACTCGACAGCATAAGACAAGACAAGATGTGGCAGACACTGTCCTGAGCTCTGGGGTGGATACAAACAAATCAGTTTGGACACAATCTCTGACCCATATGGGGCTCACAGTCTCAATCCCCATTTTCCAGATGAGGTAACTGAGGCACAAAGAAGTTAAGTGACTTGCCCAAAGTCACACAGCTGGCAAGTGGCGGAGCTGGGATTAGAAGCCATGACCTCTGACTCCCAAGCCCGGGCTCTTTCCACTGAGCCATGCTGCTTCTTTACAAGTTAATAATGATAATTGTGGTATTTGTAAAGTGCATACTATGTGCCAGACCTCATCACAGGATCGCACCTGGAGAGTTTCCACTTTGGGAGAGATAATCAAGCGGAGGCAAACCCATTCCGTTAGTATTTTGGGTAGTGGTTAGCCGGTGGAAGGCCAACTGCTACAGGTCAAAACTCACCTGTGCTGGGCAGCAGCGGCATGGGAGAGAGTTGACAGCAGGGATTGAAATTGAAAGGAAGAATTAATTCATTCAGTAGTATTTACTGAGTGCTTACTATGTGCAGAGCACTGTACTAAGCGCTTGGAATATACAATTCTGCAACAGATAGAGACAGTCCCTGCCCATTGACGGGCTTTCAGTCTAATTGGGGAGCAGTGGTAAACCACTTCCAGATTTTTATCAAGAAAAGTCTACAGCTACATTACCAGAATGATTGCTGATGGAGGTGGGGCATAAACGACTCGACAGCATAAGACAAGACAAGATGTGGCAGACACTGTCCTGAGCTCTGGGGTGGATACAAACAAATCAGTTTGGACACAATCTCTGACCCATATGGGGCTCACAGTCTCAATCCCCATTTTACAGATGAGATAACTGAGGCCTAGTGAAATGACTTGCCCAAGGTCACACAGAAGACAAGTGGTGGAGCCGGGATTAGAACCCACATTCCCAGGCCCATGCTCTATCCACTAGACCACACTGCCTCCCATGAATAGTAATATATGATGAGTACCTACTGAGGCCACTCAATCATATTTGTTGAGCACTTACTGTGCAGAACATTGTACTAAGCACTGGGGAGTGTATACTATAACAATGTTACAGACACATTCCCTGCCTACAACAAGTTTACAGTCTAGAGGGATGACAGTTTAAGCTCTTGGGAAAGTATAATAGAAGCAGAAGCAGAAAACTTCCAAGAAGCTCACACTCTAATGGAAGAGGCAGATGTAAAATTATTTGTCTTGTCTTATGCTGTCGAGTCATCTCTGACCCATAGTGACACCATGGAAACAGTCTCCCAGAATGTCTCACCTCCATTTGCAATTGTTCTGGTGGTGGATCCATAGAGTTTTCTTGGTAAAAACCCAAAAGTGGTTGACCCTTGCCTCCTTCTGCACAGTAAACTCGAGTCTCTGCCCTCGACTCCCTCCCAAGCTGCTGCTGTCCAGTTTGGGTGAGTTTTAACTTGTAGCAGATTGCCTGCCACTCACTAACCACTGCCCAAGCTAGGAATGGAATGGGCAGGCCTCTGCTTGACTCTCCCTCCCATAGTCAAGACTGGTAGAGTACTGGAAACTCCCCAGGTGCAACCCTGAGAGGGAAAAATGATTTACAAATAATGAAATCAGAATAAATAATTGAAAGTACAATTGAAAATGCATATGGACAGATATGTATGGACATGCACAGAGGCTGAGAATGGATTATAAACAAATATGTGACTGGTGGATATGGCTAAATTAATAAAACTCTTGGTGTTGGGAATTAGCCTGGAGAGGTTTGTTACAGGAGGTGGGATTGTAGGAAGACTTTGAAGGTGAGGAGGGCTAAGATCAGACTGATCAGATTGATTTTTTGCCGAATTATACACTCCAAGAGTTTAGTACAGTGCTCTGCACATAGTAAGCGTTCAATAAATACTATTGAATGAATGAATTTTTTCCTCAAAAATCTCCAGTAGTTGCCTATCAAACTTCGCATGAAGAAAAATCTCCTCACTATTGGCTTCAAAGCTGTCCATCACCTTGCCCTCTCCTACCTCACCTCCCTTTCTCCTCCCACAGCCCAGCCCACACACTCTGCTCCTCTGCCACTAACCTCCTCACCGGTCCTCGTTCCCGCCTGTCCTGCCTTCGATCCCTGGCCCACATCCTTCCTCTGACTTGGAATGCTCTCCCCCCTCACATCGCCAAAATAACTCTCTTCCCCTCTTCAAAGCCCTACTGAGAACTTAGCTCCTCCAGGAGACCTTCCCAGATTGAGCCCTTCCCTTCCCTCTGCTCCTCCTCCCCTCCCCATTGCCCCTACTCCCTCCTTCTGCTCTACTCCCTTCCCCTCCCCACAGCATTTGTATATATTTGTACATATTTGCTCTATTATATTAATGATGTGCATTTATCTATGGTTCTATTTAACTATTTTGATGGTAGTGATGCCTGTCTACTTGTTTTGTTTTGTTGTCTGTCTCCCCCTTCTAGACTGTGAGCCCATTGTTGGGTAGGAATTGTCTCTGTTGCTGAATTGTACTTCCCTAGTGCTTAGTACAGTACTCTGCACACAGTAAGTGCTCAATAAATATGATTGAATGAATGAATCAGACAGATTTGGGTTGAGGAGGGAGTTGCAGTAGTAACAGAAATAGTCTTCACTGAATGCCCTCTGCTTACAGTGCACTGTACTGAGCGCTTGGGAGTTCCTAAGAAATGGCATGTTCACTGATCACAAGGACCTTACAGTCAAATGGGCAAGACAGCCATAGAAATATTTGCAGAATGACCAAAATATAGATATACTCATCTGTATAACATACTCATCTGTAAAATGGAGATTAAAGTTAGCTCCCTCCTATTTAGTCTGTGAGCCCTATCTGGGACAGAGACTGTGTCCAACCTGATGACCTGTATCTTCCCCAGAGCTCAGAACAGCGCTTAACAAATACCAAAAATAAATAAATGTATATACATTACATATATGTATAAATATGATTAGAAGTATGTAAGTGCTAGAGCTGGCTGGTGGTTGAGGTGGGTTGGGAGTCTGGGAAAGAAGTGGGGAAGACATGTTAAAGGAGGGGGGCTTTCAGGAATCAATCAGTGGTGCAATCAGTGGGGCTTATTGAGCGCTTACTGTGTGCAGAGAACTGTACTAAGTGCTCAAACAGCCTTCTAGACTGTCAGCTCATTGTAAGGAATATGTCTACTAATTCTGTTAGACTGTACTCTCCCAAGCACTTAATATAGTGGTCTGCACACAGTAAGTGCTCAACAAATACGATTGGTGGATTGATTGCTTGGAAAAGTACAACATAATACAGTTGGTAGGAATATAGGGAGAACTGTGATCTTTTGGATTTGTGGGGGAGGGGAAGAGTTCCAAGTCAAGGGCTCAGAGGTGGCAACTGAGAGCAGGCATTTGGTACTTAAATGTGCTATTTTTTAAGTGCGTACTATGTGCTAGGCACTGCTCTAAGTACTGGGGTAGTTACAAATTTATCAGGTGGGAGCAAGTCCCTGTCCACAGGGGACTCACAGTCTTATTCCCCATTTTATAGATGAGGGAACTGAGGCACAGAGAAGCAAAGTGATTAGCCCTAGTTCACGCCAGCAGTCAAGTCGCAGAGCTGGGATTAGATTAGACCCTAGATCCTCTGACTCCCAGGCCCGAGCTCTATCCACTGGGCCATGCTGTTACCCTAACTATTCTCTCCATTTTTCCTTGGGCTTCAGCCCATCATCCATCCTCCATTCTCTCCATTTTTCCTTGAGCTCCAACCCATCACCCATCCTCCATTCTCTCCATTTCTCCTCAAGTTCCAACCCATCCCCCATCCTTTACTTTATAGGGAATATTCTATCTCTGAGAAGCTGTCACCCACTTCTAGAAGAGAAGGCTGAGGGTATTTGAAAGTGGTCAGAGGAAGAGGTGATTGTGCAGAATCGGATACAATGGCAACAACAAGCTGGTCTCTAGACTAGAAGCTCATTGTGGGAAGAGAAAACATTCCCCACTCTTCCAAGCACTTAGTACAGTGCTCTGAGCACAGTAAGAGTTCAATAAATACCACTGATGATGATGATGATCTCAAAGACCCATGGAACAGGGTATCTACTGGAGCACTTTGCTACCCACTAAAATTTGCTTGTTATCTTCACCTCTGCCTGACAAGGTGCTTCTTTAGCAGGATCCTGGGGAGGCAGCATGGCCTAGTGGAAAGATCATGGGCCTGGAAATCATGGGGCCTGGGTTCTGATCTCATCTCTGCCACTTACCTGCTGTGTGAACTTGGGCAAGTCACTTAACTTCTCTGTTGTTGTTTTTTAAATGGTATTTGTTAAGCACTTACTTTATCCCAGACCCTGTACTAAGCACTATCGTGGATCAGCTAATCAGGTTGGGTACAGTTCTTGACCCATCTGGGGTTCACACTCTTTATCCCGCTTGCCCAAGATCACACAGCAGGAGATCCTTGTGACTGTCAGGTCCATGTTCTATCCACTAGACAACACTACTTTTTGGTATCTCAGTTTATTCATCTGTAAAATGAGGATTCAATCCTGTTCTACTAATAGACTTTGAGCCCCATGTGGTATTGGATTATTTTATATCTACCCCAGCATTTAGTATAGTACTTGGCATAGAGTAAGCATTTAACAAATACCACAAGAGCTCTTCTAGTAAGGCTCTTCATAATAATAATTATGGTATTTAAGTGCTTACTATATGCCAGACACTGTATTAAGTGCTGGGGTAGATACAAGGTAATCAGGTTAGACGCAGCCCTTGTCTCACCTAGGGCTCACAATCTTAATCCCTCATTTTACAGATGAGATAACTGAGGCACGGAGGAAGTGAAGTGACTTGTCCAAGGTCACACAGCAGACAAGTGGCAGAGTGGCATTAGAACCCACATCTTTCTGACTTCCAAGCCCATGCTCTGTCCACTAGGCCATGCTGCATCGCTTACTAAATGTAAAGCGCAAGGGAAGCTACAGGATAATAGATCAAACACAGTCTTTGTCCAGCAAAGGGATCACAATGTAAGAAGGTGGGAGAGCAGATATCTTATCCACATTTATAGGTGAGGGAACAGAGAGGTTAAGTGGCTCACCTAATGCCCACCAGCAGACCAGTAGTCGAGCTGAGCTTTGAACTCCTGACTCTTGGACCTAGGCTCATTCCATTAGGTCATGCTTCTTCCCAGTTTTAGTCAGAAAGGGAACGTGAGTCATGAAAGACCCATTTAAAATGAGGATTCAAACTCCCTCCCTCCTTTGTAGACTGTGAGCCCCAAGTGACCCATGGACTAGGTCCAATCTGAGTACCTTATATCTGCCCCAGCTCTTAGTACAGTATCTGGCACATAGTGATCACCTAAAAAGTACCATTTTTAAAAAAGAACACAGGGTTTTCTCCACATATCAATTAATCAAACACTGGAATTTATCGTTCATTGATTCATTCAATAGTATTTATTGAGCGCTTACTATGTGCAGAGCACTGTACTAAGCGCTTGGGATGAACAAGTCGGCAACAGATAGAGACAGTCCCTGCCGTTTGACGGGCTTACGGTCTAATCGAGGGAGACGGACAGACAAGAACAATGGCAATAAACAGCGTCAAGGGGAAGAACATCTCGTAAAAACAATGGCAACTAAATAGAATCGAGGCGATGTACAATTCATTAACAAAATAAATAGGGTAACGAAAATATATACAGTTGAGCGGACGAGTACAGTGCTGTGGGGATGGGAAGGGAGAGGTGGAGGAGCAGAGGGAAAAGGGGAAAATGAGGCTTTAGCTGCGGAGAGGTAAAGGGGGGACGGCAGAGGGAGTAGAGGGGGAAGAGGAGCTCAGTCTGGGAACGCCACTTGGAGAAGGTGATTTTTAAGTAGGGTTTTGAAGAGGGAAAGAGAATCAGTTTGGCGGAGGTGAGGAGGGAGGGCGTTCCAGGACCGCGGGAGGACGTGACCCAGGGGTCGACGGCGGGATAGGCGAGACCGAGGGACGGCGAGGAGGTGGGCGGCGGAGGAGCGGAGCGTGCGGGGTGGGCGGTAGAAAGAGAGAAGGGAGGAGAGGTAGGAAGGGGCAAGGTGATGGAGAGCCTCGAAGCCTAGAGTGAGGAGTTTTTGTTTGGAGCGGAGGTCGATAGGCAACCACTGGAGTTGTTTAAGAAGGGGAGTGACACGCCCAGATCGTTTCTGCAGGAAGATGAGCCGGGCAGCGGAGTGAAGAATAGACCGGAGCGGGGCGAGAGAGGAGGAAGGGAGGTCAGAGAGAAGGCTGACACAGTAGTCTAGCCGGGATATAACGAGAGCCCGTAATAGTAAGGTAGCCGTTTGGGTGGAGAGGAAAGGGCCGATCTTGGCGATATTGTAGAGGTGAAACTGGCAGGTCTTGGTAACGGATAGGATGTGTGGGGTGAACGAGAGGGACGAGTCAAGGATGACACCGAGATTGCGGGCCCGAGAGACGGGAAGGATGGTCGTGCCATCCACGGTGATAGAGAAGTCTGGGAGAGGACCGGGTTTGGGAGGGAAGATGAGGAGCTCAGTCTTGCTTATGTTGAGTTTTAGGTGGCGGGCCGACATCCAGGTGGAGACGTCCCGGAGGCAGGAGGAGATGTGAGCCTGAAGGGAGGGGGAGAGGACAGGGGCGGAGATGTAGATCTGCGTGTCATCTGCGTAGAGATGGTAGTCAAAGCCGTAGTCAAAGCATTATCGAATGCTTACTATTTGCTGAGCACTGTACTAAGCGCTTGTAAGATTACAGTGTAACAGAGCTGGCAGACACATTCTCTATTCAGTCTATCACCAACTCCTGTTGGTGTTCATATTGCTAAAATCTGTGATTTCCTCTCCATCCAAACTGCTTCTATGGCTGGAAGCATACATTGCATTCATTTATTCAATCTTATTTATTGAGAGCTTACTGTGTGCAGAGCACTGTACTAAGCACTTGGGAGAGTAAGAAGCAACAGTTAGCCATGACATTTCCTGTCCTCAATGAGGTCACAGTCTGGAGTCGGGGAGACAGATCAGTATAAATTAAAAAAATTATAGATATGTACATAAACGCTTTGGGGCTGGGAGAGAGAAAGAGCAAAGGGAGCAAGTCAGGGTGATGTAAAAGGGAGTGGGAAACTGGGGAAAAGTGGGGCTTAGATTAGACTGTAAGCCCATCAATCGGCAGGGACTGTCTCTATCTGTTGCTGACTTGTTCATTCCAAGCACTTAGTACAGTGCTCTGCACATAGTAAGCACTCAATAAATACTATTTAAATCTTGGAGGAGATGTGCCTTCAATAAGGTTTTGAAGCGGAGGAGAGTCGTTGTATCCAAACTTTATATTTTATCAGCTTCCTCCCTACCTCCAGTCTCTCTCTATTCCAGACCTTTCTTCACTCTGCTGCCTAGAGAAGCAGTGTGGCTCAGTGGAAAAGAGCCCGGGTTTGGGAATCAAAGGTCATGGGTTCTAATTCCGGCTCCGCTGCTTGTAAGCTGTGTGACTTTGGGCAAGTCACTTAATTTCTCTGTGGCTCAGTTACCTCATCTGTAAAATGGGGATTAAGACTGTGAGCCCCACGTGGGACAACCTGATCACCTTGTATCCCCCCAGCGCTTATAACAGTGCTTTGCACATAGTAAGCACTTAACAAATATCATCATTATTATTAGATGATTTTTCTACCAAACCATTCAGCCCAAGTTTCCCCACTCCTCGAGAATTTCCGGTTGTTGGCCAAGCACCTCTGCATCAAACAGAAATTCCTGTCTATCATCTTTAAAGTACTTTTTCATCTTGCTCCCGCTTACCTCACCTCCCTGATTTCCCAGTACAACCCAAACTGAACATTTGGCATTTCTAATGCCAACCTATTCACTGTACCTCCATCTCATGTTTCTTGCAGCTGAACCCTTTGCCCGTGTTTACCCTTTGACCTAGAACTTCCTCCCCTTCCATATTTGACAGAGCACCACTCTCTCCATCTTCAAATAATAATAATAATTGTGGTATTTGTGAAGTGCTTACTATGTGCTGAGCACAATACTAAGCACCTGGGGATACACACAAATCGGATTCAGACTTAATCCCCATTTTACAGATGAGGGAACTGAGGCACAGAGAAGTGAAGTGCCGTGCCCAAAGTCACACAGCAGACAAGAGGCAGAGCCGGAATTAGACCCCAGAACCTTCTGATTCCCAGGCCTATACTATATCTACTGGTCATGCTGCTTCTATCTCATTTACTCCAAGAGGCCTTCAGTCAATCAATTATATTTGAGTACAGAGTACTGTACTAAGAGCTTGGAGGGTGTAACAGAGTTGGTAGACATGTTCCCTGCTTACAAGGATCTGACAGTCTAGAGAGAGAGATGGACATTTAAATGAATTATGAATATTTCTGTAAGTGCTGAGGGGCTGAAGGTAGGGAGAAATTCAAGTGCTCAGAGGGTACAAATCCAAGTGCAAGGCTGACACAGAAGGGAGAGGGAGTAGAGGAAATGGGGGCTTAGTCAGGGAAGACCTCTACGAGAAGAAGAGATTTCAGTAAGGCTTTGAAGGTTGGGGAGAGAGAGGTGGTTTGTGGCATCTGAAGCAGGAGGGTGTTCCAGGCCAGAAGCAGGATGTGGGTTTGGGGTTAGTGGTGAGATAGACAAGATCGAGGTTGATGTTAGGGGAACTAAATGAGCATGCTGAGTTGTGGTAGGAAAGATAAGAAGGGGCAAGATGTGTTTTTAAAACAAACCACTGAGTAAAGAGTTTCTGTTCGATTCAAAGGTGGATGGGCAACTGTTAGAGGCTCTTGAGGAGAGGAAAACGTGAACTGAATGTTTTTTTCAGAAAAAGGATCCGGGCAACAGAGCAAAGTATGGACTGGAGTGGGGAGAGACAGCAAGCAAGGAGTCAGCGAGGAGGCTAATGCAGTAGTCAGGGTGGGATAGAATAAGAACTTGGATCAGAGAGATCAGGGCTGGAGATGTAAATTTAGGCCTTCTGTGACTAAGCCCTCTTTTCCCATACTCTCTCTCCCTTCTGCATTACCTATTCTCTTGGATCTGTATCTTTTAGGCATTTGATATTCACCCTTCCCTCTGCCCTATGGCACATACCCCCAATTTGTTTATTCATTTCAATGTCTGTCTCTCCCTATAGATGGTGAGCTCCGTATGGAAAGGGAACATGTCTAACATGTTGTACTCTCCCAAGTGCATAATACATTACTCTGCACACAGGAAGTGATCAATAAATACCACTGACAGATAAAGGGAAAGTACTGGTAAAGGATTTTTGCCTCAGCTATTTTCAGTCAATTAGGGGAAGTGAGTCAGGAAAGAAAGGCAGATGATGGTAAAAAGCATTGGATGTTAAACTGAGTAGGGTACACCAAGAGGCAGCCAGTCAATAGGAAGTAGCGTGGCTCAGTGGAAAGAGCCTGGGCTTTGTAGTCAGAGGTCATGAGTTCGATTCCCGGCTCTGCCACTTGTCAGCTGTGTGACTGTGGGCAAGTCACTTAACTTCTCTGTGCCTCAGTTACCTCATCTGTAAAATGGGCATTAACTGTGAGCCTCACGTGGGACAACCTGATTACCCTGTATCTACCCCAGCGCTTAGAATAGTGCTCTGTACATAGTAAGCTCTTAACAAATACCAACATTATTATTATTATTATCAACAATATTGCCTGAGCTCTCACCATGTGCAGGCCACTGTACTAAGCGCTTAGGAGAATACAATGTAACAGGCACATTCCCTGCCCACAGTGATCTTACAGATTAGAGGGGGAGACAGACATTAATAAAAGTAAATAAAATGAGAGATAATTATAATAATAATGTTGGTATTTGTTAAGTTGGTATTTGTTAAACGCTTACTATGTGCCGAGCACTGTTCTAAGCGCTGGGGTAGACACAGGGGAATCAGGTTGTCCCACGTGGGGCTCACAGTCTTAATCCCCATTTTACAGATGAGGTAACTGAGGCACCGAGAAGTTAAGTGACTTGCCCAAAGTCACACAGCTGACAAGTGGCCAAGACAGGATTTGAACCCATGACTTCTGACTCCAAAGCCCATGCTCTTTCTACTGAGCCACGCTGCTATGTACATAAGTTCTGTGGGGCCAGGAGGGTGGGGAGGAGCGAAGGGAGCAAGTCAGGGAAATGCAGAAGGGAGTGGGAGAAGAGGAAAGGAGGTCTTAGGGAAGGCCCCTTGGAGGAAATGTGCCTTCATCCTCATCAAGAGGATGAAGAGCAATTCATCAATAGTCTCTTCCTTGCACTAACCTGGATTGGGAACTTTTTTCCTTTAATGGTATTTAGGTGCTTACTATGTGTCAAACACTGACGTAAGCACTGATTTAGAAACACACTGACTAGGTTGGACACAATCCCTGACCCGCATGGGACTCTCAGTCTAAATAAGAGGGAGAACAGTAGAACTGAGGCCCAGAGAATCACTCAGTAAATCTATTAGTCATATTTACTGAGCACTTACAATGTGCAGAGCAGTGTACTAAGCATTTGGGAGAATATAACACAACGGAATTAGCAGACACATTTCTTCCCCCTAACAAGTTTACAGTCTAGAGGAGGAGACAGACAATAATATGAATAAATAAGTAATATATAATACAAAGTTTAAAGATATGTGTATAAATGCTGACCCTCTCATGGTGTCCCCTGGAGACCCTGTTTTCTATCACTACTCTACCAATACTCTCCCAGTACTCTACCAGTCTCAACTAGCGTGGCTCAGTGGAAAGAGCACGGGCTTTGGAGTCAGGGCTCACGAGTTCGAATCCCAGCTCTGCCACTTGTCGGCTGTGTGACTGTGGGCAAGTCACTTCACTTCTCTGCGCCTCAGTTCCCTCATCTGTAAAATGGGGATTAAGACTGTGAGGCCCACGTGGGACAACCTGATTCCCCTATGTCTACCCCAGCGCTTAGAACAGTGCTCGGCACATAGTAAGCGCTTAACAAATACCAACATTATTATTATTATTAACTACAGAAGGGAGAGTCAAGCAGAGGCCTACCTGTTCCATTCCTAGCTTGGGCAGTGGCTAGCGAGTGGAAGGCCATCTGCTACAGGTCAAACCTCACCTGTGCTGGGCAGCAGCAGCATGGGAGAGAGTCGAGGGTGGAGACTCGTTTACCAGGAGGAAGGAGGCAGTGGTACACCGTTTCCATATATTTACCAAGAAAACTCTATGGATCCACTATCAACAAGTGCAGATGGAGGTGGGGCATTCTGAAAGAGATGTATCCATTGTGACGCTATGGGCCAGACACAACTCGACAGCAAAAGACGACAACAACAACAACATAAATGCTGTGGGATTGGGGGTGGGGTGAATATCAAATGTCCAAAGGTCACAGATCCTAGGACATGGACGACACAGAAGGGAGAGGGAGCCAGGGGAAAACTGGGCAGAATCAGGGAAGGCCTCTTGGAGAAGATGTGACTTCAATAATACTTTGAAGGTGGAGAGAGTGGTGGTCTGGCGTATATGGAGGAGAAGGTAGTTCCACACTATGGGGAGAATGTGGGAAAGGCGTCAGTGACAAAAAAGACGAGATTGGGGCACAGTGAGAAAGCTGGCTCTAGAGAAGGGGAGTGTACAGACCGGGATGTACTAAGAGATTAGTGAGTTGAGCTAGGAAGGGATGAGGTGACTGAGTGATTGAAAGCCGATAGTAAGGAGTTTCTGTTTCATGCAGAGGTGGATTAGCAGCCTTTTAAGTTTCTTGACGATTGGAAAGACGTAGACCGAAAGTTTTTGTTGGTGAATGATCCTTGCAGCAGAGTGCAGTATGGATTGGAGTGGGGAGAAACAGGAGTCAGGAGGTCAGTGAGGAGGCAGATGCAGTAGTCAGTGCAGTAGTCAAAGCGGAATAGGATAACTGCTTGGATCAATATAGTAAAAGTTTGGATGGGGAGGGAAGGGCGGATTTCAGCAATGTTGTGAGGGTAGAACCGACGGGTTTTAGTGACAGATTGAATATGTGGGTGGAAAGAGAGAGATGAATTGACAATGCCAAGGTTAGGGGCTTGTGATATAGGGAGGAGTGTGGTGGTGTCTAAAGTGATGGAAATTTGGAAATTTAACTTCCCTTGAAGTTATTTTTTGAACTGAACCAGACATTTCATTGGCCTTTATTTTAGGAAAAGCCTAAGTATGTGAGCAAACAACCATTTAACTAGGGTATTTATCCAGAACTTTCTATTTACCAAGCAACATGCTAAACCCTGGGGTACATCTGGGGTTTCTATTCCATTTTAGAGATAGGGAGAGAAGGTATCAATCTAATTTTACAGGTGATAAAACTTGAAGCAGCATGGCCCAGAAGTTGAGGACCTGAGTTCTAATTCTCACTCTGCCAATTACCTTGTGTGTGACCTTTGGGCAAATCACTTCACTTCTCTGTGCCTCAATTTTCTCATCTGTAAAATGAGGACTAAGTACTTGTTCTCCTACCTATGTAGACTGTAAACCCCAAGTGGGACAGGGACTGTGTACAAACTTAACTTGCTCGACACAGAGTAAGAGTTTTCCAAATACTATAAATCCTCCTCACCCCCCAGAAAAAAAAAGCTCTGCTGAAATTTACGCTAATACTTTACCTAACTGGAACAGAACCAAAGTAAAATTCTGTGCTTTGGCAAAACTTCTGGAGCCGTTGTTCAGAACACGTAGACTTGTTTTCTGCAAAAAATAGTCCCAGGATACTATTTATTTAAGGCTTCCTAGAAATCGAGTCTCAGTCTGTAAAAATGATGTACCTTTTCTTCCTACCTTCTACCCATCTTTTCAGTCTGAATGAGCATGATTTTCACCCACGGTGCCTGCACACTAATCTGATTTTAATAGCAGTGTTTCAGCTCAGATAAATCAATTCCAAAACGTCTGCCTCAGGTTAGGACAATGTGTAATAGCAATTCAAGGCAACGTTCCTTCCATCTGATCAGAGGGCTAGAGTGGGTGGCTTATCCTCAAGTCCTTTTTTAAAGATGTTTAATTCATGAAACAATAGACACAGACACTTTAACAATGTTGTCCTTGTCTTGTAGGTTGTTTTTGCATTGTTTCATCTCACTTCAGCTGTCTGTCACCAACACACCCTCACTAATTCTTCAATTAGACTCTCCTTGAGGGCCAAGTTTGGTCCATAATTCTCATCTGTGTATTCTTTTCCCAGAATTTAGTTTCATAATAATAATAATATAGGTATGTGTTCAGCGCTTACTGTGTGCCAAGCACTGTTCTAAGTACTGGGGGAGATACAAGGTCATCAGGTTGTCCCATGTGGATCTCACAGTCTTCATCCCCATTTTACAGATGAGGTAACTGAGGCACAGAGAAGTGAAGTGGCTTGCCCAAGGTCCTTCAGCAGACAAGTGGAAGAGCAAGATCCAGGATTAGAACCCATGTCCTCTGACTCCCAAGCCCATGCTCTTTCCACTAAACCACTCTGCTTTTCATGCTTTACACACAGCAAGTGTTTCACAAATACTAATACAACAACAACAACTACTACTACTACTAATCATAGTAATAATAACAGTGTAATAACACAGTAATAATAATTTACTGTAGGCTGAGCACTGTTCTAAACTCTGGAATAGATACAAGTTAATCAGGTGGGTCACAGTCCCTGTCCAACACAGGACTTATACGCTTAATCTCCACTTTTTTCAGGTGAGGTAACTGAGGTACAGAAAACTTAA